>NW_027256886.1:11192367-11619867 GCF_029215685.1 Pituophis catenifer annectens | reverse complement strand
AGAATGAGTGTGCGCATCGAGGAACACAAAAACTCAATACAAAAGCAAGAACACACATCATCATTAGTTCAACATATAAATACAACAGGACACAACATTAATTTTAATAAAACAAAAACAGTTGCAAAAATAGAACATCTCAATGGCAGGATAATCAGAGAAGCAATAGAAATGGAAAAAAAAAGACCATATTGCATGAATAAACGGGATGACACTTCACGTCTGCCTACTATTTGGAAACCTGCTCTCATAGATAGACGAATCTTGACACCATATGTGGAAGATGGACCAAACATTGCACAAAAAAATCCCAACCAAATCATATTCAAACCAGCCACAAAGATGAAGCCCTGCCACCTAGTGGAGAAAAACCGACCATACACCCGAAGCCAAACCAATAAACACATACTGGGACTCCCAACCAATCAGAATGAAAAGGTGGAGCCATCCCAGAATACCAACACCAGATTTGAAATTCCAACGTCAGTTAGTGCAAAATGACTACTGGCATAAGCCTGATGATGGCAGATGGGATTCTGCCGAAACGTCGCTTCTACCCTTTTAGGGATATATCCACAATTACACGGGAAGAAACCCGAAATATTAACTATACACACATACATACCCGTGAAAACTTACATAAACATATATATATATATTGCAATATTTTCAGGATCAGACTCAATAATGATAATAAGAGTTAGAGGTTTAAATATATTTCTCTTTAATTATAACAGGCATTCTATATTCACTGAATATTCACAGATAGAAGCAAGGAAAATGGTGAAGGTGGCTCCTTATATATACAAGGGGTGGAGCCAAGAATGGGAGTGGTGAATTATGAATACATTAGGAACCAAAGAATAAGTTAACCCCCGATGTCCCATATATACATTATTTACACATTAGGGAATAAGGCATTTACATCTCACAAATCCCCCTCTAAATGCCGGTTCGCTATACAACACCAATTACATTCAGATTCAGGACAATATAAGACATATAATTTTGATGTTAAATATTTGTGCTGTTTAGAAGGTAAAGGCTTCGTCAATATGTCAGCTAATTGTTCAGAGGTATCACAATGCACTGCTTTGATAAATCCATCTTGAGACAATTGTCTCACATGCTTAAATTTTATATCTATATGCCTGGATCTTTGTCCAATGGCATCGGATCTGGATATTTCAATGGCTGCTTTATTATCTTCATGCATAACAAAAGGCAAAGCAGGTTTTTTCCAAACATCTGAAATCAAATCATTAAACCATACAAGGTTATTTGCAGCTTTGGACAAACAAACATATTCCGCTTCTGTGGTCGAAGTGGCTACCAGTTCTTGTTTTCCAGTGTACCAGTAAACTGGACAGTCATTTAATAGAAAAATATAACCAGAAGTGCTCTTTCTGCATGATATATCTCCAGCCCAATCCGCATCTGCGTAACATGTAAGTTTTGGTTCTTTATCATTACTAGGTTCTAATACTAAGCAAAAGTCTAATGTACTTTTCAGATATCTTAGAATTCTTTTGACTGCTTCCCAATGATACATTGTTGGTTTGCTAACATATCTTGACAATAAGTTGAGTGGTAATGCAATATCTGGCCTGGTCCAATTAGATATATAAAGAAGTGAACCTATGACTGATCTATAAAATGTATTATCCTTGAATTCAGGGGAAGATTCATCAGTGTTTCTAAGGAAATCAGTTTGCATAGGAGTGTCACAGGGTTTGGCATTGTTTAAATTGCATTTGTTCAGAAGTTCAATGATTTTATCTTTCTGAGTAAGTTTGAATCCCCTTCTAGTTTTGTTAATTTGTACACCAAGGTATTTGTTTACTTTACCTAGAGATTTCAACGAAAAATGTTTGTTTAGCTTATTTACAAAGGTTTCTCTTCTCTCCTTGTGTTTTCCTATATATAAAATATCATCTACATAAATTAATACAAATTCAATATGATCATCACTCTTTTTTACAAAGAAACAGTTATCAGCAGTGGTAGCGTTGAAATCCATGGTCTTAAGTACTTTTACCAAGCAATCGTACCATCTTTTGCCAGATTGCTTTAATCCGTATAGACTCTTGTTCAATAGCCAAATTTCATTCTTATTAGTGTATTGACTGTGTGGTGCTCTTACATATATTTCCTTATCTAGTTTTGCGTGTAAATACGCAGTCTGTATGTCATATTGAAATACATCAAGATTGAGTGCAGATGCCACTACTAGAGCTGTTTTAACACTCTCTGTTCTCACTGTGGGGGAGTATGTGTCAGTGTAGTCCTCCGGATATTTTTGTGCATAACCTTGTGCAACCAATCTAGCTTTGTATAGAGTATTGCCTCCTTCTAGATTCTTAATTTTATAAATCCACCTGGTACCTATAATCGTTTTATCTTTAGGTGCAATCGCAGGTGTAAACACATTTAATCCTTGCAAACTTTCCATCTCTTTTTTCATAGCTAGTTCCCATTTTTCCTTTTCTTCACGAGGGAGTTTTAATACTTCCTCATATGTATTAGGTGTCATTTGTTCACCATCCATATGCATTATGTAATCTCTGTATTTATTTGGTACTTGATTTCTATTGTTTCTAATAGCTCTTTCGGGTTTGCTATGGTTATCATGCAAATATCTTGCTTCCTTTTTTGTTAATGTGTCTGTCTTTATTTTGTGCTGACTATTTGTCCAAGTTTTGGTTTTGTTTTTATTTTTGTTGATATTTTGATTTTCTATTGTCCCTTCCTCACAAGATTTTGTATCTTTGCATTTATTTGGAAATATTTCATTAAGATGTAATTTAGACCAATTGGCCTGTTCATGGAACACAGCTGTTCTGGAGACTATAAATTTGTTATTATTATCAATGAATCTGTACCCTTTGGTGCCAGTTTCATATCCCATAAATCTTAATCTTCTGGATACGTTTTCTCCCTTTCTTCTCAACTGCTTAGGTATGTGTACGTCTGCAGTGACTCCAAATATGTGCATGTGTGCTAATTTGGGTTTCCTATTATACATCACCTCATATGGTGTTTTATTCACAATACTGGACCAGGTTCTATTTTGAGTGTAATTTGAATAATGTAAGGCCTCTGACCAAAATTGTTTGCCTAAACCAGCATCCTCTAATGTGCACCTAATCATGGTTTGTAGTGTGGAATTCTTTCTCTCTGCAATCCCGTTTTGGAACGCAGAAAATGGACTAGACGTGAAATGTAGCATTCCTCTATCCTTTAACCATTGGGAGAATTCTTTAGACATGAATTCACATCCCCTATCTGTCATAATTTGTTTTATTCTGATATTATGTTGTGTTTCTATGCGTTTGTAGAATTCCTTAAATTTCTGAAAGGTTTCATCCTTGTGTTTTAATGTGTAAACAAAACCATAGCGACTGTAATCGTCTACTATTGTTAGGAAGTAACGTTTTCTATAAGTGATTGATGGAGTTAATGGACCAACTAGGTCCATATGTACTAAGTCAAAAATTTTGTTAGTTGATCTGTTGGATTTTTTTGGTCTGGGACTAGTTTTTAGTTTAGTGGATTTACATACTGAGCATTCCAAATAATTTTCACAATTTTTTATTTTGACACCTTCTGCGTGTTCAGTCATTTTTTGTACTACAGGAAAACTTGCATGTCCTAACTTCCTATGCAAGATGTGAGCACACTCATCATGAATTGGTTTACCTATTCTTGGTTTCTTCTCATTGTGTGTATTTGCGTGATCATGAGATATTTTACATTCATCATTGTCACTGTTACTAACATTTTCATCATCTGCCTCAATACAATCTTCCATATTTGAATCAATGTTATGTAACCATCTTTCTTTTGTTATTAGATAGGGTAGGCCTCCTTTAATCATCACAGTGCCTACATTTGTTTTGTCCTTCTCTAAAGTTGCTTTCCCCTTTGAGAAAACTATATTGATGTCAGAATCTCTGCTTAGTTTTATGGCACTTAGTATGTTATGAGGTATTTCTGGAATTAACAATACCCCCTCTATTTTTCCTAGGCCAGGCAAGGTCACATTTCCTCTGCCTAATACTTGAACCTTTTCTTGATTAGCTACCTTTATTACAAATTTATCTTCTGTAAATGAAGACAATATATTTTTGTTATTAGTGGTGTGGTTGGTTGCCCCAGAATCAATAAGCCAATTATTGTTCTCATTTTGTTGTGTTTTAGTGCTGTCTTGTTTATTTAGTCCATTCAGTGAACCAGATTTTCTCTCTTTTGAATTTTCTCTACCCCCTCTACTATCTCTGTAATTTGGTGGGCTTCTATATTTATGTCTATCTGTGGAAGACTGTCTATAATTGTATTTGCTCCTATACTCTGACCTATGTCTCTCCTTTGAGATTTTGGGACAGTCTCTTCTATTGTGTTCCCTGGACCCACAATTATGGCATTTAAAAGCTTCATTGTATTTTTCCTGGAAAGCTACCTTTCTAAAAGATTTGTGTTCTGTGTGATTGCTGGAACGATTTTTTCTTGAATTGTCTTCTGCTATCAATTTGTTAGATAGACTTTCTATGGATAAATATCCTAGATTGATGGTGTCTAAGTGTGACATAAAACTATCCCATGATGAATCAAGAGAATTGATAATAACACTTTTCATTGTTTGATCTGAAATCACTTCCCCCCTCAAATGCAGCTCAGCTCTTATTTTGTTTAGAGATATCAAATGCTCACTTATGGAAACCCCTGGTTTTACTCTGGAAGAAAAGAAATCCTTAGACATTCTTGTAGTGGTAGCTACACTATCGCTGTGAAACAGATTAAACATGCATTGAATTATTTCTGAAACAGTTAGGTTTGGTTTGATGCTATGATACATTGCAGGAGACACGCTAGATATTATTAAGAAAAATGCTCTATGATGTAAACAATCTATTTTTAAAGTCCAAGGTCTTCTTGGAGGACTAGTGATAAAGAATAGTAAATTTTCTTTCATAAAGACAACCTGGAGCTGTTGATACCATTCTTGCAAATTAATGCCATCAACTCTAAGTTTTGGGAAGTCACTGGGTAAGTTTCCCACATTATTTTGTCCATTACTTACAACCTGAGGTAGTCCGTGGTCTCGCAAGTGCAGGAAATTGCAAAACGGCATGGGGATGCTCGCAACGAGTCTGCGCGGTTCTCTGGCCAGCTCAAGTCTTTCCGGACCGTCTACGTAGTTTCGCACATGCGCGTTGCTCATTTCTTCTTTGGCGTCGTCGTGGAAGGTTCTCTCCATTGCAGCTCGCTCGCTCCGCTCCTCTTCAGACGAGTCGGTTTCTGGCTCGGTTTTAGGAGTTTTGATGGCGGCGACTGCTCTTTTCTTTCTTTTGTGTGCGTTGGTACTTGATCCGGTCTGCGGTGTAGGGCGGAATCGACATGGCTCTCTGGGCTCGGGCGTCGTCGCTCTCGAAGTCAGGATGGGAGCGTGCAGGTCTTGAGGTATCGGCTTGTTCTCTAGCTTCTTCGTTGTCGCTTTGGAAATTTTTAATTTTGGCCCAAATGCAGCAAAAAGCGTCTTCATTGCTGACTTTACTTGGGATTTCGTTAAGTCGTCTTCGCTTTCTGATTCTGGTTCTTCTGAAGAGTTTGAATCTTCCTTTTCGCTTTCGTTGTCTGATAACGTTTTTCGCGCCAGAAATTTTGAACTGAGCATTTTGATTGGCTCTGCTTCGCTCACTTTGGAGGCTTGTTGGAACCAAGATGGCTGCCATTCAAAATTTCGCGCGGGATCACATCTTTTCTTTTTCATAACGACTTTCTCTGTAGTCATATCACTCACAGTTTTTTGGTCTTTGGGTTTCTCTTTAGCAATGTTTTTCTCTCTCGCTGCTCCGCTGTTTTTCAGCATTTCTTGGAGATTCGCGATGAGGCTTTCATCATTCTTCTGGCTTTTTAATAGTTTTAATATCTCTGACCTGAGTTCGTTATTTTCTATTTCGATTTCCTCCTGGTCATTATTTTCATTTATTAGTTCTTCTTCTTCAGTGGTGTATTCTTCGGATTCTCTCGAAATCGCGTTTGTGGATTCGTTGATTATTTCTTGTTCAGTTTCTATTTCTTTGCTGTAGGCCCTGTTGTTGGGCCTATCTTTCTTAGACATCTTTAAGTATTTATTGAGTCAATTAACCATCCTCTGCTACCAGCTTATTGCAATATTTTCAGGATCAGACTCAATAATGATAATAAGAGTTAGAGGTTTAAATATATTTCTCTTTAATTATAACAGGCATTCTATATTCACTGAATATTCACAGATAGAAGCAAGGAAAATGGTGAAGGTGGCTCCTTATATATACAAGGGGTGGAGCCAAGAATGGGAGTGGTGAATTATGAATACATTAGGAACCAAAGAATAAGTTAACCCCCGATGTCCCATATATACATTATTTACACATTAGGGAATAAGGCATTTACATCTCACAATATATATATATATAATCTATGTTTTATCTATGATCTATGTACGAATCTTAACACCAAATATAAAACATAGATCAAACATTAATCAAAAAACATGTACAAATCCGAACCAAATCATATTCAAACCAGCCACAAAGATGAAGCCCTGCCACCTAGTGGAGAAAAACTGACCATACACCCGAAGCCAAGCCAATAAACACATACTGGGACTCCCAACCAATCAGAATGAAAAGGTGGAGCCATCCCAGACTACCAGCACCAGATTTGAAATAGTAACGGCAGTTACTGCAAAAGACTCCTCACATAAGCCTGATGATGGCAGATGAGATTCTGTCGAAACGTCGCTTCTACCCTTTTAGGGATATATCCACAATTACACGGGAAGAAACCCGAAATATTAACTATACACACATATACCCGTGAAAACTTACATAGACTATATATATATATATATATATATATATATATATATATATATATATAAACAAGATGAAAGGAACTCAATTTTAGGTATGTTGCAAAACACCTAATTTAAAGGGCTGTTGAGAGTTCTAATAATTTGATCTGATTTGGTTTGATAATTGATGAATCAAAGTTTGATGAACTTGGGAATCAAAATGAGGTAAATATTATTTAATTTTTCAATGTCTATTTTAAAAACCGTATTCTTTTTTAACCTTAATTTTAATGGACCACTGGGAGCTGGACATAGATATAGGGAATGAGTGAATGAATAAATAATTTGGTTTATTTTTATTGATTTCATTGGAGACTCATCTTCTGGTGCCTGCAATTTCATTATTTTCCATCTAGATAGCATTACATTTTACCAACATTCAGCTATTTCCTCAAATGTCAGGCTGATAAAGGTAGAAGAGATGAAGCTGAAATGCAAAAATAAGATCACAAACATTTCTCTCTACTGTTGATTTTAGATTACAAACTATGAAAGGAATATAGGTCCACTCTTCCTCCTTTTTTTCTCCTTGTTGGAGTTCATGCATATATGTTCAAAAATTTTATTTGTTTATCAAAATATAAATACAAAAGAAAATAATGAGAAAAGAAGAGAGAAAAAGGGGAAGAGAAAAGTGTAGGGCAAGAGGGAAAAAGAAAGAAAAAAGCATTGACTTCCAACTCCTTTTCAATAAGATAATAGCATCAAACCTCAACTTTTTATGTTTATATAATAATATAAACCAGCCATTTTCTATAACAACAAACCTATTTAATCAGGAAAAACCCAAAATCAAAGTTTCATTTTTTTCCACTTCAGGGACAAAGTCCATAAGTGGATTCCAAGTAGAAACAAAATTAATTGTGTTCTTTTCTTTAATCAGAGCAGTCAATTTGGCCATCTCTGCTAACTCCATCAACTTTTGCAGCCATTTACCCAGTGTGGGAATCAAAGTGTCTATGCATGTAAAATATTATTTATGTTCGAAGTTGCTCACTGTTGGTAGAGGAACTCTTCTAAGTTTCTCAAGCAGTTGCTACTAAAAATGCTGGTGAGACTAGATATATCTTGGCTGCTGTTCCTACAACCACTACAAACAGTTAGTAAATAAAATGATAAAAGAAGCATAAATAAAATGTCTTAGATACGTAGACATTTTCTGATGTGATTAGTGCAAACTGCTAAGATTTAGCATGGATCAGCTGCCCTCTCATCCATCTGCACAAATACAGGGAATTGAGTTTTGAAGAGATACCTAACCATATTTCAAAATCACAACCAAGATTGATTATCCATTGCTAAATAACTTTTTACTTGAGATGGGAATTCTGGAAGCTATCACACACTGCAGGTTCCCAATCTCTGTGTCTGTATATTTTGCTGACCCCTAGAACATCTACAATCACATTGCCAATACCTGGTTGGAAGTCACCAATTTAGATCAGTGCATTTTCCCTAAATAATTAAACATGCATTAAACCTCTGTTAGACTTAAAAGAGGAAAATATTCCTTCAAACCAAACCAAGTTAAAATCTTATTTGAAGTGGTTTGCTACTACCTTCTGAGTTTTCTAACTTCCTTGTTTAGTGTGCAACCTTGGGATTTCCTGGTGTCCTGTGTAAAGGATAATAAATTACTAAATTATATTCGAAGTCCAGAAGAGGATAAATAAAATGATGTTTTGATGAGTAATTTTAAAATACTGCTGTGTCTGGGAATTGGGTGCTTTAATGAAAAAGTTTCCAAGAGGGAGAAAGAGGAATGTTTATGAAGACAAGCAGAACATCTCTTCCAATTACTATTACTATTACTAGAGTACTGCATCCAGTTTTGGTCACCACACTATAAAAAATATGTTGAGACTCTAGAAAAAGTGCAGAGGAGAGCACCTGAAGGCCAGACAAGGAATAATGGATGGAAACTGACCAAGGAGAGATTCAACCTAGAAATGAGGAGGAACTTTCTGACAGTGAGAACAATCAACCAATGGAGCAGCTTGCCTTCAGAAGTTGTGGGAGCTTCATCACTTGAGACTTTCAAGAAAAGATTGGACTGCCATTTGTCAGAAATGGTGCAGGGTCTCCTGCTTGAGCGCGTGTGTGTGTTTGTGTGTGTGTGTGTGTGTGTGTGTGTGTGTGTGTGTGTTTGGACTAGATGACGAATAAGATCCCTTCCAACTCTGTTAATCTGTTAAATCTGTTAAATTATTGATAAACCATGGAAAGTTCAAAGCACTAGATAACTTCATACAGGACCTGGAGTTGAAAGGTAAAAAGAGACTGTTTTCAGAAGCTATCCTTCCTATTTGGTTTGGGCCTTTTAGTGCTGAGAAAATGGTATTACTAGGTGGTCATCTTATTGCAAGGAAGGAAGGAAGGAAGGAAGGAAGGAAGGAAGGAAGGAAGGAAGGAAGGAAGGAAGGAAGGAAGGAAGGAAGGAAGGAAGGAAGGAAGAAAGGAAGGAAGAAAGGAAAGAAAGAAAGATTTGACAAACATGTTTTTAGAGAACATCAAATACTAAAGAAGCAGGTACTTTCTCCCAAAAGATGCTTCTACCTTTTAGATAGACCTAAAAAATGCCTACATCCATCTTTACAACAAAATTATACAAGGACTAAGACTGTTCTGCAAATTAAGTTTGAAATCACAAGGAAGTAGGAACTTGTGGGAGAACAGCTGTTGTCCTGTCCCTTTAAGTCCTCTCCCTAGCCAGCACAGCAATTGTTGGCTATAAAAGCTGAACAGCTAGTACTAGACTTTGAGTGCTTGTGTGTGTGTTGATTAGGGATCTGTGTGGTTGTATTGGCTCTCTTGAGTTTTGGAGTCCACTGATTTGAATATATGTGAAAGAACCTGTGACAGAATTAGACTGTATTTACAGAAAGCTAAATGACAATTGCTCAAGATGATGATGATGATGATGATGATGATGATTAATTAATTAAATTTCTATACCACCCTTCTCCCGAAGGACTCAGGGCAGTGAACAGCCAAGAATAAAATACATACAATATGAAAATTAAAATAATTTAAAACATAATTAAATCAATTTGGCTTCCCCAATTTAAAACCCCTTACCCATAAAATTAACCAGTTAAAAATTTTTAGCCAGCCCGGCTTGCTGAAATAGAAAAGTCTTCAGGGCCCGGCGGAAAGTACGGAGGTCCGGGATCAGTCGTATCCCTGGGGGTAGCTCGTTCCAGAGGGCGGGTGCCCCCATAGAGAAGGCTCTCCCCCATTAATTTAGCATTAATGTACTTAAGGCTAATATGAAATGAGAATAATTTCTTATGCTGTTTACATGCAAAAAACATATATAAGAACTGTGTTTTTTATTCTTCTAATCAATAGTCTTTGACATATTCCTATGTTTTGGCGAAGTATAAATGTATTATTCAGGCTTGATTTATTACTTAGCACTTTATTACTTAGCATTTGGATTTTAATTTCCTGCATTGCTTACTTTTTCCCTTTCATTTTACTGTTTTAATATTATATTGTTGAAATGTATTTTCTCTGCTTCTTTGGGGATATTGAATTCATTAAACTCCACTGGACATGAACCTGAGTAATATTCCTTCCAGAGCCCAGTTTATTGTTTGGGACCACAGAAAATTCGGAGAATACATTTGACCAGAAAAAAAATATCAACCTGCTTCCTCCTCTTCTCAAATGAGATAATTGGCTTTTTATAGATGTGGCTTTTTATAGAGGTAAGAGCTTTTTCCCTGCACAATCTAGATACAGTATATTTTTTACCAATTTTCACAATTTAGATTGATGTCACGCACCAAACCAAGAATAACAGGTAGCAATTCTTCCAAGCTGAGTTCCTTATTATATCACACCTATATATAAATTTCTGAAGTCTCTTCTACCTGCATCTACAATCTGTGAACTATTAGGGAGGGGCTGTCTTTACCCTCTTTCTCTCACACATACTATCTGGGCTGAGTTGCCTTTTACTTACTCTTGAAATCACCCCCTCCCTCCTGTGGATAACTACATTCCATCACAATAATTCTTTTGATGGAGAGTTTTCAGGCTATATTCACTGTTGTGTGGCTGAAAGGACAGCACCCCAATAATTACAGAAATACCACACATTTAATGAAAACAAGGACCCTAATGATTTCTCTTCTCCAAAAATAAGAGCCCATACAGGACTGGTCAATTTCAGTGCTTATGGAAATCTTAACTATTTTTATTAGGTATAATATCAGGTAAACATGATAAGAAAAGTATGCATTTAATATTGACAGCAGCGAGGATTCTATTTGCGCAATGCTGGAAAAATGAAGAAACACTACAAGATGAAGAAATAATTAAGAAGATACTAGAGTGTGCAGAAATGGACAAACTGACATTAAAAATGAAACAGAAAGAAGATACAGAATATTATCAAACATGGAATCTACCTTATCAGTGATTGGAAAAAAGGGGTGGAGATTAAGAATGTAACAAGTATTGTTAAGCAAATTAAAAACCCAGACAACATGATATTTATTAAGCACTAAGAAACGTAATCAATAAAAAAAATAATTAAAAAAAATAAGAAAAATTTGAAGGTTGAGGAGAAATTCAAAACAGATCTGGGAAAGCAATTACTACAATCCTGTACGACGAGAGCCGATCCCACAATATTCTAATTGTTTCTACCTATTTTTTAAATTAGTTTTTCATAAGAATGTTTCTATGTTGTGTCTTTGTTTTTTTTTTTTAACCCAATAAGCAAGGTTTTCTGGTTAGTGTGTAAATAAATAAAATCACAATGTAGAACACAATCAAGGGTTTTTATCAAGAACCTTCCACAAAAGGGACACAATCTAAAAGGCTACACCTCTTGTGGCCCAGAGATTCACCTCATGAGGTGATCCTCATGAAGAATCATTACCTTAGTCATGGCTATCATTTAGCGCATTCTTTCTATCCTGTGATCAAGAAAGTGTTTTTGCAAGAACAACTTGAGAAGTGATCTATCTGATTATATTTAATTATTGATGGCATGGGAATATTTACTCTTTGAGTTCGCTTGCAGTTCATTTACATTAATTTCCCTCCCTCAGCATTATAGATGTTCAATCTTGATATAATAAACAGAACCGTTCCTTCATCTTTCATGAAGAACTACGACCTTACATAGGAATTCTTTTTGTGCAGGGTTTTATTGCACGAGTACTATATCATTTAAATGTTATCTCATCAAGACTGCTTTATTGCATTTTTCTTAGGTAAATCTAAAAAGAATGAAAAGCCATAAGACATTTTTTCTGCATAAAATATGGAAAGATAAGACAAAGGAGCAGGGAACTCTGGAATCCAAAGAAAAATTCCAGAAAGGAAAAAAAAAAATGAAAGCAAATCCCTTCTCAAGATTCAGAATAACAGAATAGAATAACAGACTTGGAAGGGACTTTGGAGGTCTTCTAGTCCTATCCCCTGCTTAGGCAGGAAACCCTATACCATTGGTTGTCCAATTTCTTCTTAAAAACTTCCAGTGTTGGAGCATTCACAACTTCTGGAGGCAAGTTGTTCCACTGATACATTGTTCTAACTTTCAGAATCTTCAATCTAGCTTTGAAATGTGAACTATTTTAAAAAAGATAACTCTCTTTCTCTATTCAAAATTCTATTTATTTTTTAATATTAGAGAAACTTTAGCAGAAAGTTAAGAGGTTTATTTTTTTTCCCTAATGCATATTGCTTTCTTTATTCTGGTATTGCAAAGGGCTCACAGGATCCACTCTATGTCCCTATTTTGATGTTAGTTCTTCTGGGATTCCTGTTAGAAAGATGCTGTCCTGCATATAAAAGATAAGCAAGTTAATAAAGTAAGCTACATAAGGAGACAGAATAAATAGAGAGCACAATTTTTTCATGAAGCGGTACCTTAAGTTTCATCTTGCTCAAGCACGTTCCCCCCCCCCAACTTCATATTTATGAAACTATAAAGGCACTACTCTGATACATAATGCACAACCTGCTTAAGAATATGCAGTATTATTCCCCTCTGACAAAATAGCCAATATTTGCTAGTGCTCTTATCTCAAAACCAAATTTTAATTCCCCACTCAGTATTTCTTAAAGAACCACTTCTTCTTTGAAAAAGCACCTTTGTGTTCATTCACATTTTCACACGTTTTGTTTTCAAAGCAACTTTCCAGGACAGAAAAAAAAAAAGGCAGAAAAAAAATACATATTCTAATATATATCGGATAATGGATAAACCCTCATATATTTGCTTCTGTTCAATCTTGACAATGCATTTGGATTCAGCAACCTTTAGTATAAATTAAAGGCTAGCTAAAAAAAAGCTAGCCTGCGATATAAGGATATCTACAAGAGGGATCTAAAGGCCTTGGGAATGGACATTAACAACTGGGAAACCTTGACCTCCGATCGTTCAGCTTGGAGGCGAAAGACGCAGCATGGCACTCTCCAATTCGAAGAGACACTTGTTCAGCAGGCTGAGGCAAAGAGGCAGTCCCGGAACTAGTGAAATCTGGAGGCTGGGCAGGGGACGGAATGTATCTGCCCTAGTGTGGAAGGGATTGCCACTCTCGAATTGGCCTTTTTAGTCACACTAGATGCTGTTTTAGGACCTCTTTCCAGAGCACGATACCATAGTCTCTTGAGACTGAAGGATGCCAATGAACTAAAAAAAAAAGACCAAATAATTGACTTGGTCTTACCTTTCCAGATCAAATGTTTAAAAACACACTTCCTTAATTTCTGTTAATTAAGTGGGTCTTGTGACCCTTATCTGATCTGACCCATCACAAGACCCATCCAGGGGTGGGCTGCTGGCAGTTCACAGGGGTTCGGGAGAACCTGTAGCTAAGATTCTGTGCAGTTCGAAGAACCCCCAAATTCCACTCCTGGCTGGTCCTGCCAACCCCGCCCTCCCCTTCCCAGGAGTCCCCACACGGCCCATTTTGGACCCAGGTAAGTGCAGGGCATGCACGGAGGGTCGAGGAGGGTGAAAAACGGGCCTACAGGAATTTGGGAAGGCCAGAAACAGGCCCGTTCTGGCCTCCAGAGGGCCTCTGGAGTCTGCGGAGGCCGTTTTCACCCTCCTGGAGGCTCAAGGAAAGTCTCCGGAGCGTGGGGAGGGCAAAAATGTCTCCCCCCCACCCACTGTGGTGCTGGAAGCTGACTAGGCCATGCTCACCATGGCCACACCCACCCAGCAACCAGGCAGAGAACCCCTTGCTAAAATTTTTGAAGCCCACTCCTGGACCCATCACTAGATCCATCACAAGATCCTTATCTTATATGAATGTCCCATCACGAGCTACTGACCACACAAAGCCCTTATAAGCAGAAGAACACCAACAGCATTCTCTAAATTTTGCTGAAGATGTTACCTAGCCTGGTAATGAAGTGTTCAGAAACCAACCCACAAGTTCGGATAACAAACCTCCATCCTCATTTATTTTATATTAGTAGATATTAATAGTGGATAATTATAGTGGAGCTATTGAAAGCTATAAAGAACCAAGACTGGATTGAACCAATGGAGGAGCTGGCAACTGGGACTGACAAAAGCTGGGAAGTATGAAAATAGTTGAATATACTGCACACAGGTACAACAAAATCCAGAGACAGTCTGAATGAATGGGGCTATTTGGTGGCTTCTGTTCTTTGTGATTGTGGTGACATGCAGACTAACAACACATATGTATATCTGCTCTTTGTGTCCCAATCACTGTGCACTTTGAACACTTCATGACACACAGAACACAATTAATGTTGCTAGTTTCTAGGTATGATCTGTTTAATTTGCATGCATTTTAATCTTGTAATATATATATATATAGGTCTTTGGTTATTCAGGTCTTCTCCCACGTAAAATTGGAAGTGTCTTGGCGACGTTTCGACGAAGTCTCATTCATCATCTTCAGGCTGGTGTTCTCGGCTTCGTGCTTCCAGGAGCAATGTGAGATCGCAGCTGTCTCTTCCTTTTAACTGCTAGTGGGGGTGTGAGCTGATTGGGTGGGAACTTGGCTGTGTTCTGATTGGGTGGAGGTGTGTTCTGATTGGTTATATATATATCCATTCCTCTAACTGCAATAAAATATCTTATGCCACCAGACTCCAAATTTTGGGCTTAAACAACTTAGAACTACGCCGACTTCAGTCTGACCTAAGCATAGTACATAAAATTATCTGCCACAATGCCCTTCCTGTCAACGACTACTTCAGCTTCCAGCAAAACAATACAAGAGCAAATAATAGATACAAACTCAAGGTAAACCGCTCCAAACTCAATTGCAGAAAATATGACTTTAGTAACAGAGTGGTCAATGCCTGTAATGCACTACCTGATTCTGTAGTTTCTTCCCCAAACTCCCCAAACTTTAACCTTAAACTGTCTACTGTTGACCTCGCCCCATTCCTAAGAGGTCTGTAAGGGGCGTGCATAAGTGCACCACCATGCCTACCATCCCTATCCTAATATTCCTTTTTACTTACTCTTTTCATGTATTCAAATTATGTTTATACTTTTACCTGTTATCGTATATATGCTTGACAAATAAACTTATGATTATGATTTTAAATTTTATGTGACCTAGTACCTCTTGTTTTAATTGTGAGGCTTCTGACACGAATAAACAAACATTTTATAATTGCCTCTTTTATAATCAAAATGGTTTTCCAGCCAGAAGTGGCCTCTGTGTGTTTATCTGTGTTTGCCACTATATGACAGGATATAGCTGCATGCAGGATATAACTGCAGCTCTTTAAATAGGCAGACATATCTATTCCCGAGACAGCGTGAGGGAAAAAAAAATCTTGTTTGATTTGTAGAAAAGTGTTACGTTTGTGGCCTGCATGCTCTAAAGCCCCCTTTTTTTACTTTAAACTCCCTGGCGCTACATGGCCCTTTTAAACGAGTGTGAAGATGCTACACTCAATCCAGGAGAATGTCTCTGAAGCCATGTTCTCTTCTGAAGGAATTCTAAAGCATAGGATGAACTCTTTCATCCTATCGAATGAGAATCGGAAGAAAAATGGCAGGAGGATTTCACTGTGCCGAACTTTCCTTTCTGAAAGGGAAGGGAAGAAATTATGCTGCAAGTTCTTGCATGCCTCCTTCTTCAGCTGTGACAGAATTTAGACTGTCTGCACGTTGTTGAACAATGCACAAAGGATCAAAAAATGAGTGTTAGTCAAATAATAATAGCAACGCTGACAACATGTCTGTGCATCGTAAGGTCACAGCAAGAAGAAGGCCCTTTTGGTGTTTGTTTCTCATCAATACTGGTAAACTGTGAGCTTATATAACATTTGGTGCAATGCAGATTCTTCGGCATTCACCTTTTGAAGCCTTCATCTGAAAGGGGGTTTAATCTGTGCAGTGTATGAACAAACGAAAGCATGGCAGATTTATTCATTTAAGAGAATTATTCATTTAATTTTTGCCACTTAGCATTTAGGCTCATTTGCTATTCATTTATTCTTCCCACTGACATTCATCTATGCGTTTATCAAATATTCATTTAAATGGGGTTCATTCCAACTACAACAATTATTTTGTAATGGTATATGGGAAAGAGCTTGGGAGACTGACCCAGGGATTCTCCCAAGGAATAGTCAGATAAGAGAGAGAGAGAGAGAGAGAGTAGCCAATGGCTGGATAGTGGATGGGACAAGAGACTCAGAAGGGACCTAGTTTCTCAGGCTGTAAAACAGATTTATTTATTTATTTATTTATTTATTTATTTTATTATATTTCTATACCGCCCTTCTCCTGCGGGACTCAGGGCGGTGTACAGCCAGGATAAAACATAGCATATAAAATTTAAAAACATTTAAAAAAACAATTAAATAATTTTGGCCCGAATTTAAAACAACCCAATTAAAACCAAATTTTGATTAAAAAAACTAAGAGGATGGGATCAAGCCAGCCCAGCTAGATGGAACAACTGTGTCTTCAGGGCCCGACGAAAAGTCCGGAGGTCTGATATCGTGCGTATCTCAGGGGGCAGGTCATTCCAGAGGGCAGGTGCTGCCACAGAGAAGGCTCTCCCCCTGGGAGTTGCCAGCCGGCACTGCCTGGCCGACGGCATCCTGAGGAGGCCCTCTCTGTGTGAGCGAACCGGTCGGTGGGAGGCTATCGGTGGCAGAAGGCAGTCTCACAAATACCCCGGCCCTAAGCCATGGAGCGCTTTAAAGGTGGTCACCAACACCTTGGGGGAAGATTTGTACTTTCAGACTTGCAAGATTCTGCTAATGTAGCGTTACACTAAAATAGAATTTGTTCCTTTGGTTATGTCTCCTATCTCCTATGTAGTAAGGATGACACATATGCAGTGAACGCTGCTGCATGGTCGTAAGGGTTTGGCTGAACCCTTAGCTCTGATTGCTGGCTGGGCCTGTGCTATGCTTTCCATTTATAACTAACTTTCTGGCTTGTTGGCTGGCCCAGCTGTGATGCACGCTGCCCCTGCTGCAGGGATGAAATCTACTTACCTTCCCTACCAGTTTGGAAGTGTGCGCGCGGACCCTCTGCGCATGTGCAAACCCTTCTGCGCATGCACAGAGGGTAAAAAACAGGTTACTTCCTGGTTAAAACCAGGAAGTAATGACAACTGGGTAGGTGGGTGGAGCCTCACGCTGCCATCACTACCGGTTCTCCAAACCACCCACCGTCATCGCTACCAGTTCAGTCGAACTGGTCCGAACCGGTAGCATTTCACCCCTGCCCTGCTGTATTCACCGGAGCTGCCTGAGTTGATTATGAGCATGTTTGAAGCTTCGTTTCTCTCCCAAAGGGGTGCGTGTGTGCTCACAACCAACGAACCCTTTGTTAAAGTAAGTGCAGCCCACCTCTGCGCATACGGCCTAATCTGCAATATTTTATTTTTATCACAAAGAGAGTGCAAGTTGGTTTTCATCTTAGGCACAAAGCCAGCTGGGAGATCTTGGGCCAAGCACACTCTCATAGCCCTAGGAAGAAGGCAGTAATGAGAAAGTTGCAGTAACTTTTGAAAACTTGCCAAGAAAACAGTAAAATGTGAAACCTTTGATCCCTTGACAAAAAAGCAGTATTCCAGTCTTTGAGGGGCTGCCACAAAGAAGAGGGGGTCCAAAGCACCAGAAGGCAAGACAAGAAACTAATGTATGGAAACTAATCAAGGATAACAGCAATCTAGAGCTAAGGAGAAATTTCCTGACAGTGAGAACAAGTCACCAGTGGAATGGCTTGTTTTCAGAAGTTGTGGGTGCTTCATCAATGGGTATTTTTAAGAAGAGACTGGACAGCCCCTTCTCTGAAATGGTATAGGGCAGTGATGGCTAACCTTTTTGCCATCACGTGCCAGGAAGGGGGGCAGGGGAGGTTCACATGCGTACATGCCCACACCTATAATTCTATATACCCTGCCCCCCTCCTGGCATGTGATGGCCCTGTAGGCGCATTTTTCTTTCTCACCTGGCTCCATAACTTCTCTATGAGTCTAGGGAGGGCGAAAACAGCCTTCCCCACCCCCTCGGAGGCCCTAGAGAGGCTCTGGAGGCTGGGTACAGCAAAAAACGTCATTTCCTGTCCAACTGGAAGTTGGGAAATGGGCCGTTTCTGGCCTCTGGAGGGCCTCCGAGGGAGTGGGGAAGGCTGTTTTTGCCCTCCCTAGACTCATAAGGAGGATCTGGAGTCAGATGAGAAAGAAAAATGGGCCTTCCTCATCCCTCCCAGGTCCTCCAGAGGCAGGAAACAGCCTGTTTCCCTGCTTCTGGTAGGCCCAGAAGGCCCGAAAATCAGCTATCAGGCTTGCGCATGCGTGCCGGAGCTGAGCGTGCGTGCCCACTGATATGGCAATGTGTACCAGCTGTGGCACACGTGGCATAGGTTCGCCATGACAGGTATAGGGTCTCCTGCTTCAGCAGGGGGGTTGTACTAGAAGATCTCCAAGGTGCCTTTTAGCTCTATTTTGATTGGGGTTGTAGAGCATCAGGACTGAAATGAATTCTGACTTTTAAATTTCAATTTATTTTGAGTTATGAACATTTACCATTTTCCTTTCTTCCACTCATTCCATGTTCCTAATGTAAGCTCTATTAAATGTCAATTATATTTTTAAACAATCCTTACTGTGGTATATGGAAGCTCCTAGAATAACTTATTTTATTTAAATTTCTTGCTAAGGGCCTGGCAAAAGTCTTAATAAAAATGCTGCTTTTCAAGACATCTTATTACCCTTTTAAAAGACACAGGGATGTGCAGTTTTGGCAACTGAAGCAGTAAATTCTTTTTTCTTCCACCTTATAGAAAAAGTTATAACGGTCCACTTTTTCCTATCCACAGATGAGAATTGTGACAGAATGGAGAACATAGTCACTGCCTGCAACCTGTCACATATTCTTAGAACATGATCTCTCAGGCATTAAAAAGTGTTCTTGTCATTAGTAGCCTGAATCTGGGAAAGAACTGAGAAAATATATATCTGAGAATATTTGCAAATTATGCACAAACCAACCTGAATAATCTGCTTGATTTTAGAGATCAATCCACTTCAATTCAACTGTGGAATGAATTTTTACTTGTATGTATGTATGTGTAGACGAGCATGTCTATAAAAGGTTGGAAAAGAAACATTATGTCTTCCATCTGTTATGATTCTTTTGTTTGATAGTTGGTGTGGAAGTTCCATATTGGGCAAGTCCTTCTGTTGGCTGAATTCACAATTGCTAAAGAAGCCAATGGATTCTCTATTTTCTTCTTTTCTCAGGCAGCCAGCTAATTACAAGAACTGCTGGAGAAGCAAGCAAGAAAATGGGAGTTACGGCCATGCATATGTATCTGGGAGGCTACAGTTCCATTTGAACAGAGGTGTCAAACTCGGTTTCATTGAGGGACGCATCAGGGTTGGGTTTGATCTTGGGGGGGGGGGCTGGAGTGGGCATGACCAGGGTGGGCATGGCCATCTCACCGCCACTCGTGTTGGGTGTGCCTGTGGTGGCCTGAGCACTCTGCCACAGAAAATAGGCTTCTGAGCTCCGTTTTGGCTGTGACGGCCTCTTGCAACCCTTTACCAGTGAAAACGGAGCTTGGAAAGGCCATGTGCGGCCCTCCTGAGCTCTGTCTTTACTGGCAGAGGCACCACGGGCCGGTCCTTCACTGTTTCCAGGGTGGCCCCATGGGCCAGATCTAAGCACCTCCTGGGCCAGATCGGGTCCCTGGGCCTTGAGTTTGACATCCCTGAATTAGAAGGAAGGAAGAAGACATGAGTTGGCCCACACAACAATGTGGGACAACAAAGACGGATAACAAGAGCACAAGAAAAAGATTAGAGGAGAGGCAACTGCAAGGAGCTTTACAGTGAGATGAAGCTTGCTATCAAGTCATCACCCCAGGAGGTAACAAGAAAAAGAAAATAAGAGGGAGAAAAGCAGATCAGGGACGGAGAACTGGAATCTAAGATGTTATAGGAAACCTCCACTTATTGGAGTAAGTAAAAGTTAATAGAATGGCTAGGTGAAAGAAATATTGATACAGATACAGATTAACAGAGTTGGAAGGGACCTTGTAGGTCATCTAATCCAACCCTCTGCTCAAGCAGGAGACCCTACACCATTTCTGACAAATGGCAGTCCAATCTCTTCTTGAAAGCCTCCAGTGATGAAGCTCCCACAACTTCTGAAGGCAACTTCTGTTCCATTGGTTGATGGTTCTCTCTGTCAGAAAATTTCTCCTTACTTCTAGGTTGAATGTGTCCTTCCATCCATTATTCCTTGTCTGGCCTTCGGGTACTTTGGAAAATAGCTTGACCTCCTCCTCTCTGTGGCAGCCCCTCAAATACTGGAACACTGTTATCTTGTCTCCCCTGGTCCTTCTCTTCATTACGGTAGAAGAGAAGAAAAACCAATCAATAATTGCAGCAAAAATTGTATAAGGATTTGGATTGTAGGCAGCTGGTTGTGTGCTTAAACAGAACAATAATAATAACAAGAAAAAAGAAACAGAAGAAACATACAAGAGCCAGTATTCAAAGCTAAAAAAAAAAAAAAAAGCACCCTACTGGAATATTTGTAAATAAGTAAACAGGCTAACAGAAATAAAGCTGTGAATTAGGAAGTTCAGTGGTGACGGACTAGTAGTGGGGACCTGTGGCTGGTTGCCTCACATTTTTGGTGCGCAGTGAACTGGTAGTAAAATTATGCGAGACCCACCTCTGAGGAAGTTGTATAAGACATTTGGAGTTAACCAGGCTAGAAACTGGGAGACTGTGAGTTCTAGTCCTGCCTTAGGCACAAAGCCAGCTGGGTAATCTTGGACCAGTCCATCTCTTTCAGCTCTAGGAAGAAATGATGCAGTAGCAAACTACTGAAAAATGTTATCAAGATAACTGCAGGGACCTGTCCAAGCAATCGCCAGCAATCAAGACTGACTTGAAAGCACAAACAACAACAATAACAAAAATGGAAACGGAATTAGGATTAGAACATTAGGATCCGTAAAACCAATTTCCGCGTTTATAACTGTTGAGCAAAGAAAAAAATTCTGCAAGGGTAAAAGGAAAATTAGCAGAGAGGCAGCAGCAAGGAGCTTCACAGTGAGATGAATCTTGCTTACGTTGCTTGCTTACATCTTGCTTACATTCCAAAAAATAAGTTCTAGCTACATGCTAAATCACCCTGAGTTTTTTTGACATGGGGAAAAACAATCAGGAAATTAGAAGACAGATTTTGGTCCAGTGTTAGTCAAACAGAGTGAACCCCTGATGAAGCCATATAAAAAAGCCAGCAAAAGCAGAAAATGGGTTTCACTGGATATTTGATAGACTTTTAATTATCCAGGAATGCAAAAATTGCTATTGTTTGATAAGTTTTCATTAAAGGCATGGTTTGGGATATCTAAGTAGGCAGAAGACATTGATACTGAAAAAAAAAGACAAAAGGATGAGTGGAGGAGGCAATTTTTAGTTTCTTGGCAACAAAAACTACAGTGAAAAACTGCAAAAAAAATGTGCTTAAGGCTACATGTATATTAAATTACATTTAAGCACTGGTTTTCAATATTTTTCAATAAATCTTTTATTTCCAAGAACATATGCCAGGGATAATATAAAATCAATGAAGATGTGGTTTCCAGGTTTCACCACAGAAATGTACGATGTATCAGGGACTTCCATGAAGGCATGGAAAACTGTATATGATTTTTGAAGAGTGGAGATAATAATCCTGGCAGCTGGTGTGTAGAATGGTTCTTCAGAACCTTTCCAGATCAGGAGACAATCATCCACATGTGCTCCAGATGGCTGCAAAACTATCTCCTATCAGTTTGAAGGCCAGAAGGTGAACGGATCAACCATCAAGCCCACAACCACAGGAGACCCTTTTGAAGGATGCTATGTTTGCTAACTTTGCTTCTACTATTTGGGAGATTGTTTATCTAACGCAGTGGTGGGATTCAAATAATTTAACAACTGGTTCTCTGCCCTAATGATTTCTTCCAACAACGAGTTCACCAAACTGCTCAGAAAGTTAACAACCGGTTCTCCCGAAGTGCTGCGAACTGGCTGAATCCCACCACTAATCTAACCCTGTTAAAGGTATTAGAGATTTTCAGAACGGCAAGTTTGAAAGGCCACCTTGTGAGTCTATTTTTGTTTCTGAACAAAAGAAAAATTAAATATAAGTTTATGAATATTAAATAAATAAGAAAAAAACTAAGTACAATTTTGAGCTGACAAAATTATAAACAAATTAAGGGTTGGATTCTTTACTTGCACTCTTTATTCTTTTATTTTTCATTGTCTGAGTTTACTTGGTGTTAATTTTTATTACTGTAAGTGCTGGAATCAGGAAATAAATAAAAAGTAAAAATGTAGGCTGACAAGATTGTCAATGGACAAGAGAAAGAAGCAGACAATTTACAACATAATACCTGAGAGTTTCAATGCCTAATATTGTGAAAACAACCCCAAAAAAGGAGACATTAAAAAATCCAGATAATATTTGATTTTACAGCTATGCCTGCCGGGCAAAAGGGAGGGAGGTTAAGAGATATATTTCAGGCCTGGTTGTTGTAAAAATGAATACTGGACTAGGTGGATCTTTAATGGACCACAAAGCTATCTTTGTTTTTCTCACAATACTTCTGAGTCATTTGTTTCAAATGACTGAATTCTTTAATGCTTTCCCATTAATTTCTGTCCTCCTTTCAAGTTCCCAATACATCACTTTTCTTTTTCCTCAAAGGTCAAAGAATAGATTATTTGCAACTTTTACATACTCTGGCTGGATACAAGAAGACTTTCAAAATTCTCCAACAAATTCATGGGCTGAAAAACCAAGTGGATAATTTCTCCCTTTTTTTTTTAATTGAAGTGTTTTTCTCTTTGTTATAAAGAGTAGGAAAAAACCCAGCTTAGTCAAAAAGACCAAAGCCCATGTTATCATTGGATTCTTCCGACTCTTCTTTCTTTTCTTTCTCTTTCTTCTCTTCAGCAGGAGTAGCACCGCCAGCAGGGGCCCCTCCTCCGGCAGGGGCTGATGCAGCTGGAGCACCATCACTGACTCCCACATTGCGGATGAGGCTTCCGATGTCAATGTTGGTTAGAGCCTTCGCAGAGAGACCCGTCCAGAAAGCCTCCATGTTTCTAATCAACAAGACCAAGGGAGGGATTGAAGACATTTCTAAAGTAGCTTTCATCAAATGAACTGAGAAGTGGTAGAGAAATCATAGTGGAACTATAAATAGCTACATACTTTTCTTCTTTCTATCCTGCCCCCATGCTTTCATTCAAACTATTGAAATGTTATGTCCTACAATGATGGATTTAACACTATCACACAACATCTGCCTATCCCAGGTCCTTGAGAAGGACTTGGTAGGTGGACAAAAATATCAAATCAAGTCTAAACATCTGGCGACCATCCATAATAATAAGAGTAATATAAGACTGCATATAAGACTGTCTCCAAGATTAAACCCTTCATTCTCAAAAGCTTTACTCCATATTTACCATTTCTGAATCTGTGACCTTTATTCTTGCTTCTTGACATTGTTTTCATTCCTCTATGCCTGCAAAGAGTACATATGAAACCTGACGGGGTCTCATTTAATTTTGTAGCAATATTACATTGTTTTGTTATTAGGTTTTCTCATATATTCAGCTAGAGGGTAAATTCTTCATCTGGTTTATTTCCATTGACAATTTCATTCCCCTTTATATATCAGAAGATTTTTATTGTGTTTTTTTTTCCCACTTGACTTGCAGTGCATTTTTTTTTTCTTATTTCCAATTTTGTCTTCCAAATAATTGGTCCTCTTTCCCCCAATTTTTGCAAGCACTTCTTATTACGCTTTCAGGCAGAAAACAACAGACATGTTTTATTAGGCTACTGCTCTTCATTTTTTAACACTGAGCAATTATGCCTTACCCAGGAGGATAAATAAATGGTATAGCTGCATGTTGATAACAATACGATAATAAAAGAATTTCTCAGGTTCAGTTCAACTCCTGGTGACTTCATATATACGGTATATGTATGTAGTTTTCTTGGCAACAAAATGGAAATACTTTGGCAATACCTTTTTCTAGCATACGTCTTAAATTTCCCAAACTCTTCCAAAAGCCCTGGTTATTAGCCATTCAAATACTACATTTTTCTTCCTTTTTATGACCCTGTAATCCCTTTTAATTGGAATGGAGTTGGGGTGATTGAATGGAGCTGAGCATTTACTGGCTGGATGCCCTTCCTGATGCCTATGTGGAGTTCGCAGCAAATATTTTCTCTTTGTGTCCTGATAGAGAAAAATATGTCATGGCCTAGGATTGAACTCTCAACCTTCTGAGTGGGAGGTGAGTGTCTTCACCTCTAGGACTCTGTGATGCTCCATTCAAGTATTATGATACCCACTTAATATTTGGCTGCTGCTACCTATACCTATTTACAATTGAACATACATGTATTAAATGCTGCTTTAAGTGTAATATTTTCTGCACATAATACTTTTTAGTAAGATAGAAAAAGTGCAGATTAGCAGCTGTTCCTGACACTAATGTCTGCATTAATGTCCTATCTCTAAGTAGGTTGATATAAATCTGTGCTCCCTTACAGCTGAGGTTTAGCATACTGTAGCAACAAGGCAGGAAATGGTGCCATCCTTATAGATTTCATATTAGAAATTCCCTATTTTTCACTAAGAAATTTCTCAATCCTACTGTGCTATATACTAGGTTGCGGTAAGTGCACAAACTTCTCTACTTTCCTATCCCTCCTATTCTCTAGAAATATAGTGGGGTAAATCAAATCAAAACCTTTATTATGGCTTTTTCGTAGGACTATCTGCCTCAGCTGTCCTTGTGTGGGTCTTATGGATGTGTGAGTGTGTTTTTATTGGAAAATTGTCCAGGAAAGTGTCCCTGGCTGCTCTGCATATTCCAAGCTGCAAAGTGGAAGTGAGGTGACAAGGAGGAAGGAAAGAAGGAAATGGATGTGTGTTTGCATGTCTTTGTATGTGTGTGAGGGGAGTTAGTCAGAAAAAATATGAAACCCTGCAGTGGTGGGATTCAAAATGTTTTACTACCGGTTGTGTGGGCATGGCTTGGCGGGTGTGGCATGGCTTGGTAGGCATGGCTTGGTGGGCATAGCAGGGGAAGGATACTGTAAAATCTCCATTCCCTCCCCACTCCAGGGGAAGGTTACTGCAAAATCCTCATTTCCTCCCAATCAGTTGGGACTCGGGAGGCAGAGAATAGATGGGGGAAAGGCCAGTCAGAGGTGGTATTTACCAGTTCTCCGAAATACTCAAAATTTCCACTACCGGTTCTCCAGAAATAGTCAGAACCTACTGAAACCCACCTCTGAAACCCTGTATGTTACAAAATTCCACTTCAGCTATTTTTACAAGCAATGCCATCAATTCCTTCCATGTCTTCTATCTAATAAGAGTGAGCTTTTTCTCTCTTCTTACTGAGCAGCAGTGCGTGAAGAGTTTTTCTTTTCATCTGATTGCAGGTGGGCAATCCTGTTTTCACTTCCTTGGAACTTCTACCCTGTAAATAAAAACTTGTGCAAATATCAGGACATCCCCGAGAAGGTAGCATCTATGCTTTGTTTGGTTTTCCAATAAATCTTCCAGGAAAAAAAAAATATTCTAGAATAGAATATTCTATTTTGCATCAGAAGAGATTTATAACACAAAAGCTATATTCATGAGTGACATGGGAAAATGATATGGAAAATCACTCCCAGTTGATCATGCACCATACTCCCTATCCTGATCTAAACATTTTGTGATTTATTCAAGTTTAGTTTAGCCAAAGGATTGGCAGTTTCCTGGGAGATACTATTTTACCATGTCAGAACAAAATCAAGGGGAAAGAGCAAGGTGGCTGGGCTCTCTGATCCATGATTGACATGGAGAGAGAGGAGTGGTACCCAGCATCTGAACATTGTATGGACATGGCCAGAGCAGGCTTTGGAAGCCAATAGGAAGAGCTTCTCTCTTCTGCATATTTTGACACAAATCCTGTCCCTTAATAGCAATGGCAATAGCAATAGCACTTAGAATTATATACCGCTTCACAGTGCTTCCATACTTCCACCTCTCACAATACTAGACAACACAGTATCAGCAGTAGAGACCTTCAAATTTCTAGGTTCTACCATATCGCAAGATCTAAAATGGACAGCTAACATCAAAAACGTCATCAAAAAAGCACAACAAAGAATGTTCTTTCTGCGCCAACTCAGAAAGCTAAAATTGCCCAAAGAGCTGCTGATACAGTTCTACAGAGGAATTATTGAGTCTGTCATCTACACCTCTATAACTGTCTGGTTTGGTTCTGCAACCCAACAAGACAGACACAGACTTCAGAGGATAATTAGCACTGCAGAAAAAACTGTTGCTACCAACCTGCCTTCCATTGAGGACCTGTATACTGCACGAGTCAAAAAGAGGGCTGTAAAAATATTTACAGACCCCTCACATCCTGGACATAAACTGTTTCAACTCTTACCCCCAAAACAACGCTATAGAGCACTGCACACAAGAACAACTAGACACAAGAACAATTTTCTCCTGAACGCCATCACTCTGCTAAACAAATAATTCCCTCAACACTGTCAAACTATTTACTAAGTCTGCACTACTATTAATCTTCTCATCGTTCCCACCACCCATCTCCTTCCACTTATGACTGTATGACTGTAACTTTGTTGCTTGTATCCTTACTATTTATATTGATATTGTTTCCTGATTGCTTATTTGTACCCTATGACTATCATTAAGTGTTATACCTTATGATTCTTGATGAACGTATCTTTTATTTTATATACACTGAGAGCATATGCACCAAGACAAATTCCTTGTGTGTCCAATCATACTTGGCCAATAAAAAATTATATTCTATTCTATTCTATTTACAGCCCTCTCTAAGCAGTTTACAGAGTCAACATATTGCCCCCAACAATCTGGTTTCTCATTTTATTGACATCAGAAGGATGAAAGGCTGAGTCAACCTTTAGCCTGGTGAGATTCGAACTACGAAGTTGCAGGCAGCCAGCAGTCAGCAGAAGTAGCCTGCAGTAACTGCATTCTAACCACTATGCCACCATGGCTCATGGTTAAAATGATTACTGAGACTTCTTCATGCTGTAGTAAGCAAGACATATGTAAAGATCAGGTTGAAATTGCCATCCATGGCACATGAAGCACTAAGAACAGTACTGGTAACTTTTGGCACACATACATCAGTGTGCCACATATGGAAGAAATAAATACAAATACTATGAATTATCAAATGTAATGATAGAAAAACAGATAACATTGAATGTCTATGAAACTAAAAAAAAAGGCAAGGATGTAATAGATATGAATGGAGATCTTGTGAAGTGGAATTGATGAACATAGGGTGAAGGTATAAGCTTAATTTTGATTGACTGTATATCAGACTGTATGTCTGAAGCATGATTTGAAATCCTGGAGTAACACTCCATAGCTGGTTGCATCTTACACCGCAGTGAACGGGGATAATGGAAGAGTTGGATATTAGTAACCACAGGATAATATTTCCAATTTCATTGTATACATGGTGTATAATGACAATAAAGGCTATTATTATTATATGATGGAATAAGATGAAAGACTAAGCAAAGAGTGAGACAGCTAGGCATAAGGTCGTGTTGTTTAGTACATTTATAGAGGTGCATAGTGAATGAGAAATATTATGAATGGTGTTAATATAAGATAGTATAAACAATACATTAGCTCTACTTCCTTTCCTTATCTCATGCCTTTCATTTCTTTGTCTTATTATTTCTTTTACCTTTCTACACTTTGCATGATGATGCTTATTTTGTAAGGGAATAGTGTGGTGGCATGTATCAATGTATTTTATGTAAATTGGCTTCAGTTACTATTACAGGTACCTTAGCATAGTTAACTCTGCTGTTCTAGCACTCTTAACTCTGCTATTACAACTCTGCTATTGCAGATTTGATTTCAGATTTTCTCTCCTCATTTTCCTGCATATTCCCACTGCTCCTTTGGTGTTAGAATTCTGACATGTTGAGAAACCGATTTCACTTTAGATAACCTCTAGGTGCTGTAAAACCTTTCCTTCCCTTGAAGCTGATCTGTTGCCCTTTGCTGTTCATGACCACTTTTTGAAGTCTACCCATCATACAGGCCCACTAACAGTCTGCATGAACTGCTCCAAGGATGAAATTTACCTACCTTCACTCCCGATTCGCAAATGTGAGTGTGCATGTGTGTGCACGAGCATAACTTCTGCACATGCACAGAGGGTCAAAAACGGGATGTGATGACATCTGGGCAGGTGGGCAGAGCCTCCCACCACCGGTGCTACTAGTTCGCCCAAGCCAGATAGAACCTGCTCAATTTCACCACTGAACTGCTCATTATTTAAACAATATAAGTATTAAAAGAGAGAGAGAGAGAGAGAGAGAGAGAGAGAGAGAGTTAGATTAACTCCTTATTAGCTGGAGTGGGAATATAAAGCAATTACATATTGTGAGAAAAAATGATATTTTGGTTGGGTAAATTTAATTAATGAAGGGGAAAAAAAGACTGGTTGATTTTCTGAATGTCTTTTTTAAAACAAAGACAGAGAGAGAGAAAGAGAAAGGGAGACAGACAGAGAGAGAGACAGACAGACACTACTATAGAAATATTGGCACGTTCTATGGAACATGAAATATGAGAGTAGATTTTTTTTGGAAAAAGAAAATCAATAAAAATGGACAACTCCATTTCTGTCCTCCGTGTGAAATCCATTGTCAGTAACAGCCAATTTTGGTATAAAAATCCCAGAGCAATAAATGTTTTACAGTTGAAGAAAAGATGCAGTATTTGACAAGGATGTTCCTTGATGATGTAATACTGAAGAGAATGGGGAACTTCAATGATATATACTAGAAAATGTAGTGTCCCGATATTCAGAATTTCAACTGCCTTCACTTATGAGAAGATAAAGGGCAAGGAAAGCATTTATTCAGTCTACAGACCAAGTCTTTTTTTTTTTTAGTTTTTAAAAAACAAACTTTATTAGATTTTAAAAAAATAAAATTGTATAAAACATTCACAACCTTAAAATACAATCAACAGTATCAACAAACAACAAATAAAGTATATATAATGTATATAAGTACACATATATACAAAAACTTATTTTCCTTTTTTTCCTTAATGACGGTGTATAATTATTACTTTTAATTTCTTACTAAATTTTGACTTTACCTTCTTTTCCATTGGTTTATCCACTCATACCAACTGTCCCATATCTTAAAATACTGTGAGTCTTCCTTATCTTTCAATTTCAACATTAGTCTATCCATTTCTGCACATGTGTAAATTTTTTGAATTATTTGCTGCTCCGTTGGCAATTTATCTGTTTTCCAGACTTGTGCTAGGGCTAACCTAGCTGCCGTAATTATATGTAATATTAGGTACTTTTTTTCCTTTCTAATGTTTTGTTTAAGCATTCCTAACAAAAAAATTTCTGGTTCTAACTCAATATCCTCCGCAATTATTTCTGATATCCAAATTTTTATTTTTATCTAATATTTCTTAATTTTTGGGCAAAGCCACTAGACATGAAAGAAGGTTCCCTGAGCTTGCTTACATTTCCAACACGTTGGATTAAGATTTGCATACATCCTCACCAATCTCGCAGGGGCTAGATACCATCTGTACCCCATCTTGTAGTGGTTCTCCTTATATGCTAAGGATTTTGTTATTCTATAGTTGGTTTCCCATACTCTTTCCCATTCTTCCAATTGTATGTTTTTGCCAATATTCCTTGCCCAAGCTATCATTTGTCCTTTGACTAGATTTTCTGCTAGGTCAAATTCTAATCAGTATTTGTAAATCTTTGAAATCAAATTTCTATCTTTAGCTCCTAATAATTTGTCTAGTCAGTTGGGATTTATTTTGATTCCTCCTTCCTCATTATTTTTATTGTATCTAGTTTGTATTTGTAGGTAGGGCCACCAATCTATTTCTATACCTTGTTCCCTGAGTTCCTGCCATGTTTTTAATCTTCCTTGGGGATCCAGTAATTCTTTATATTTTATTAATTTATGGGGGGCTAGTGTGTTGGGGTGCATTGCCGCCTCCAATGCAGATATCCAGCTGGGAACCTTCATATAATGTTTATTATTAATTTCGAACCATGTGCCAATCAGTGAATTTCTTATTATGTGGTTTTTAAAATGTTTATAGGTTTTGTTCCCGGCGTTCCACAAGAAGGCATGCCACCCCTTTAATAGATCGTGGCCTTCCAATTTTAATAGTCTGTAATTATCCAAATTAACCCACTCCTTAATCCATGTTAAACTCGCTGCCTTATAGTATTTTTCCCACACTGGTAGGCCAAAACCCCCTCTACATCTATCATCCTGTAATATGTTTAAATTTATTCTTGGTTTTTTTCCCCTCCCATACGAATTTTGATGTTATTTTATTCAAATTTGTAAAAAAGTTTTTCTCTAATTTAACTGGAATAGTTTGAAATAAGTAGAGGAGCCTCGGGAGTATATTCATCTTTATCGCCCCAATTCTTCCTAGCAATGATAACTTTAGTTTCCCCCATCTTTCTAAATCATTTTTAATTTGTTGTACTAATTCTCCGTAATTATTATCTTTTATAGCCACATTCCTAGTTGTCAGATTAATACCTAAATATTTTATCCTCTTAACTACTTGTAATCCTGATTGTTTTTCTAACTCTTATATTTGTTTTGCTGTTAAATTTTTAGTTAATATTTTAGTCTTATCCTTATTGACTTTTAAACTTGCCACCTTACCAAATTTCTCTATTTCTTCTGTTAATTTTAATTCTGTTTCTAGTGGATCCTCTATGAAGAATACAAGGGACCAAGTCTTTTATCTCAACAATAACAGCAATGAAATCTGTCTATAAAGTAAACACTAGAGGATTTTGAAGATCTTGTATAAATTCTTCTGTGAAACAATATGAGTTTTAAGATTGTATTTCACATGGTTCTAGCAAGAAATCTTTGAGATGTTTTAAAGGAAAGTTTCCTACAATAATAAAGCCATTGTATTAATATCAGAGGTTTTTTTAAAAAAACAAACCCCAAAAATTAAGTGTAAGAGCTTTTTTCATATTGAAAGAAAAGCAAATATATGTCTATGGAGGTTTTCAATCATTCAGGTCATGGTTGTCCCAAAGGCAACCTTTTTCAAGAGGCAACTGGACTTCCTTTGTTTTTCTTTGAAGACGTTTCGCTTTTCATCCAGGAAGCTTCTTCAATTCTCCAAATGCAGTTTCTAAGTCCAGTTATGAGTTTGGAGGAAAAAGAAAAATGAACTGTATTAGTAAGGGATGCACAGCCTGTGTCAAAACCATTAACATGTGAGGTAAAATCCATTCAAAGTGAGGGCATCCTTTGGGGGACTTCTAAAATACAGGTAGTCCTCAACATACAACGATAATAGAACCTATCCATTAGGTTGTAAGTTGTGACAGTCATAAAATGGGTTGATCACATAAATGACCCAATTTCATGACCATTTTTCTGATGATCATTGAGTGAATGTGACAGGTGAAAGGCACAACTTGTCAGGGTTCCAAGTAACACCCCTAACGAAAGAAGACTTTGAGGCTCCGAGGCCTCAGATTCTTCTTTCGTTAGGCTGTTACTTGGAACCAGGGGTGAAATGCTCCCGGTTCGGACCGGATTGCCCGATCTGGTAGCAATGGAGACAGGTGGTTCGGAGAACTGGTAGCAAAAATCCCTGCCCCCCCTCCCATGCCCAGCTGAGCCACGGAATCATCAGAAGCTTTTTTTCTTTTAAATGCCTCTGACGCTCCAAGCTTAAAAAGCCTCTGCTGATCAGGCAACTCAGCTTGGAGCGTCAGAGGCATTTAAAAGAAAAAAAAGCCTCTGATGATCAGGCAACTCAGCTTGGATCGTCAGAGGCATTTAAAAGAAAAAAAAGCCTCTGCTGATGAGGCAACTCAGCTTGGAGCGTCAGAGGCATTTAAAATAAAAAAAGCCTCTGATGATCAGGCAACTCAGCTTGGATCGTCAGAGGCATTTAAAAGAAAAAAAGCCTCTGCTGATGAGGCAACTCAGCTTGGAGTATCAGAGGCATTTAAAAGAAAAAAAGCCTCTGATGATCAGGCAACTCAGCTTGGATCGTCAGAGGCATATGCCTCTGACGATCCAAGATGAGTTGCCTGATCATCAAGCTGAGTTTGATGATCCAAGCTGATGATCCAAGCTGACGATCCAAGACGATGCCTGATGATCCAAGCTGAGTTGCCTGATCAGCAGAGGCATTTAAAAGAAAAAAAGCCTCTGACAATCAGGCAACTCAGCTGGGATCATCAGACCCTTTTGAAAGCATTTTTTACAACCTCTTCGCTGAAGAGGTTGTAGAAAAAAATGGTTTTAAAAGTTAAAAAAAATGGCCATGCCCACCCACTCACATTAACCCCCCCCAACCAAGCCACGCCCACAGAACCGGTAGTAACAAATTTTAGATTTCACCACTGCTTGGAACCCTGACACAACTTCTCTCTTGCAACTTTTGGATACTGTATTTCATGAATTTGGGCCCATAGAACTCCTGGCTTTCATGGAGATAGCAATATTCTGCTTTCATCAGAATGACAACAAAGAGCATTGTGGTGTCGTGATGTGCTCTGTGTGATCTTGTTACCCATAAAGAAAAGGGAGAGGGCTTACAGCATGACACTGCAACACTGCTTTCAAAGGACTGATTCTCCTTGGTCTTCACAGAAGCATCTGCCTGCATAATGCTCCTTATAAAAATAGATTTAGGACTCTTGCTAATTGTGTGGTCCTCGGATCATTGATTTAAACCAATAAAGATAGACATGAACTGCCAGTTCTATGTCGCTAGTTTTGTCACTTTTATTCTGTTCTGTTTTCTACAGCTTTGCCAACCAGAAGTTTCATGTAGTAATATTTTCGGAAAAAAAAATATTTTAACTACATTTGTTAAAATAACAGAGTTGGAAGGGTCCTGGGAGATCTTCTAGTCCAACCCCCTGCTTAGGCAGGAAACCCTACACCACTTCAGACAAATGGTTGTCCACTCTCTTCTTAAAAACTTCCAGTGTTGGAACATTCACAACTTCTGGAGGCAAGTTGTTCCACTGATTAATTGTTCTAACTGTCAGGAAATTTCTCCTTAGTTCTAAGTTGCTTCTCTCCTTGATTAGTTTCCACCCATTGCTTCTTGCCCTGCCTTCAGGTGCTTTGGTGAATAGCTTGACTCCATCTTCTTTGTGGCAGCTCCTGAGATATTGGAACACTGCTATCATGTCTCCCCTAGTCCTTCTTTTCATTAAACTAGACATTGTCAGTTCCTGCAACCATTCTTTAAATGTTTTAGCCTCCAGTCCTCTAACCTTCTTTGTTGCTCTTCTCTGCCCTCTTTCTAGAGTCTCCAATCTTTTTTACATTGTGGTGACCAAAACTGAAGGCAGTATTCCAACTGTGGCCTGTTATTTCTGATTACTTGTGCAAAAAAATTGTAACTCTTTCTATGACCAGTTAGTTCTCCTGGAATCAATATCATGGAACTGCATTTTCTGTAAATCATGTGCAACAAAATTGTTGTATATATTGTTATTTGTCAATGAAGGGCATATGTGGTGCAGGATGGTGGCACTACTTTGCCTATTCTGCCTTTGCTGGCATTAAGTGGCATTATTATTATTATTATTATTATTATTATTATTATTATTATTATTTAATCTTTAGTGAGATTCACAGCCTTTGAGGCTGGTTAATAGCTCAGCAGCTCAAGTCCTAACCAAGGACCTAGGAACTGTTAAGGTATCGTCGGAGGATGTAAGCTGTTCCGAGTAAGGTGGTTTTTTGTAGAGTCAGAATGGGCAGGCAGAATGTTCAAGACTGGCAAAATTAGAATTTCTAAATAGCGGGGTAGCCCTTTGGGTATTGCTCCAAGGGCTCCAATTACAATCGGGACAACACATGATTTCTTTTTCCACAGTCGTTTTTTACAAGTCCCGGTACTTCATGATTTTTTCTTGCTGCTTATCTTCAATCCGTGCATCACCAGGTATTGCAATGTCAATGAACCATACTTTTTTCATTATTATTATTATTATCATCATCATCATCATCATCATCATCATCATCATCATCATCATCACATATATATACTCACATTTGATTCTACCAGGGATCTCTGACTCTTTAAGGTCAGAACTGGACACCTTAGTCAGTGGCTGTAAGAATTGATATTTCCAAGCTGAATCAGCCCTCACTCAACTAATCAGAACCATTATGTCAGCAAATCCTACCTGCTTTCTATTCTCCTGAAGAGAACAGTCAAATATCCATTAACCAGGAGAAGGAGAGAAAATTTAAATCCTGGAATTAAGGCTTTCATTTAGGGTCTGATTTTGCTTGCTGCAAAGGGCAGATCCTTTGGGGCTTCATTCATAAATCATCTACAGAAGTTGAGTTGTGTCCAGAAGCTACCGCTAAATAAGTCAGATCCAAACTAAAGGCTTGTGTGTCCAGAAAGCCTAGATTTTTCAAGTTTGCCACAGAATAAGAGAGTTGGAAGGGACTTTGGAGGTCTTGTAGTGCAACCCCCTGCACAAGCAGGAGACTTTATATTATTCCAGGCAAGCCTCATTTAAGAAGGCAAATTTTCTTCAAGTACTACTTAAGAGTGAGCTCAACTTCCTGGTAGCTCTGTATATGTTGTGGCCTGCCAGCGGCCTGCAAAGATTGTGGCTGATCCCAACAACAAGGAGGCTGGTGTGCAGCCTGTGCAGCTGGCACTCGAGTCTGACAGCAAGGAGGCTGAGGAGGATATGGTGCCAGAGGCAGAGACTCAGCCAGTGCCTTCAGAACCTCCAGAGGCTCCTTCAAGTGAAGAGAGTGAAGTGGAGGAGCCTCTTCTCAATGCTCGAGCACGCAGGGCTGCCAAAAGGCAGGAGTGGCTACTCAGAGGAGGTCTCCTCGAGAGTAAGGCTTGGGGCTAATTGGCCACTCCCTTAGCCTATTTAAGTTCCCTCACAGATAGCACACACTGCTGGAAACAACGTTTAATTACTACACAGAGCATGTTGAGAGTGAGTTTCTTGTTATATCTTGGTTTCTGGGCTGGTAGCCAACCCTTGTCAGACTTTGTTTATTCTCTGTAATTCATAGCAGGCTGATAAGGACATTTGCACTGGAAGCCTGCATTTCGGAAGGGGTCTGTTTGTATTAGACGGAGTTTTTGGAGCTTTGTGTGTCATACTCCTTGGGATCCAGAGCTGGGGCAGAACAGTCTACATATTCCCCTTTACTCCTTCTACTTCTACGTCAATATTACTGAATACGAGTTGAGTACTCTTTTGGAAGAGAGCTAATACCATAGTCAAATATAGCTCAATTGACAACTCAGGTTGTATGTAGGCAATTGGGGAAGCATCTCTGGGAGGAACAGGAGTAGCAGGAGAGTTCCGTTTCACTTGAAACCAGTGGGGAAATCCAATTTTTTTTACTACCGGTTCTGTGGGCGTGGCTTGATGGGTGTGGTGTGGCTTGGTGGGTGTGGCTTGGTGGGCATGGCAGGGGAAGGATACCGTAAAATCCACATTCCCACCCCACTCCAGGGGCCAGGGCCAGCCAGAGGTGGTATTTGCCGGTTCTCCGAATTGCTCAAAATTTCCACTACCAGTTCTCCAGAACCTGTCAGAACCTGCTGGATTTCACCCCTGCTTGAAACCATATCCATTCACAAAGACTGCCACTTGTTCATTGGGCAACTTGACAGATAGTTGAACTCATTCTAAGCATTTAACGAAAGTCAACCAGTTCATCCCTGCCCCCTATTAATTGAGCGTTAAGTGGTTGCTTTTTCTCATGGGAAGGTTATGCTTGGTGGGAAGGGAAATAAAACTAGGACAATTCCAAGTCCCTTTCCTTAATTTTGGCTGTAAACAAGGGTAACACTATTTGCCAGCCTCACAACAATGGCAGAACATGAACTGGCAATGGGAACAGCACAATTTAGGTAGCATATTTAGAACATAGAGTCATAGGACTGGAAAGAACCTCAGAGGTCTTCTAGTCCGACTGACTACTCAAGGCAGGAGACCTTATACCATCCAGTCTATTGTCCAGTCTATTTTTGAAAACAACCAGTGATGGAGTACCCACAACCTCAGGGTGTAAACTATTCCATTGATTAATTGTTCTCACTGCCAGAAATTTTTCCCCTACTTCTAGGCTGTATTTCTCTTTGACAAGCTTCCACTCATTACTTCTTGTTCTGCCTTCTGGTGCTTTGGAGAATAAATTAATCCCCTCTTCTTTGCGAAGTCCCTCAAGTACCGAAAGACAGTTATCTTACCCCCCCACCCCCCAATCCTTCTCTTTGATAGACTAGACCAGGTGTCTGCAACCTGCGGCTCCGGAGCTGCATGTGGCTCTTTCATCCCACTACTACAGCTCCCTATCAGCTGAAGTTGAACCCACCACTGTTTGGACCGTAGCCTGGCCTGAGAGAGATTTTATTTATTTTTATTTATTTTATTTTATTTCGAATTTATATACCGCACCTTCTCCCGAGGGACTCAGGGCGGTGTACAGCCAGATAAAAACATACAATACAAACATTAAAAAACAATTAAAAGAATATATATTAATTTGGCCCCAGTTTAAAAAGACAAACCAATTAAAATATTTAAAAATATGTTAAGCCAGCCCAGCTTGCTGAAAAAAGAAAGTTTTAAGGGCACAGCGGAAGGCACCGAGGTCTTGGATTCTCCTTATCTCTGGGGGCAGTTGATTCCATAGGGTAGGTGCCCCCACAGAGAAGGCCCTCCCCCTGGGGGTCGCCAGCCTACATTGTTTGGCTGATGGCACCCCGAGGAGGCCCTCTCTGTGGGAGCGCAGAGGTCGGTGGGACGTCGTCGGTAGCAGCAGGCGGTCTCGAAGATAACTAGTTCCTATGCCATGGAGCGCTTTAAAGGTGGTAACCAACACCTTGAAGCGCACCCGGAAGACCACTGGGAGCCAGTGCAGCTCATGCAGGAGCGGTGTTATGTGGGAGCGCCAGGCGGGTCCCGTAATTACCTGCGTGGCTGCATTCTGGACCAGTTGGAGCCTCTGGGTGCTCCTCAAGGGGAGCCCCATGTAGAGAGCGTTGCAGTAGTCGAGCTACTTGAGATGAGAGAGAGAGAGAGAGAGAGAGAGACAGACAGACAGACAGACAGACAGACAGACAGACAGAGATACCTGTTTCACACAGAAAACACTGGGAGCCACAAAACTTGGGTGGGCGTAGCTGGGGGGTGTCATGTGACTGGGTGGGAGTGAGTAACATTGAGTTGGCGACACCCACCTAGGTTTTGTGGCTCCCAGTGTTTTCTTTTCTGTGGGAAACGGGTCCAAACGGCTCTTTGAGTGTTTAAGGTTGCAGACCACTGGACTAGACATACCTGTGTCCCTCAAATGTCTGTCATTTAGCCTACAGACCTCTTACCATCTTAATTGTTCTTCTCTGCATACTTTCCAAGGTCTCAACATCTATTTTGTATTGTATGTTGTATTATTCCAAGTGTGGTCTCAACAGCATGGTATTAAGTAGTCTCAACAGCTTTACATTTATTTTTCTGCCAGTTTAAGGACTAGTGAATTTCACTTTAGCTCAGCCATCTGGAAGAGCCCTAAATCTGGTTCATATCAACTGTGAAACTGCTTCTTGATATTATTTCCATTAATGGGCATATGAAAATCTGCTACATCAATTTGTCATTTATGTCTTTCTCCAATATGCAGAGCTTTTGTACAGGATTTTCCTTAATATACACACTTTACATAAATTTCCCCAATTTATTTTTAATGTAATGCATTTGGTTCTGCTGTATGCTTTTTAATGCAAATGAAACCATATTTTTATTGTAAGAGCCTTGGCTTATTCTTTTTTAAACATAAACAATTCAAATATTATGGATTTTTGCTAGCAGTCTCTTCAAATATATGCTACTTCAGACATGCATTTTCGAAATTATTTTTTAAACAGAGGTTTCTCCAATCCCCCCATTTTTTTTAGCAAAACAATGACAGATGCTAATGAGTTCCATTTATTAGTGCTATCCTGCTTGTGTAGAGTTCATTTAGCAGATCGTCCCAAATTTGCACTCGTTAAAATCTATAGTGGATTTGTCTTACGTATCTATTTTCATGGCAATGTGGAATATGCTCCTATGTGCTGACACTGTGGTGGGAAGTTGCTAGTTATTATGGGAAGAGACAACAATATTTTCATCTATTTTCCCTTCTCTCAGGAAAGTGAAAATGGTCAGGTACTGTCAGGATAGAGGACTGGATATTGGATTTGAACTTGTTTTTGGTTGGGGTATTAGCCAATTAGCTAATACTCAGGGTATTAGCCCTGAGTAGAATACTGGGAGGTTTCTAGATTGAACAGGAAAGCCAGAAGTTGGCTCTAGAGAAAACTTCTTTTGCTCACATTGTTCTAATATAGGGGTCTCCAAACTTGAATACTGTAAGACTTGTGGACTACAATTCCCAGAATTCCTCAGTCAGCACGACTGACTGAGGAATTTTGGGAGTTGAAGTCTATGAGTCTTAGTTGCCAAGTGTGTTTGTTTGTTTATTTGTTTGTTTGTTTGTTTGTTTGTTTGTTTGTTTGTTTGTCAAACATGTACATGATAACAGGCATGAATATGAACATGGACAAGGACAAAGGAAATGAATACAAATAAATGGGGACAGTAGGACAGGGACGGTGGGCACGCTGGTGCGCTTATGCACGCCCCCTTTACGGACCTCTTAGGAATGGGGTGAGGTCCAAGGTAGACAGCTTAAGGCTGAAGTTGTGAGGGTTTGAGGATGTAACAACGGAGTCGGGTAGAGAATTTGTAGATCAATTTATAGATCAATTGTAGATTTGTAGATTTGTAGAGCAGCTTGGAGACTCCTGTTTTAATAGGAGAAATGTATCCATTGTAGCTGGAGATGAAACCTGCCTAAAGAGGCTTATGCTTCAGGTACATCAAGATTGAAGTACTGTAATAAGCAGTGTTTAAGTCTATTTTGGAAGTTGTACAGGTAGTCCTTGACCTAAGACCACAATTGGGATCAGAATTCCCATTGCTAGGCAAGGTGGTTGTTAGGTGAATCATGGCCAGTTTTATGGCCATAAATATTTGTTGGTTCCCAAGCTCCCAAATTTTGCTCATGTGACTGGGGGGGATGCTGTGACACTCATAAGCATCACTTTTTTCAGTGCCATTGTAATTTTGATGGTAAGAAATATTTACCTCTTAGTTCTCATTCTTGTAATAAAAAAAGGTTCCAGATAGTGGGTGCCCCCACAAAGAAGGCCCTCCCCCTGGGGGCCGCCAGTCGACACTGCTTGGCTGACGGCACCTGGAGGAGGCCCTCTCTATGAGAGCGTACCGGCCGGTGGGAGGCTGTTTGTGGTAGTAGGCGGTCCCGTAAATAACCAGGTCCTAAGCCATGGAGCGCTCTAAAGGTGGTAACCAAAACCTTGAAGCGCACCCGGAAGACCACTGGGAGCCAGTGCAGCTCGCGCAGGAGAGGTGTGTCCACTCTTGGGGAAAATATAGGAGACCTGCTTTAGAAGAGTGCACCCAATCAAATTTTCTGGTCTTCTAGATGTTAAAAGGGTTAAACTCTTATTGGAAGTCATGGAAGTGGTGTATCCAGTAGTTATGCTTTGAACCCTAAAATTTTCCAAAGTTATCATTCCACAATGGCTTTAAACATGAACAGACGGTGACTTTTTCTGTTCCCAAGTTTTATTTAGCATTCCTCTTTGATTCTTGTCTTCTTTTTAATTATCCTTGTATTATATATTTTTTCCTTGGGAACTTCATGTGCTTTTTGTCATTTTATTTATTACCTACGTTGTTCATTTCTAGCTGAAAAGAGACCTAACTTTTTTAAAACAAAGAAAGAACACAACAGAATATAGTACTATCAATACTGATGGGGCATTTAAATTTTTTTTGTATCAGTAGGTCTGGTAGCAACTGTTTTCTAAACTGCTCAGGACAATTCAGTTGTTTTACACTGTTTGTTTATTCCCTAGTTAGAGCTTCTGTTATATTTCCTGCCATTTTGTATTCATTTCACAAATATCCTAAAGCGCCTGAGGAACAAAGAAGGATAAATCTCTATTTTCTCCAATTGTCTGTGGAGGCTTTTCTTTTAAACTCTCTGATAGCTGCTTGATTTGCCAAACCAACATAAAACCATAAACTCCCTAGGTCCAACATTGTTTCTCGTAGGCCTACCTCTGCTTGAGCTTCACATCACTGTGATTACTTTGGAATTTAGTGAGTTCATTCACCCACTGGTGAAATAGGGTCTGCTTTTCATTAGCTTCTTCCCATGGTGCATATTAGACATTGTGTGAGCTGGATACTTTACATGGGGCCATATAGGGAGCCTTATTTACTGTACATCAGTGGTGGGTTACTACCCGGTTCAGATAAATCGGTAGTGGTGGTGGTGGTAGGCTCTGCCCACCTGCCCGGATGTCATCACGGATGCTCTGCGCATGTGCATTAGGTTCTGCGCATGCGCAGAAGTGCCATACATGAGTGAAGCGTGCATGTGTGCTCCCGGTTCCGAACCGGTAGCGAAGGTAAGTGGAACCCACTACTGATGTACAGTAAATAAGGCTCCCTATATGGCCCCATGTAAAGTATCCAGCTCACACAATGTCTAATATGCACCATGGGAAGAAGCTAATGAAAAGCAGACCCTATTTCACCAGTGGGTGAATGAACTCACTAAATTCCAAAGTAATCACAGTGATGTGAAGCTCAAGCAGAAGTAGGCCTACGAGAAACAATGTTGGATGTTACAGGTCTGGTTCAGGTAAGGAACAGTTGCAGATTCAGGTCTGTCTCCTCCTGTAACCAAGCATAAGATCTGATTATTGTGCAGTTATATTCAGCATAGAGCAGGGGTCACCAACCTTTCGGACCTCAGGGACCACTCAATTCATAATTTTAAATCCCGTGGATCACTAATATGATCTGCCTAATGACCGGCTGGGTGGGCATGGCTAGATGGTTATATGACTGAGTGGGCATGGCCAACTCAATGTTACTCATGTTGAAGGGCGCCTCACCAGCCTCTACTCACCCCTTCCCTCCCAGCCACTCCTCACCTGTCCACTGGGCTCCTTAGGGCCCCAATAGGAAGCAGTTGTTGGAGCTAAGCAGCCACCACAAGAAAGAGTTGCCAAAACAGCTGGCTCAGTTCAAATTGGATCTGACCGAGAAGGAGGCTCAGCAGAAGCACCTCACTGAGGACTAGGGGCATAGGTTTTCCAAGCAGAGGGAAGACCTGCAGGAATGCAAGGCCAGGTACCGGTGCCTGGAGGCTCAGCTGGCTGAGATGGTCAGCCAGTTCCAAGCCATGATGCAGTCCCACTGGAACAAGGCCCTCCGGCTCTTTGCCGCCAGCGACACTTCCCTCCAACCTTGCCCAAAGCCCCACACCAGGAGGCTGAAGCAGACCCCAAGTTGGAATTTCTGCCCCCCTCTGACCCACACAAAAAGACCCCAAAGGGGGAGATTCTCTGCAGCAACACAAATATTCATTGCACCTAAGGGACCATAGTTTGAGGACTCCTGATTTAGTGCAATATAAAAAATGCAAATAATTTTTCTGCGGACCACCAAAATGTTCTCACGGACCACCAGTGGTCCAGGGACCACCAGTTGGTGACTGCTAGCATAGAGTACAGTATATTCCTGTATATTTGTGCATGTGTGCAAACACACCCGTATAAGTATAATTTCTTCAACATAGCATGACAGTCCTTAGCTGCAAAAGAACGTGAAGACACCCAATAATAATAGGAAAGCTGGACATTAAATTTACAGCTACAGAACCAATAAGGAAAAATATTTGTAGCTCAGGGTTGAAATGAAGGATCCTTGGGGCTCTCTGAGCTTGGTTGTTTTCTTGCTAATGTTTCATTACCCAGACTAGGTAACTAGGTAACAGACTAAGAGCCTTGATAGTACGGTGGTCTAATGCACCCTGTTATTAACACAGCTGCCTGCAATTACTGCAGGTTCAAATCTCACCAAGGCTCAAGGTTGACTCAGCCTTCCATCCTTTCTACGGTAGGTAAATTGAGGACCCAGTTGTGGGGGCAATAAGCTGACTTTGTATAAATATACAAAAGGATGAAGGCTATTGCTTAGCGCATTGTAAGCCGCCCTGAGTCTCCGGAGAAGGACGGCATATAAATCAATTTTTTTTTAAAAAAAAAAAAACATCCTCATGTTGTTATCTAGTTTGGGTGATGAAATGCAAACTTTCTGCAAAGAAAGCAACCAAGCTCAGAGAGCACCATGGACCCCCTCAGAATTCAGAACCCCAAACTATCTAAGTGATGTTATTCTCAAAAGACGTCAGCACTTCTAATTCCTACCTCCAATTCTGGTTCCTAAAAGGGAAAAAAATGGATAAAGATGTACTGATTGAAATAAGCCATACATTTATACTATGGAAGGAAAAATTTAAATCCCAAGATTTATATCTCCGCTTGTAATTAATTGTAATTAATATCTCATTAGATCATTAGCCAGTTGTAATTCATTGATTGATTTTAATTATCTTGGTTTTTTAAGCTGAGTGTTTAATTATAAATAAGTTGTAAATTACATAAATAAAATAAATATCTAGAGAAAATCTTAGACCATTGGGGCATAGGTAATTTGACTTTTTTAAAAAAAACTTATGACATGCTTGGAAATGTTTTGTTATTATATGTTGGGTGGTATAAAAATTTAATAATAATAATAATAATAATAATAATAATAATAATAATAATAATAATAATAATAATAATACTCGCTGCTCAAGAGCAAGCACTACAAATTAAAGCCATGAAAGCGAAGATACAAAAATCCACCGACAATCCAAACTGCCGACTTTGCAACAATAAAGTCAAAACTGTTTCACATTTAATATGTGAATGCAGCAAAATCGCACAAACTGATTACAACTGATACACGACCAAGTTGCTAAATTAATCCACTGGTCATTATGTAAAAAATACGACTTACCTGTATCCAAAAAGTCATGGGAACATAAAGTGGAAAAAGCTATAGAAAATGAGAAGGTGTGGGACTTTAAAATACAGACGGATCGTCATTTGGAACACAACACTCCAGATATCACAGTTGTCGAAAACCGAAATGTACAATTTATTGACATTGCAGTACCAGGAAACGCCAGAGTCGAAGAAAAAGAACTGGAAAAAATCACGAAATATCGTGACCTGGCCATCAAAACTACACAGCTATGGATGAAACATGTAACAGTGATACCCATTGTCATCGGGGCACTTGGTACCATGTCCAAGAATTTTATAAGCTACATCAGCAAATTGCAGCTTCCTGCAATAACACCAGCGGAACTGCAAAAAACTGTGCTGCTTGGAACATCGTACATCTTAAGAAGGTACTTGGTTGATACCTAGGATGCTGGCAGCAACCCATATCAACCATTAGCACCAATCAATGGTATTTGTGATGCATTTTTGAATGTTCAGTTGACTGAGTTTCATGTTTAATGAATAAAGTAAATAATAATAATAATAGCATAAAAATGCCAAGTCCAATATAATTATCGGGCTGGCCAATCATAATAATAAAAATAAAAATGCAAATAAAAATAGAACAACTGTAGCAAAAGAAAGCAAAGGTAGTACCAACAGTAATAGGTGCCTTGGGAGAGTAGAATAAAAGGGAAGGGAAGGGAAGGGAAGGGAAGGGAAGAGAAGAGAAGAGAAGAGAAGAGAAGAGAAGAGAAGAGAAGAGAAGAGAAGAGAAGAGAAGAGAAGAGAAGAGAAGAGAAGAGCTTTATTGTCTCTTTAAATATACACTAATCAGCATACATTAAAATGAAATTTAATTGCATTTCAGCTCTCAAAAGATGACCATTATGCATATACCCACATACCCACACATATATGACACAGAGAAACATCAGACTAGTTCGATTGTATACATATACATGGCAAAAAAACAAACAAAAAAAAACCCAGAAAGAAACCTGCAAATTTACAAGATGGATGGGATAAGGAACGAAGCTGTTACAAAATCTAGTAGTTCTACTAGTACTTCGAAACCTCCTCCCAGAGGGGAGCAACAGAAACAGACCGTGAAGTGGGTGTGTGGGTTCTCTAACAATGCTTTGAGCTCTAAGCACATAGCATGTATAAGCAGTATGCTGAATAACAGGAAGCGAGGTGCAATCCCAAAACAACTGGAGCACCACTTGAACACCACTTGACACTGGCAAAATCGCCATTGGTCAATTGCACATGGCAGCTTTCCTTGGAACAGCTTATATCCTGTGATGATACCTTTAATGCCAACAAATTTCCACTTCTGCCTATGCCAGGTCCTTGGGAAGGGCTTGATAGGTGGATAAAAATGCCAAATCCAGTCAAAACATCTGGCTGACTGTGCAACAAACAATAATAATAACAATAAAAGGTTAATATGAGTAAGCTTAATATAAGAAGGTAATAGTTGAGATATGTGAGCTAAGATTAAGAAATAATGTTATGGCAAAAATAACATATATAAAATTGTGTTAAAGATGGAACAAAAAGCTGAACAAATTTATGACCGGATCAATGCTCTGTTCTGAAAAGATGTATTGTATGTTTGTCTGTTGTTTTAAAAAAAAAAAAAATTGCAAAAAACAAAACAAAGCAATAAAAGGAAATGCCACCAAGGCCAGGGGTGAATTGCTACTCGTATGGACCGGTTCTCCTGAACCGGTAATAAAAAATGCTACTGATTCGGGCGAACCGGTATTTCCGACAATCAGCTAGGTGACCATCAGCTGTGATGCGTGATTTATATGCGTGATTTATATGCGTGATTTTTTATATTAGCTAGAATCATCAGATTTCCTGCTTTCTAGCTAATCTAAATTGCGTGGCACAGTGGATTCCCCCCCCCTCACTGTTCTACTTACCTTTGCATACTCGGAAGGCTTCAAAATGTTCCTTTATTAGCGCTGTGCGGGTGTGCCTCAGGTGCGCATGCTTGGTAGCAGACTCACAGAACCGGTAGCAGACTTCAGAGGATTTCACCACTGATCAAGGCCATTAACTCCTGGGCAGTTTCAGTGATATACAGATGCAGATACACAGATACACAGATACACAGTTGGAACAGTGGACTGGATTCAAGCAGAACTCAAAGCCCTGGATAGGAAGATCTACAAAAATAATGACAATGAATCGTGCTCTTTGTCTATTGCTTCCATGCCCTTCTCAGCTTCTGGAAAGGCCAAAAGGGTGGGGATGTCCACATCTCAGGTGAAGGCTGTTCTGCAAGACAATGATACAAAAGGCACAAATGACATCAATGCATTCACCAGGTCATTCCAAGAAGTGCTTTCTTGAAAGGAAGAGCCTCTACAGAAAGCCCTACTATAAAGTCATAGTATAGCATTTATGTGTTTTTTAAAAAAATGTGGGGGTGGAGAGAAGACCAAGAACTTTGGGCACTGCATACTTTTTCATTTTTTTTTCTTTTCCCACTTTTCAGGCAAAGATGAATCTCCAGACAATTTTTCCCATTGACTTTTATGCTAAACTAGGATCTACTGTCAGCGGAGAAAAAAAGAAATCAGTTTTGCTCCTAGCAGTTTCCATGATAGAATTCTTTTTATATCCATAGCAGAAAAAGCCAGTCCAAGAGATAGAAGTAGCCAGCTGGTGGGGTTTTTTTTTCTTGCAGAGAATAGGCCTGCCTTTGAATACAGTCAGTTTTGTGCTAGTTTTTTTCCTAAGTCTTGGTAATATAGCACAGCAGGGTTTTACCTGCCAGGCTCACCTGTGAAGTGGGGAGAAAATCCCAAACGCTAACCACAAATGATACTGCCAATCAATATTCTCTATATACTTTGAGAAGATTTTGTCCTTGACTGAAACCCCAGTGGCATGTACCAAATGTATAGATATGCTCCATGGATGTGTATACCGTATTTTTTCAGAGTATAAGACGCACCTTTTTCCCCCCTAAAAAGGGGTGAAAATTTGGGTGTGACTTATACACCGAATGTAGCCCTGCCCACCCACTGGCCCCCACTCTTTGGCCTCTGCCTCCCAGCAATTTACCTCCTTGCAGCAAGCAGCAAGAAGAAACAGCCCATTTCAGCTTCAGGACAGCCTAATTAGCACAAGTTGATTGTCCCTTGGATCGTCTTCCTGACTCTCAGCTGTTTCTAGCTGCAGGGATTGCCATTGCCTATTGATGCGCGGGCCTCTGCTGCTTGCTGCAAAGAGGTAAATTGCTGGGAACAGATTTTTTTTCTAGTGCTAATCAAGCTATGCTGAAAACAAAAATGAAAGTAAAGCAAGCTGTTTGCTGCTTGCTGCAACGAGGCAAAATTACTGGGAGGCAGAGGCAGATTTCTTTTTCTTGTTTTCCTCACCAAAAAAGGTAGGTGCGTTTTATAGTCCGGAGTATTTTATACTCCGAAAAATATGGTAAATTGTACTGAAGAGCACTGTTTAATGGTTGTACTGAATGGTTGTACTGAAGAGCACATCTTAATGGTTTAAGATGGAGTCCTTGGTGCTCTCTGAGCTTGGTTGCCTGCTTGCAGATGTTTCATTACCCAGCTAGGTAAGCAACAGTAGTTAAGGTGTTGGAATTGACTAGGAAGAACCAAGTTCAAGTCCCCATTAGCGGATGAAACTTATCAGAGGAGGTGGGGACTGCCTCTCAGTCCTTTGACCTAAATCGGACTAGGAAACTAAAGTCAGGCAGGCCAATACTCTATGTATTGCAAGTCTGAATGTTCTTTCCCCCCTCATATAACTTTATGAGAACTAGGGAGGGTCTTTCTGAGACTCTTTCTCAGGCTACAGTTTTGTCCTAGATTCAGGTTTCTTTTATCTGACTGTTGCCTTTGCAGAAGTTCTTATTCCTGTTCCTCAAGGCCATTAAAGTAATGGACAATGTCAGAAACCTGTCAGAAAGGTGTCAACATGTCAAGGCTGGCAGGAGGAATGGAGAAAAAATACAGTAGAACGCTTCTAACCATGACCAAATCAGGTTCTGATCAAAAAATTCAATTTTTTTTTTTTGGCGGCCAATTTCCCCTTCCACGCCATTTTTTTTTTTTTTTGTAAGCACCAAATTTCCAAAATTAAGTTCGGGTCACGACCAAATTGGGTTGCGACCAAAGTTATGGAACGAATTATGGTCGTGACCAGAGGTTCTACTGTATATGGGATCAGATAACTGGAAAATAGCTACTCCTATGCTCCTTTTACTATAGGGAGCAATGCAGGGAGTAACAAGAAAAGTGGCAAGGGGCAAGAGAAGCTAGAGAAAGTCACGTTCTTTCTTAAATAAATCCCCCCCTCTTTTTTTGAAGTTATCCTTCATTAAATGTACTAGCAGGACTCAGTTATGAGGGTAATGTTAGGTACGCCAACATAATGTACTTTTGTGCTGTCTCATTAATGCACCATGAGGGAGAGTTTTTTCAAGCTCAATCTGCTTTTGGGAGGATAAGACTGGAAAAGGCTGCTTTGAGCTCCAAAAGACAGGGAGTCTATGTATGCAATAAATACATATTTTTATTTTTTTAAAAAAAATAGAGTTACAGAAATCCAAGAGCAAGATCCATGGGCACAGTGTATTTTCCTTAGACCTCCCCTGTATTCATCGGGTTGGTCTGCCAACTCTTTCTTTCTTCTTAAAATCCATAGCACGGAGAGAAATGGGAAGTGTTTTGCTTCTTCTTAATCCTGTCGAACTTGTATTCATTTTTCCATGATAAGTTTTTATTGATGCAAATGATCCTACTGAAATCCCAGGGCTCATTTACATAACTAAAAACACCAGGACCAAATCTCTGGAGAGTAGTATACCCAGCAGGCTTATTTAGAAATGAACACATTGTGTGCGGTTGCTTACCCAAGTTGCATTTCAATGGGTCTCAGGAAGCCTTGGGAAAGCTTTAAAATGTTTTCGATTAAAATCCTCCCCCAGAGTTTACCAGAATTATTTAATTTTGGATCTTGAGGCTAAGGGATTATTATTACCTATGATGAACGCTGTGTACAACTTGAAACAGCTTGGTTCCCTCAGTTATTTCACACATTAAGGTGCTGTAATTGATTTGATGTTCATCATACACACTTGATTTGGTTTAATAAGCTGAGCTGAGTTGCAGGCATTATTAGGAATTACAGCTGGATATACAGAAACATGTCTGTTCCTATTTAACTCTCAGCTGTCACCAGGAGCAGCCTCGTCTCCTGCTCGGTGTCATCCTCAAACGATTCAGAGCCCTGATACGGATGCTTACTGGATGTCAAGGGAAGTCGTTTTTTGATAAGTAGGGCAGAAAATAGACTGAAGTGCTTGCGATGTAGCATAATTTGTTTCCCTGTCCATACCCAGACAGTAGCCCATATCTGACAAAAATGACAAAGCTTAGCACAGAAGCCTTCATGAGCTTTGAAGTTAAGGTTGGGTTTGGGCTATTTTGCAGCCATAAACAAAGCAACTAATGATGAGATAGGGACTCATCATTTCCTGAGTTCCCAAGACTGGTCAATTAATCATGGCACCTGACCCAGAAAATCCCACAAATTTATCTCTCTCACTCTCTGGCAATAAAGTTCCAGTAATGATAGATTTATGCCCCTTTATGACACATAAAATCAGCTACTTGAGACTCACTGCCTCACTCTGCCTAAAAGATGAGCCAGCCCTGCCAGAATCATACTTGTCTTCATCTACAGACACAAGGTGGAGAGCAAAACTCCCATTTGTGTGTGTGTGTGTGTTTTTTCAAATATAGCACAGATCTTCATTATACCAGAATTCAGAAACTATGGTTTGCCTTGTGCAAGACTGGGCACCATGAGGCCAAAGGCCCATTTTTATGTTCACCCACTGAGTTGAATTGCCAGAAATTGGTATCATAGCTTCCTACACATCATGAGGCAGGAATCACAGGAAAATTATAGGGCAAACCTTCAAACAGGAATAACATGCTTTAAAAGCAAAGAAATGTTCCACTCAGCTCAAAACAGAGAAAATTGGTCCTGTGTGATGTTTGATATCCTTGATGGTTTACTCTGGCCTTCGCTTCTCTCCAAAACGTATCAAAAGTTTACCACTTGTTGTTTAGAATGAAATTCCAGGCAAGAATCTGAAAACAGAGTTTGATCTTGGCTTGTCCTCAATCAAGTATTAGTTAACAAATCTCTGCTTCCCAGTAGATATAATGATCATTATCTGTTGAAACCACAGTGATGCTATTGTGGATAAATTACGAAGATATCAGCATAGAGGAAGTGCAAACATTCTGGCCTTGTTTGTCCTGTCAGCTGTCTTCAGTACCAGTAAATCCAGTAAAGATATCCTTCTCAACTGACTTCAGAAGCTGAGTCCTAGGACCTTGTGTGATGGCTCAAGGGTTAAGATGCTGGGCTTGTCAGCTGGAAATCTGACAGACTAGGTTCGAGACCTGAGCATCGCGTGATGGCGTGAGCTCCTGTTCTTGCCCTAGCTCTTGCCAACCTAGCAGTTCAAAAACATTCAAATACGAGTAGATAAATAGGTACTGCTTCAATGGAAAAGATTACTGGGTTCCATACTTTCATGCTGCCCATATGATGATGGAAGTGTCTTGTAGGCTAGGCAAACTCTCTCAGCTGAGAACCAGCGATGACCATCATCCCCTTGAGTTGGTCACAACTGGGCAGGGGGAAACTTTAAACCTTTTTAGACCCTTGTGGGGTGTTTCATGGAGTTTGACATGATACCCTTATGTATAGTACAGACTCATCATCAATATGCTGACCATGCCCAGTTACACATCATGGCGTTGGGGCATGTAGTAGAAGTTTTGTGCTTTAGCCTCCAGTGACCCTTGGCTCATTTGCAAATGCAAGTGTTATGTTTTGTTTTTAACAACAGACCACACCCTTAAATTAATAGGTGTGGCTTGGACAAAGTTTGCTCTATTTAATTCAGTTGAAAGGGATTTTCCTTCATTGTTTTGCAGAGTATAATAATGTAATATTTAATCTGTATCCAGACTACAGTTCATTATTATCTTCAGTTTTAGCCCTCATGGTATAAAAAAAAGATCCATAGAAATGAAGCAGGTTTAGAAAAAGGAAAAATATAAAATGCGAAGTAGAAACTAATAGCAATAGCACTTAGACTTATAGTTTATATCACCCCCATTGTGTTTTACAGCACTCTCTGGGCAGTTTACAATGTCAGCATATTGTCCCCAACTATCTGGCTCAGAGGTGGTATTCAGCAGGTTCTGACCTGTTCTGGAGAACCGGTAGCGGAAATTTTGAGTAGTTCGGAGATCCAGTAAATACCACCTCTGACTGGCCCCGCCCCATCTATTCTCTGCCTCTTGAGTCCCAGCTGATGGGGAGGAAATGGGGATTTTGCAGTAACCTTCCCCTGCCATGCCCACCAAGCCACACCCACCAAGCCATACCATGCCCACCAAGCCATGGCTACAGGACTGGTAGTGGTGCTACTGAGTTAGGTTCTAGTGTCTGCATGGATCTATGGTTTCTATCCTGGCCTGTCTTCAGTAACATCTGGTAGGTCTTCTAAGAACAGTCGTCTAGATTATTTTGATCCCATCCATCTGCCTTATCTATTTGCTTTCCTACTCCTGAGCTTTCATGACTTACAGAGTCTTTCATCAGTCTAGCATACAGTGGTTAGGCTCACAGAGTTTAAATTTTCATGGGGGGGGGGAGGCGGAGACAGGGGTTACATGTGAGACAGATTATAATTGTAACATGTTAAAAATGTGTTTGTTGAGACTTTGAGCAGTCAGTTTAGCTATCAGGCCAATCTTATTTGTATTTTATTATTCCTAATTATAGTGGATTTCTTCTTGCTGAGCAACAGTTCAATGCAGCTGTCATTCTGCTTGTCCCAGGACTGACACATTCTTCTTGCAGTCCAGGATACCTTTGGAAGTTATCTCCAGATCTATAATTCAAAGGCATTTATCTTCTTCCTGTTGCTCTTTCTTAGTGTTTATCTTTCCAAGCTATACAGTTCCACTACTTAACTTTTGGTGATTTTTACTGTCATGGGATTATCCTTATCTCACCTAAGTTTGTAATTGCTGTTCTCTTCAGCGCATGTCCATCTTTACCAATTCTTCACTCTACCACACCTCCAAATCTATTTTCCCTTTTTCCCCTTTCTTAACTCTGAGCTTCCTAAGTTCAGACTACCTTTGTCTTATTTTATTTTTATTTTATTTTTATTTTTGTCAAGCATGTATTTTATGACATTATAGAGCCTTGGTAGAACAGTGGTTTAATGCACCCTGTTATTAACACAGCTGCCTGCAATTTCTGCAGGTTCGAATCTTACCAGGCTCAAGGTTGACTCAGCCTTCCATCCTTTCTAAGGTAGGTTAAATGAGGACCCAGTTTGTGGGGGCAATAAGGTGACTTTGTATAAATATACAAAAGTATGAAGGCTATTGCTTAGCGCATTGTAAGCCACCCTGAGTCTCCGGAGAAGGGCGGCATATAAATCAAATTAAAAAAAAGAAAAAGAAAAATGACAGATACAAGTATAAGCATAATTATAAATACATGAAAAGGATATGAATAAAAGAAAACATTAGGACAGGGACGGTAGGCACGCTGGTGCGCTTATGCACACCCCTTATAGACCTCTTAGGAATGGGGTGAGGTCTACAGTAGACAGTCTAAGGTTAAAGTTTTGGGGATTTGGGGAAGAAACCACAGAGTCAAGTAGTGCATTCCAGGCATTGACAACTCTGTTACTGAAGTCGTATTTTCTGCAGTCTAGTTTGGATCGGTTTACTATGAGTTTGTATCTATTGTGTGCTCTTGTTTTGGTTGAAGCTGAAGTATTCATTGGCTGGTAGGACATTGTAGCAGATGATTTTATGTACTATGCTTAGGTCAGACCGAAGACGGCGAAGTTCTAAGTTGTCTAAGCCCAAAATTTCGCATCTGGTGGCATAAGGTATTTTGTTGCGAGCAGAGGAGAGGAGGACTCTTCTTGTGAAATATCTCTGGACTCGTTCGATTGTATTAATGTCCGATATGCAGTGTGGGGTCCAGACAGATGAGCTGTATTCAAGAATTGGTCTGACAAAAGTTTTGTATTCCCTAGTTTGCAGTTCAATATTACCGGAGAAGAAGTTACGCAAGGTTCTTAACAATTACAATTAATTGAGGTATTTTACTTTCTATTCTTTTTTAATTTTTATAATGAGCTCTTCTCATTGTGAAGTAGTGCATCTGTATTACTCAGACAGTTTCAGCCACCAGTTTCTTTTCTTGCTATACTCTCCTCCAACTCTGAATATTTATATTTGCTATACAAGTTAAGCAGGTATGGTGAACCTACCATATCACTCATTCTGTACTCTGAATCACATTGCTTTTCCAAACTCAATTCTTTTGTGATTTGTAAAGTTTCAACAAGGTGATCAAGTATTCCTGCATGCTCATTATATACAGTATATTTTATATTTTACATTTTGCCATCATCCCCATCCTCATTTAATGACCCCATAATCCCTTGCAGGGTGGAGTCTGGGCAACTGAATGGAGCTGAGTGTTTACTGGCCGGATGCCCTTCCTGTCACCAATGCAGAGTTATATTCAGCAGATATATTCACATCGTGCCCAGAGAGAGAAATATCTGCCTCTACCTAGGATCGAACTCACAGCCTCCTGATTGTGAGGCGAGATCTCCACCTCTAGGCCACCGCACCACCCATTTCACAATTTGCCATGATGTACATTATTCAATTATTATTGATTGCAGGCTGGATTTGGCATGTTTATCCACTTATTGAGTCCTTCCCAAAGACCTGGGAGAGGCAGATGTTATTTGATGTTGTTAAAGGTATTGTTGCAGGATGTAAAGGCGATTTTTTTGCAATTGCCGATGGTGTTCAAGTGGTGCTCCAGATGTTTTGAAATTGCAACTAGAGCACCTAGTAATATTGGTACTATTGGTACCAATATTTGCTTTCTTTTTCAACAGGCATTCTAAATTTATTTGAAGGTCTTTGTGTTTTGTGATTGTCTCCAGTCGTCTCTCTTCTCCTCTGCTGTTTCAAGAGAGGAGAAGAAGAACTTCAGCAGCCACATCCACTATCTAGAGTTGTTTGTCTTTCTTATTGACTATTGCTATTGTTGTTGTTATGGTTGATCAGCTAAATCAGGGATCTGCAACCTTAAATACTCAAAGAGCCATTTGGACCTGTTTCCCACAGAAAAGAAAACACCGGGAGCCACAAAACCTGGGTGGGTGTGGCCAACTCAATGTCACTCACTTCCACCAGTCACATGACATACACCCCCCAGCCATGCCTACCCAGCTGGTCATTAGGGCAGAGAACCCGTTGTTAAAAAACACCAGGAACCACAAAATCCTTTTGACATCTCTCTCTCCCCACCCTTCCTCCCTCCCTTTCTCCCCCACCCTCTCTCTGTATCTCTCTATGTCTCCCTCTCTCCCCCTCTCTCTGTATCTTCCTGTCTCTGCCCTGGCTGCTTCTCCATCCCCCACGGTTGCCCTTGCCTTCTCAGGCCAGGAGAGGAGTGACTGGGAGGGAAGGACAAGGGGTGGGGCCAGCCAGTGGTGGGATCACCTGACAGGGAGCCACAGTAGAGGGCCCAAAGAGCCTCATGCAGCTCCGGAGCCCTGACCCCTGAGCTAGGTGTTTATGAATTTGGCATTTTTTCTATCTATTGTTAGTATTTAAATTTATAAGCCACCCGAATCCTAGCAAGGGCTCATGGGACAAAGCTGAACTTCCTTCTCTTGGGTTCTCCATTATACAGAGGATATCTCTATTGAAGTCTCTAAACTAAATAGATTTGACTTCTCAACTTCTGTTTCCTGTTCTGTAATTAATTTAATTCTGACATTGTCCATCTGGTGGTCTCCATGTGTTCCTTGAAGCAGGTGTTTGCAATAAAAAGAGAATTATCTTTATAAAGCTCTATTAACCTATTCCCTGCATTATTGTGTTCATCCAATCCAAATCATCCTATAATTCCAGGTTTCAAATTTTGTATGCCAACCACTGTAACTTCTTTCTTGATGTTGCATTTAGCACCTCTTGAGTTTTGTTGTAAAATTCCTCAACAATAATTTCATCTATAGAAGATATGCATGTTTGAGGTTTACGGGATATCTGCTAATTCCATATCCAACAATCTACTAAATCCTAAAACATCTTCATTTCAATTCTGACAATTTCAATTTCCTTGATTTGTATTTCTCACACTCCAGTTTTGTTTCTTTGTAAAAAAAGAAAAGAAAAGAAAAGAAAAGAAACAACATCCCCATAAGATTTTTTTTTTAATTATTGATCTGAACATGCCATCACCTCATTCAATACCTATTCTTACAAGTTCAGTGTTAGCCCAATAGCTAGAAGAGAGGCTACCAACTTGACGGTCACATCATCTGGTATACCAACCCGTGTAATGTTTCTGGCATGTCCATATGATTTTCTTAGCAACAGAATAGAAATGGTTTTTGCTTATCTTCATTTAGGATTGATTTTATAATTTGGAAGACTCCCATGAATGTTGAGAAGCTATTTTTCTCATTACCACTACTATGAATTATATAGTACATAGCTGTATTCTTTCTGTTCATTCTGAGTGTAAGGTTGACATTACCTGGAGTTCAGTGGTAGAACTTAATTTTTTTTACTACCGGTTCTGTGGGTGTGGCTTGGGGCCATGGCTTGGTGGGCGTGGCAGGGGAAGGGTACTGCAAAATCCCCATTCCGTTCCCACTCCTGGGGGAAGGATATTGCAAAATCCCCATTCCCTCCCCACTCCTGGGGAAAGGATATTGCAAAATCTCCATTCCCACCCCACTCTGGGGCCAGCCAGAGGTGGTATTTACCAGTTCTCCAAACTACTCAACATTTCCGCTACTGGTTCTCCAGAACCTGTCAGAACCTGCTGAATAGCACCCAAGCTGGAGTTCATGCTCCCACTGGAACCAATATCAAAGTCATTCAAACTATTGAATTCACCAACTCAACAAGGTGCCTTTCCCATAGATGGCAGATATTGAAAGAACACCCCAAGGAAGATCAAGACCTATTATCTATAAAACAGGAATGCTAAGACCGGTCATAAAGTTACATTTTTCAATCAAGTTGTAAGTTTGAATGATCTCTAAACCAGGGAGTCATTAAGCAAGGACTAGCTCTGTTTCACATTCAGTTCACACATACATAGCTTTATGTCTCAAAAACATCTCCTTCATCTCATTTCTTTTCCTTGCCCTCTTTTCTACATCCTGTTTCCAAGAATATACTTTTTTTTTTTGTTCAGATTTTTGAATGGAGAATGATGGATGTTAGTGAACTACAGGATGAAGCCTGTTTTGACAGATCGTACCGTTTTGCTTTTGTTGAAGAATAACTTCTTTCCAATCTGCCTATTAACCCAGAAACCTGGCTGGCTCACATACAATGTATGAATTTTTGTTAAGTCTTGTCATGATAAATTGTACAGCAAATAGATCTGCAGATTGGAGCTGCATTTTCTGGACAAAAATGCAGCTGGGACATATGTATCATTATTCCCAATTGAGTATACCATGGTTGGAAAAGAAGGCCAGAGAGCTTGAGCTGCACAATGCTAGGGCTGACCTTTTCAAAATTATATTTTGTTGGTAGCCAAGAGGCCAAGAATTCATTCCTGGCAAAAACTGGGATGAATTAGTGAGACTCAACCCCCATCCACATATTTGGACATAGGGATTGAGTTGTTTTTAAAAATAGAAACTTAACACACATGCCTAAACATATACACATACTCTTCTGTTTGCTTACAAGTTGTTAAGAAAATCAGCGGTGAAACAGGGGTGAGATCTACTTACCTCCTCAACCAGTTTGTAAGTGCATGCGCGAACCCTCTGCACATGCGCAAACCCTTCTGTGCATGTGCAGAGGGTAAAAAACAGGTTACCTCCTGGTTAAAACCAGGAAGTAACGACAATCAGGCAGGTGGGCGGAGCCTTGCACCACCATCGCTATCGGTTCTCCGAACCACCGGCCACCATCGCTACAGGTTCGGTTGAACTGGTCCGAACCGGATGCATTTCACCCCTGGCGTAAAATCACACTTTTGTTATATTGTGATTTCATGGCTATCTTCTATGGGAACCAAGGGAACTAGGTGATGAAACAGGCACTGTATAATCACAATCCAAAATTGGCCCTTTTGGACTTGTGTCACAATTTTGGCTGCAATTTTTTAATTTATTTAAATAAAGAACCATGGTGATGCGGTGTTTAGAATGCAGTATTGCAGTCAGCTAACTCTGGGGACTGCCAGATGTTCAATCCTGGCCAGCTCATGGTTGACTCAGTCTTCCATCCTTCTAAGGCCAGTAAAAGGAGGACCCAGATTGTTGAGGACAATATGCTGACTTTGTAAACCACTTAGAGAGGGCTGTAAAGCACTATGAAGCAGTATATAACTCTTAAGTGCTATTGCTATAGATATTTACGTCGCTGCTCGTCTTATAACCAACTCTGGGTGTCTCACAATTCAAAGTATACAAATGGAAAAGTTTGTATGATGCCATTTTGTCATTTTGATGAAATCTTGGCTTCCTAAAGATGGTTGCTGCTAATTTTAAGTTTCCTAATCATGGAAGGACAGGTGTGTGTATGTGTTGCCATGGGAAGCATGAAAAAGGCAGTTGAGAGACCTGAGAAGACAAAATGTCCATTCTTGTTATACATTTCTGAAATCTCACCAAGAAAACAGCATGGACTAATCCAGATAGCCACCAAGAGTCAACACTGAATTGAAGGCACACACACGTATGTTATAAAGAAGGCCTATTCCCCAGTATCATTTCAGAAAGAGGTAATACCTGTCCATCTTCCCTAGACTTTATTTATTTATTTATTTTATTATTCATATTTCTATGCCGCCCACTCTCCGAGGACTCTGGGCGGCTTACACCAAAGACAGTATACTAAATAGTATACTGCCCCCTAACAATCTGGGTCCTCATTTTACCCACCTCAGAAGGATGGAAGGCTGAGTCAACCTTGAGCCGGTGAGATTTGATCTGCTGATCTGCTGAACTAGCAGTCAGCTGAAGTAGCTGCAGTACTGCACTCTAAACACTGCGCCACCTTGGCTCTTTTCCTTGTGGAGTTTGTTCTGTCCCCATCTCACACACACAAACAAACAGACAGCCGGGGGTTAACTAAACTGGCAGACAACCAATTCTTCCGATAAGACACTTGGCAGCAACCCAGTAGCTGCTTGCCAAGAACTTTACTCAATAAACAAAATACCCACAGTCAAGAATTGTCCAGTTCGTAAAATAAATCCAAGGCCGATAATGTTGTTTCCAAAGATGCAATGTGACTCGATAGTAGTTAGTTTTGTCCATCACAGAGTCTGAATGGCCACCTCACCCCCTTTTATACCCTGTGGGGTGTGGTCCAGTGACTCAGCCTAATCGCTGGCACGCCTTTTCTTCTGTTGCGCGCGCTTATCTCTGCGACACTGCCGAGGATCCAGCCAAGACTCATTACCCTCATCACTGTCCACCTGTGGCTGCGTGGACGTGCTTGGCCCCGGCCCTATCTCTTGCCCTTCAGCGGACACTGAAGGCATTGCCAGAGAGAAGGGTCCTGGAGAGGGAGGCCTTGCCAACTCCTCTCCTTCACTCTCGGAGTCCTCTCCTGCCAATAACACAGGCTCAGATAACGGAGCCACAACAGAGTTGTGGAGCATACTTGGTTATTATAGAATGTATATTATATACTTTGATCTATCATCTATGTTGTCAACCTCCAAAATGGCGATGACTGTAAACACCATCACAGGATTGCCACACACAGGGGGGGGAACCCCTTTCATGGACGGAGGGCGTTGGGACACCATTCATTTTAGTGTTGACTTTATGGGTTTCTTTGTTTCTTTGTTTTTATGCTATGAATGTAGCAATATGCCAATCGTGTGAAATAAAGCAATAAAAGAAATGCATACTCAATAATGTAATAATAAATGTAAAGGTTCCCCTCGCACATATGTGCTAGTTTTTCCTGACTCTAGGGGGCAGTGCTCATCTCCGTTTCAAAGCCGAAGAGCCAGTGCTGTCCGAAGACGTATCCGTGGTCATGTGGCCAGCATGACTAAATGCCAAAGGCGCATGGAACACTGTTACCTTCCCACCAAAGGTGGTCCCTATTTTTCTACTTGCATTTTTTACGTGCTTTCAAACTGCTAGGTTGGCAGAAGCTGGGACAAGTAACGGGAGCTCACCCCGTTACGCAGCACTAGGGATTTGAACCACTGCATTGCCGATCTTTTGATCGACAAATTCAGCATCTTAGCCACCGTGTCCCTCCAATGTAATAATATACCATAGTAAATAAAACTGGATGTTATATTCCACTGTTCTTCAGAAACATTGTCTCCCATTCTAAATGCATTCTGCACTGTGAAAATTGCTTTGTAATAAGTTACAAATAGGAAAATATTCTTTTGTGTCTGTTTCTGTGTGTACATACATGTCTTTGGGTATGCACATAGCCTTTCCTGTCTTCATTGCAGTTGATGAAGAAGTACAGGTAGTGTCAGCGTCTCACCACTGGCATAGAGAGGAGACGGACAAGACTGACCTTTTGCTCCCCAATCCCTCCCTTTCCGATCCCCAATTATCAGCTTCCCATTGGCTATCTTCCAAGTCACTCCACTGACTTCTTGTCTCATCATTTCACAGGAATGTCCCCCCCCTTCATTTCCACAACGACCCAGCTTCAAAGGGATTTAGCAGGCAAAAGTTCAGGGCTTATCTCTCTCCTCTCCATGCCAGCGGTGAGACGCTGACAGGTAGTCTTCAACATATGACTACAATTAGAACCAGAGGTTCCATTGCTAGTGTAACTGAGTCACACTAGAATTTTACAATCTTTTTTGTCATTGTTGTGAAGCAAATCACTCCAGCTGTTATGAGAATCATGCCTTTGTTAAGCAAATCTGATCCCAATTGTGTTGTAAGTCGAGGACTACCTGTGTCTATATTCTTTTGAGTCATTTTTTTATATCTTCATACACTGACAAGCTCCAAATTCTTCCTTAAGTCAAGAAAACCTTAGTCTTCAGTCGTTGCATAGCCACAAGATGTCTAGAACTGATGGTTTAAGCTTAAGCTCCACAGAACCTTTTCTATCTGTTCCCAAAATAAGGCTGGCAGTCTGGAAAGATTCCTGTATAGTAGGCAAAATATAATAAAGTAGTGAGTTTGAATGTTACACATATAGGTTTGATTGCTTGTGCCTGATGGATTGTTTATCTGTAAGTTTTTTTTAAATAAAATACTTATATTGGGACATTAATTCCCGGTATCAAAATCTTAGGCCCCTGTCAGTTAAATTCCACCCCAACATCTTTACCATAATCATCAATCAATAAACGTTTTGCATGTAGTTGAGAATTTATGTGCAAAGCAACTCTATTTCTTTTTTTAATTCCTGCCTCTTCATCCAATTTTTTGTGAGTCAATTTTATTTTTTGTATATCTCTTCTTACATTGTTTGATGCCTTGAGCGCTCTTTGTTATAAGTGAAATAACATGTTATTCAGTTCTGGTACAAACTAGGGTTTGTAATAATCCTTTTGAATTAATATTCTTAACCATCCCTTTGTGTTTAGTCGCAAAGTATTAATTTTAGATGTTTGTAATTCCAAGATGTCTCCATCTTTTCAATTCCATATCTTTCCTCAATAAATTCGTACAACGGATATACTCAGAATGGCATGTTATCCTATCTTATTACTTCTCCTGTATTACATAAGCGGTACAAGATTTGTAATCTCACAAATCCTTTATCAGCTACTAACACAATGTTTTGGAAATCCTTTTCTTAGCTATTTTTTTTTTTAACGATGAATCCATTCTGGGTTTTACCAACAGCTTTGTGGTAAGAAAGACGCCTTGAATTCTAGATAGGAATAAGAAATGTAGTGGCTATGGATTAAATCTGTCCTCAAAAAAAAAAAAAAAAAAAAAGATTGTTGGATGAGAATGAAGCAGACAGGAATGAGAGTAAAAATGATTTTATGTCAAAATAATCATATCCCTCAGTGATGGACTTATACACATCCTACAACTGTAGCATAGATAACAAATTAGGCTCTGCTCATCTCTCTTCAGTGCACACATGAAAATGCTTCCATATTATTTCGATCAAAACAGACTTCTAGATGATATAAATGAGCAAGAAATGGTGTGACTTAATGCTTCTTCTTAGTGCTGCTGCTTCCTCTTATTTTCATGACTTGGGAGTTTCTCTTGTCTCTTGTAATGAGTATAGGACGGGTCAGCAGCCCGTGGCTCTGGAGTTGCATGTGGCTCTTTTATCCCTCTGCTGCGGCTCCCTGTTGCCTGTCGGCTCCACAATTGATAGGGCTTTCGGTTAAGACAGGTAGAGGAAAAAGGACGCTGTGCTAGAAGGAAACTCTATGGTAGGGGAACCAGACTTCTGGTTGGCAGAGGAAAAAGAACATTGCGCTAGGAGGAGACTCTATGGTGGGGGAACTGGACTTCCAGTTGGCTCCAGAATTGAACAGGGGACTTCTGGTTAGGACCTTTGTGGCTCATTGAGTGTTTAAGGTTGCTGACTCCGGGTATAGGACTAATCAATCTGAAAGGTAAAATGAAGCATAGGAAACTGTGAAGATCAACCAGATTTAGATGACTAGATAAGTGATGGGTTTTTGGTGCTCTCTGGCCTTGGCTGTTTTCTTGCAGACATTTCATCAACTAATTAAAACTGATGATGTTACTTCATTAGATAATGAAACATCTGCAAGAAAGCAACCAAGCTCAGAGAGCACCAAGGACACTTCATTTCAACCCTGAGCTACAAATATTCTCTTTATTGGTTGGATAAGTGTCTTACGTTCCCACTAGTAGAATACTGAAAGATACCTATCCTTTAAAAACATTTTTACAGACCTAATTCAGAATAGTGTCTCAAGAGATGATAGCTTTCTGGCTCATTGTTGGCCTTCAAAGTCTGGAATTAGAGGTTCTCCTGCCAGATATGTTTCTATTCTCCCAATCTTTTAAACAGTACCTGTTTATTAGTCTTGTAAACGTGATTTTTAATTAATCGAATTTCTGCTCCAACTCCTTTAATAGCTGCTTACATAAGTTATGGTTTTGTTATGTTGTGCTGTTATTTAAGTGTTTTTAATTATTGGGTTTAAAAATGTTTGCAATCCTTCTTTGGAAGACATACACAGTTGAATAAATCTTCCTATTCTTGCCTAATGGAAAAAGAAGCCTTGTGCCCTAATAGTTACCCGAACTTCCTAAACTATATTCTGTGGTTCCTGCATGTAGATCTAGACTTAAACTATCTAGACCAGGGGTGTCAAACTCACGTCGTCACAACAGTGCAGGGGTGGGCTGCTACGGGTTCACCCGGGTTCGAGAGAACCCTAGTGTCAGCACTTCAAGCTGCATTTACTTTAGTGCTAATGTTATGGCCAGTTTGGAGAACCACCAAATTCCACCCCGGCTGGCCCTGCACACCCTGCCCCACCCCTCCCCTCCCAGGAGTCTCCATGTGGCCCATTTTGGATGTAAGGTAAATGCAGGGCTCGCATGGAGGCTCAGGGAGGGGGAAAGGCGGGCCTCCCAGAAGTTCCAGAAGGCTGGAAACGGGCCCATTTCCAGCCTCCGGAGGGCCTCCGGAGCCCGGGGGAGGCATTTTTTGTCCTCCCAAAGGCTTGAGGAAAGCCTCCGGAGCCTTGGGAAAGTGAACCCCCCCATCTGTCGTGGTGCAGGAGGCCAACTAGACCATGCCCACCATGGTCATGCCCACCCAGCAACCAGGCAGAAAACCCATTGCTGAAATTTTTGAAGCCCACCCCTGTGGCAGTGTCACATGACATATCGTGACTTTTCCCCATTTGCTAAAATGGGTGAGGGCATGGCCAGCATGTGACACCTCCAACCCTCGGGGCACGAGTTTGACAGCCCTGATCTAGACTATTGTCTGATAGTCTTACTTACTATCATTTTCTTTTTCATTTTGGATGATGAAATGATTTATTAAACATGTCTGCATGCAGTGTGTAGGTTTTTCAACTTCACTCTGCCTAGCTGGTTGTGATTTGGAGACTAGATTAAAATGGTCCCTTCTTTTCTGATATTGGAAAAAGTTCTAAGATCTTTTGAAAAGCTTTTTCCTGAACTGATGCTGCCGTCTTTATTCTTTTATTTTCTAGCTTTATATTATTACTATGGGTTTTGCTTACTATTGCATACTATTATTGTTTCTACTTAAATCTGTCAGGTTATTAGATTATTAGATTATTTGAACTATTACTCATTCTGTGTTGGGATAGACATACAATTAATAAATCAATAATATCTAAAAAAAAGAAACTTTCAAAAAGCAGCTCAACAAGGAAATAGAACAAATCAACATTAACTGATGATAATTCTTCGAGATAAAACTGGAATAGATTTAGCGAGTGGCAGGATTTTAGCTTCTAATATCTTTGTTCATATTGATGAATGATTGTTTGTTTGCTAGGAATTTATGCTGATCCAGTCACAAAGGACTCACTTCTCATAACCGTTCAACTCAAGGATTTTTTTTAGACCCTATTCATAGGACTCTTTAAGAATTGTGTGTTTAAACATTCTTGTTAATCTATTTCCTGCCTGGTGTACAATATTTTCATGGTTACTAACAATACTTTTTTTTTTTTAGCCTTAACAAGGTAATATAAGATTCTTCTGTCAAATTTATTTCTCCTTTAACAAAAAGCTACAGGTCTTTTCACTGGAAAATGCTGTTTCTCCCATGTTTACAATTTATATGATTATTTTCATAGAAGAATTGGGATAAAATTACAATGGGTGTGTCACAGAGTAAAGATTTACTCTTGGGTATACTCAAAGCTAATCCTTCCTGCCTTGCAAAGCAGCATATATTAAGTAGATTAGTAATGCTCACTAGATCTGTTAGCCAAAAAAAGCCCAATGGATCATTAAATCAATTCAAGGATTTGTTTTGAAAAATCGATTGGGAAATTGAATTGAATTACCTTTGAATTAAATCTCTGAGTGGATGGTTCATGCAGATACCTTATCACCTGACTGTTTTATTCACAATAGAAGCAATAGCACATTTTTATCAAGGCTATCAAACACTTGTAGAAATAATATGAGTCTCTGATGTTGGCATACATGCTGGCACATGCAGTCTATTTCATTTCTAGCAATTACTCAGGGTGAAGGATCTTGAATTGCTTAGCTGGACTCCTGAGAAATCAGAACATATGATCTGAAATGACCTTCACTTTTACTAAATGGTGCCTTGCTGCTATACAATATGCAGCTTCTAGAACTGCATTCAGAACAATAAATCACCATCTCATAAGATATTTAAACAGCAACTATGCATCAGTAAACTGTTATAGATTAATTTACATTCTATCATGTTGAAAATATATCTAGTGACCTTAAAAATGAATTTTCATGCATGGTTCAGTAGACCAAAGAAGTCTCAGGACTGATACAATCTATTACGCCAATGCATATTTAGGGAGTTAAAAATGAAGATTATTGACTTGATTATTGATGCAAAAAAAGCCATTAAAGCCTATCAGGTAATTAAATGCCCTCCCATAAAGAACCTATCTACTAAATGCAATCTAAATTTATAGACATGATCAAAATTAATGATCTCTCTGGAGCCATTAGATCAGTTCTCAGGTACATTTTTATTGTTGTATTTTTATTTATTTCCTTCCATTTTAAGAGAGGGATAATAAGAAACTCAGGGATTTTGTAATACAATACAAATCATCTGCCTTCTGACTGCAATGTTTAATAGTGCACATAAAATAGCCAAGCTTGCCTTCCCTGTTTCCCTCTCCATCTTTCATTTGTATCTAAACATAAAGTATACTTCTCCATTTCAATATTCCAAATGTTATAATTAGATTAATAACCCCACTTGAATCATATGAAGGGTTTCTTCCATGCCAACAATTGACAGAAGAAGAAGACAGAAGGGAGAAATAAAAATCTGCTAGGAAGCTGAATGTCATGCTCTAAATTCTAACCCAGATCTATTTAATTTAGTGTCTGATCCAATACAATGCCCCTTTGACTTTGATCTTATCTTTGATAAGAGCTGTGGTGGCACAGGTGGTTAGATTGCAGTGCTGCAGGCTACTTCTGCTGACTATCGGTTGCCAGCAGAAGTAGCCTGTAGTACTGCTCTACCAGTTGAGCAGTTCGAGTCTCACCAAGCTCAAGGTTGACTCAGCTTTCCATCCTTCCAAGGTCACTAAAATGAGGGCCTAGATTGTTGGGGGCGATATGCTGACTTTGTCAACCTCTTAGAGAGGGCTGTAAAGCACTATGAAGCGGTATATAAGTCTAAGTGTTATTGCTATCTCCCAAGGAAAATCTGGACAGTACTCAACCGAATTCAAGCCAACCATGGCAGGTGCCAATATTGTAAATGTTTATGGAGATTCTCAGTCATCCAGGTCATGGTTGTCCCAACCAGGTGCTTTTTCAAGAGGCAACTGAACTTTCTTTGTTTTTTTCACTTCTCATCCAAGAAGCTTCATCAGTTCTAGATCTAATTTAATTTTCTGAATTGATTCAAAATGTTCAATTGGACATGCAAAGAAGAAAAAAACAGTTATCTGTTTAGCTGGAATTGTTGGAGAGCAACCATCTGGGTTGGGAGGAGGACTCAAATGATGAATTAGCCTAGATTTGCTAGTTAAATACAAGAGGGTCATATCTGACATTTCCCTCCACTCCCAAATGCCTTTGAGCCTTATCTGGTCTTTCCCAAGTAAAAGCTGCCAATCTGGAGAAATTCCTGCATCACAGGCAGACAACAATGTAGTCTACTTGTATGAGTCTGGTTGTTCGCGCAGGACAGGAATGCTTTAAAAAAGCACCCAAAAAGGCACAGGAAAAATACAGAAAACAATTTTAATTATCTTAATGGAAAAATAGTACTAATGAGTGAGGACAAAATCAGGAAATAAGAACAAAATGACAGCAAGTGGACCATTACACCATTATGACCAGAGTGGAACAATTAATAATAAATGAAGTAGAACATTTTGATGCTGCAAATTATACAAGCATCCGAATAAAGATAGCTACAGTCCAAGCTGAAAATCAATTTCAAAAACCAATTAAAAGAAAAAACTGATTAAGTATTAAGGACATGCAAATTAGTCTAGATCTAATTTAATTTTCTGAATTGATTCAAAATGTTCAATTGGTTGAGTTCAGGCTTCCAAATTAATTTGGACTTCAAAATCCCCCACCCACCCCCCAAAAAAGTGAACACATTTGATTTTGGTGATGAATCAATACAAAAAATATACAAAGTCATTCAAAGCTCTGAACTGGATTTGAATCTTTACCCATTAAATTGGAGGCATCCAATTAAATTTGTTGCTCCACATCATTTTGGAGATCTGATATAAAAGTTTGAATGAAAAGCTGAATCTATCTGATAGATCTGAATCTCTCAAATCCCCTTCCTATCAAATGTGGAAATCAAATATTCCTTCAACTGTACTAAGTACAGAAACTCATATTTTGGTGATTCTTAAGACATCCTGCCTCTGAGAACTATTATTATATTCTATGTGAATTTCTATCAGACCAGCATGGCTCAGCTAGGGCTATCAGTTCTATTTTCTTTCTTCCATCTAGTGCAGTGATGTTGAACCTTTTCAGGACTGGGTACTGAAAAAGTAGTGCGGAAACTTCGCACGTGTTAGGAAATGATAATTACCTAACATTGTTGGATTGGCAATATATAAACCTCAATATAGTTTTAAGACTGTATTGCTGTATTGCATCATACTGTGTCCTGATTGGTTAGCTCTGTAGCCAATGTCCTTAAAAGGGAGCTCGAAACATGATTTGTTTCTCTCTGCTGATCATTATTGCTCTGTGCTGTGTTTGCTACTGTTTGCAACTACTTATTGTGTATGACTATGATGACTGGTAAGAAGACTTTGTTATTGGAATATCCCTGGACTATTGTTTTACTATCTACTGCTTTATCTTGAGTATGACTTGGACAGTTGTTCCCTGAATCTGGCTTCTCCATTGACTTTGCTTGTCAAAAGGTTGCAAAAGGGGAACACATGGCCCTGGGACAATGCAACCCTCATAAATATGAGTCATTTGCCAAGCACCTGAATTTTGGTCATGTGGCTCTGGGGATGCTGCAAAGATCCATAAGTGTGGAAAATGCCCATCAGTCACTTTTCTCAGTATTGATACAACTTTGGATGATGTTGTAAGTCAAGGACTAGCTGTATTTGCTTGGGCCTTTGAGTGATTCTTGATTTCCAGTGACTGCCTGGACAAGTTCCTGCAGTTTTATTGGCAATATTTTGGAAATGCTTTGCCATTGCCTTGTTCCTAGGACTGAGAGAGGGTGACTGGCTCAAAGTCATCCAGCTAGTGTTGTGCATAAGGCAGAACTGGAACTCATAGTCTCCTAATTTCTAGCCTGGTAGATAGATAGATGGATGGATGGATGGATGGATGGATGGATGGATAGATAGATAGATAGATAGATAGATAGATAGATAGATAGATAAAGAGAATGATAGATAAGAGAGAGAAAAAAGAGAAAAAAGAGATAGATAGATAGATAGATAGATAGATAGATAGATAGATAGATAAGAGAGAATGATAGATAAGAGAGAGAAAAAAGAGAAAAAAGAGATAGATAGATAGATAGATAGATAGATAGATAGATAGATGATAGAGCTGCAGATCATGCAAGTTGTCAGTTGCTTATTTATTTATTATTTATTTATTTATTTATTTATTTATTTATTTATTTATTTATTTATTTATTTATTTGCAGGTTCACCGTACCTCCCCTGATTGCAAGAACAATATTCTGCAAAAAAAAAAAAAAGGTAAAATTCAGTAATATAGTTTTGTTTGATTGAACAAAGAAGACAGTTGCATTAAACCACTACTAGGCTTAGCATACCTTTATGTTTTGTTTTGAAGACCTATCACCACCCTCGAGAGCTGAAATTACTCATTCTGGTGATGTCCCTACAGTATTCTCAGTTCAATGTAAGCCTAAAAAAGGGAATGAAAAACAAATGCTTCCCTTGTCTTTTTGTACCTTAAGAAGTATGACGTTTTATAAACAAATCTTGTAGGACAGTTTTCTCTCTTTATTTTAATGGGGTCCAGGGAGTAAATTCATTCAAACTCCAATTTCAAAAGAGTTTGAAACCAGATGTGGTTCAATTTAAAAAGTTATCAGAACCTTTCCAACTATTGGGATAATGTTCAGTAAGATTAACGTTTAATGAATTTGACATGCACACTCCATGCACTTTATTAAACATTCAATGGAAAGATATCTGATTATTGCAATGTGAAAACTTCCATAATTTAATATGTTTAATAATTTGTCAATAAGGCGGGACTTAACAATGATCTCTTCTAACTTATCAGAGTTGCAAATTTCATGCCATCCTCCAATTTGTCCTCAAGGCAAATTGCTCTTTTAGCTGCCCCAATTTACTTGACTGAATTTTGAAAAGCCTAAAAATAATCATCCATGTAACAACAGCATATTGAGTGTATTCTTTGCCATATTTTTAGCTTTGACTCAGGATATCACACTCTGACACATGTTTTCCATTGGCAAAGAAACCTAAGAGCAATGAATTAATGGAGACAAAAAGTCTTATCTCAAGAAATATTCAAAGGACAGCTGTTAAACCTTGGGAAATATGCAGCTGCTTTAAAGAGTTGCTATGTTCTTTAACTAAATATTTCAAAGTAACATTTTGCCTTTAAATGCTAAGAATACCACAGTTCCATTGTGAGCCACCTTGTTCCATATTCTGCTCATGGAAGGAATCTATGGCCAAGTCATCTCAATCTAGTCACCTATATTGACTCAGTGTGAGGATCCAACCAACAGAATCCATCCTTCTACTATGTAAAATATCCTATTAATGATGCCTTGTTTTTACCATCAAGGCATTTCTAGCAATTTGCAATGGAAATGTATTATTTATTACTTCATGTAGATCTTGTGGTTTCCATAGGTCTAGGAGATCAAGGTGGTCAAGATATGGATCTCCATCCATTTATCTATTCAACAAAAACCCTAGGAGTCCTAGTCCAATGTTTTGATCAGTATGGCACACTTTTCCAGATAAAAAACATTTTTTGAAAAATTATTGGGAAGTCTTTTCCATACTGGAACCTCTGAATAATGTTCAGAGTTCCATTTTAGGAGAAATTTAACAGTTTGTAAAACACTCCTCTAATTTTTGTTTGCTTCTTTGTTTACTTATTATGAATTTTATTTGCTGCCCATCTTGTGTCCAACAACTCCGGATGGATTACAGCATAAAAACATTAAAAAACATTACAATTGTCAATTATAAATTAATGCAGCTGTTAAAATCATTAACACAAAATTTCAAAGGAGGAAGCCAGGCACATGGTGGGGGGAGGTAGGATTAGGTTTTAATTAGTCAACTACCTCCAGTGTGAAACTCTCCCATTGGGTCCCCAAACCATATGGCAGAGCCAGGTCTTAAGACTCTTATGAAAAATCAGGAGGGTGGGAGCCATGGCAAAGAAGGATCTTCTCCTGGATCTGCCAACAAAAATGCCTTGGCTGATGGGATTTGCAGTATGTACCCCCCTGTCAGTGCAGAGTTTATTTACTTACCTTTCCCTCCTTCCTCCCCACTCCCAGAATGGCACAAATTGCCATGGCCAATTCACCATGGTCAATTTGCCATGGGAGAACCTGCCACAGGATGATTCAACAATTCAATTTAATTATTTACAATAAGTAAAAAATTATTTTATGTTTTGTCATTCATATGTCAGTGTTCTGAGTAATGCATCTGCCAAATGCAGAACCGCAAGGCAGGTAGATTTCTCAAAAAACATGTTTATTGGATACATCATATCGGCACAGCCAGTGAAAACCAACTCTAAAAGTTTCCGCAGTTTTCCTCCTAATTCAAAGAGCAAATATTTCCCTCCGAAGATGTCACCAGTCACATTGTCCAATGAAAGTAGCTGGCAGGGTGCTTGGTCACTCTTCTCTCCTCCTTCAACTGCCACCTATTGGGATGACCTTGGTTTCCACAAGAAAACTTTTTGTTTTGAGTGTTAGCTGGTCTATTTACTTCCCCCTCCCTTCCCCTCTCATAGCTCGGGGCAACTATGAGGCAGCAAAAGATGGCTTCAGCCGTGGTGGGCTGCAACTGGTTTAACAACCGGTTTTATGAGCGCACAAGAAATCAGCTGTGCCGCACGAATCAGCTGAACCAGAAAGAAAGAAATATAGGACAGGATAGTGTGGGTGGACCCAGCCACTGGCCGTAACTAGCGGCTCTCCCAAACCAGTCCAAACTGGCTGAACCCCACCCCTGGCTTCAGCCAGGTTTGCTTCAGAGTTGACATCATATTTCACTTCATTCCTCCTTTGGCATCCTTTCTTTAATGATACTATTCCACCATTTCTTCAATATTGTTCTGCGGTGAATCCTCTTGCAGCGAGTTGGCCGAGGAAGGTTGTCCCACAGTGATTTGGCCGTGACAAGTTGACTATGGCAAGTTGGCCATTGTGAGTTGTCCTAGACCCCTCTCCCCCTTCCTGTCTGGGTGTGTGTCTGCATGTGGTGCGCATGTGTGTGTGTATATGTGATGGATGTTTTCCCAAACTTTCAAACTTATCTCCAAATTTCTCAGTTTTGGATCATGCAAAAATCACAGGCAGTTCTCATCCTTTATCCTTCCATGTACAATCACCTTGGAGTTAATATGAAATATACTAATATATCATCACTGTTATCCTTTGACTTGACTTTTTCCTTACAGGAAATCAAGTATCCCTACAATTCTGTCCCACTACTATTATCCTGAAGTGACAGAATTTTGCAAAACCTAAGGCAGAGAATATGTTACTCAAGAGACGGGGGGGGGAATCCCACAGAGAAATGATTAATTTATCCCAGAACGAGACAACCTGCAACCCTCAGCATGCTTTGGGCTAGAACCCAAGCAGAAATAATAAATAAATTCGGATGTATTCCTTCCCGGACTTTAGGGCCTGGGCAAGATGAAAAAAGATGAAACTTCTCAGATTAAAAGATAAAACAGTTAAAATCTCCCATGAAAAGTTGTGTAGGGTTGTGCTTTAATAAAGAAGCAGCAATGAGGGTGGGTGTGTATATTCTGGAGGAATCATAACATGAGGAGATAACAAGTCCTCCAGGGAAATAATTGCTGCAGAGTGGGGTGCTGTAGCATTTCAAATTGCTCAGCATCTAGGCATTAAGTCACACATGTTCATGGTAGTTAATGCCGCTAGATAAACAGGCAGTCAAGGAGCACTGCTAATTTTGCTCTGCGTGATTCTGGTATGTTTTCAGGGAGGGTTCAGCTTATTATCGTAAAGATTCAATAGCCAAGCTAACATCAAAATAGATTGTATGGGATGATGTTTTCTCAGAGCCAGCCTGGCATTGTTCATCAGTAATTCGTTCAGTTTGTGTTGTATTCCTTGGGGCTTGCTCACTATTGTTTCCCCAGGGTGCATGAAAAACCTATATGCAAATGTTATTTAGGAAGCCGGAAGATACCTTATTAATTTCAGAGACTCAACATGCCAGAGTCAGCTGGTGTTCCTAACTACATTTTACACTAAACGTAACAGACACCGTTAGCAAAGGGGCTCTTAGCAGCCTCAAGAGAGAACATTGCATTGTGTTATATTAGTCTGGAAACCAATAAAGGGAAAGAAAGAATAAAAATGGGCTTTTGACATAAATCTTGGTGTGAAATCTTGGGAGCGATGGAGAAGAGAGAGAAATGATTTTTATGAATGTAAAATAGAGATACCAGAGAGTCTTTAGACTATTTAGTGATCAGTAATGGAACTGGAGAGAAGGCTCATGAAGATGTTAAGAAAGAGGAACTCAGGCCAAAGGTTTCAAATTCATGCTGCATTCTAACCACTGCACCACCGCAGAGTATTCCATAGTGGAATACTTACATTTCAATGACTACCAATATTGACTAGAAACAATGTTTAGTTTGGGATACTCACAAAGTTATTTTGCAACTTTCAACATTTACCCTGGTCACCAAAATTCAGTTTTTATAACTGTAAGTGTAAAAGAAAAAAAGTAAAACAGCGTTCTGTGCGCCTTTGGCATTTAGTCTTGCCGGCCACATGACCACGGAGACATCTTCAGACAGCGCTGGCTCTTTGGCTTTGAAACAGAGATGAGCACCGCCCCCTAGAGTCGGGAACGACTAGCACATATGTGCAAGGGGAACCTTTACCTTTTAAGTGTAAAAGAAAAAAGATATTCATAGTCTTATGAAGCATAAGGAAGATAGGATCACCATAATTAATTTCCTTTCCTGGATAAAGGACCAGACGCAATGACCTTCATTGACAGAAAAAAACATCTTCTTCTTTTTTTAACCTAACACAGCTTATGGAAAAATAGCTGCCCGGTACCCAAAACATCCTTTCTTTATTGGTTGAGTAGTTCTGCATTCCTTACAAGCTCTAATGAGCCATAATGAAAGCATAAGGATGGCATGTCTTCCAAATACATATCAGCGTATTGTACTGTCAGACAAGATACTCAATTTAAGGGTCAAAATTAAGGGGGAGAAATAAGTGAAATAAAATGGAGGTATAAACTCCCAAGGGATGTTTTCAAGATGTTTACATATATTAAACATATTTTAAGAGAGATTCTGGTTTTGGTCCAGCTAATCCAATCTATGTTAGGTTATCAAGCTATATTCCTCCGTTCTTCATTGCAAACTCCCTACAGTTACAAAAATGGCTATGGGGATAACCAAGGGGAGAGGTATTTAGTGGGGACAGTTGTAGCTGGAGAAGGAAGAGGTAAATCTCCACCTCCACCTTTAATCATTTAAAGAGGAAAAACAATTTAAAAAAATAAACTGCTAGAGATGCATTATTGGTAAGTATCACAAATTGTTGATATCAACTCTGAAGCTGGCCTGACGGAGGTCACCTTGGAGGCTTCAGTTTTGCCACAATGGTGATGAGGGATAGGGAGGGGAGCATAGAGATATTTGGGGTTTTGTAGCCAAAACAAAATAGTTTTCCCCTGAGAACCAAGGACATTCCCACAGGTGGATGAAGAGAGGAGGAGTGATGTTTCCAAGCAACCAGACAGCACCTTGATTAGACTATGTGACTGATTGTTTGGGAAAGGGGGGAAAACTTTGACATTTAATTAGGTGAAAACTGTGGGAACCTTTAGAGTCGGTTTTCATCAGTCTGTACTAATATGATATATCCAATAAAATTGTTCTTTGAGGAACCTGCTTGCCTCGGAGTTTTGTTTGCTATGGGTATGTTGCTTGGAACCCTGACAGTTGATTTCTGAGAGTGATTTCACAAAGACCTTGAATACAAACATCTCTTCTGGAAGTAGGTCATCAAGTTAAATTCACATCTGTAGCAAGAGTAAAAGTCAATATGGATACACAATGTGCACTCCACAAAAGGACTTTTCAAATGGTTCACACAAGAGTCATAAAAAAAGAAGAAGCAATTCTATAAAATGCAGGGAAATACATTTCAGCCAAATGTTAAATAAAATAAATTTCATGGAGACAAGAGAATTCTTGAGAAATGGAAAGCTTTTTTTTTTTTTTTAAGAAATATTTTAGTACTGGTTAGATGTTCCCCTGGCAAGAATGCGGTAGTTCAGTGATGCAACTTTTGTTGGCCTTTCAATGGAGCAATGAAGGTCACAGTCCAGCAATTGCTTAGGGAGCACATAAAGCAGTGGGTAAGACTGGGACAAAATGCTATCTAATGTTATTCAATTGTTTAAATTAATTTAAATTGCATTTAATTTAATCTAACTATATACTGCTAAAACTCATTTCATTACCATTAACTAAACAAAATGGTGTCTCATAGGACAACAATTTTTGAACCAAGGTAAATCAAATGGGCTAATGTCCAAAATCGGAGACCCATGACTGTTAAGGGAATGAACTTTGAAAGATTTTTGGCTATTTCTGGCTATTTTGGCAATTGGCTGCTACTGTGCTGCTTGAATGCTGTTGAGGTCATACAATCTTCAGCAGTTTGGCAGATCGAATCTCACCAGGCTTAAGGTTAACTCAGCCTTCCATCCTTCCGAGGTGGGTAAAGTGAGGACTCAAATTGTTGGGGGCAATATGCTGACTCTGTAAACCACTTAGAGAGGGCTGTAAAGCACTGTGAAGCGGTATATAAGTCTAAGTGCTATTGCTATTTTCAATATTCTGTGACAGTTTCCCAGCCAGTCACACAATCCCTTGCTCCCTCCCCCACTCAGAAGTAGCCACTTTCCTGCTTGTGGAAAGGCAAAGGCAAGATTTCTGATGCTTCCTGACAGCTTCTCACAAGGAAATTCAGTGGGGAAGCCAAGCATGAACTTGGAAATTATTCCTGCTACCACTGCTTTTTTGCCCAGCTTGTTTTGTTTCTCTGTTTAGGTAAGCAATCTGAAATGATGACCCAACAGGGCATGGGTTATCTGTTATCAATTAAAAGTAATGAATCAACTATGATTTCTCTCATTCATTTTCCATAGCAAACTTAAAAATTATAATTGAGGGGGTGGTGTCTATCTTTGGGTAGCCGCTTTCAGAGTTTTAAAAGGACACATTTCAGGAGCCTCGGTGGTAAAGTACTGTTAAGTGCTAGTACTTAGCTGCCAGCTGCCTGCAATTAGTGCAAGTTCGAATCTCACCAGGCTCAAGGTTGACTCAGCCTTCCATCCTTTCGAGGTAGGTAAATTGAGGACCCGGATTGTGGGGGCAATAACCCAACTTTGTATAGAACAACACCGCTTGGGGGGGCCGAAAGCCCTAATAAGCAGGTATATACAAAAAAGTATGCAGGCTATTGCTATAATGCATTGTAAACTGCCCTGAGTCTACGGAGAAGGGCGGTGTATAAATTGGGCTAATAAAATAAATAAATAAATAAATAAATAATAAAATTTGTGCATCCCAGTGCCCTTGTAATTGTTGTGATGGCATGTGAAAATGGCCTTGGGATGTAGGAGGAAAACCTGCAAGATTGATGCTAGCTCTTCAAGTTAGTCCAAATGAGAAGCACTACCAGGAATATCAACCACATCTTTATATAAGGTTACATGAAAACAGAATCATGTAAGACTGAACAGACATCCCACCTCTCTTTTTTAGTCTCTGGTAAACAAGGATGGGTCCCTTCTGAAATGCTCCCCACTCTTTTCCTCCACTTGTGGACTCAACTTCAGTGGTAGTATTCAGCTGGTTCTATCTGGTTCAGGCGAACCGGTAGGGGCGACTGTGGGATGTCACCCACGCAGATGTCATGACATTCCATTTTTCCATGTTTCTGAGGCTCTGCGCATGCGTGGAAGATGGTGCAGGCAAGCGGAGTGAATGCGCAGACATGCACATTTGCAAACCGGTAGGGCAGGTAAGTGAATACCACCCCTGCTCAGCTGCCTCTTATCCAGCTATTGCCTAGGCTGAAGGTTGTCCTCTTGTCATTCCCACCTACCATCACAATTGCTTAGAGAGCCTGGTGAGATGATCTTCAAAGTGCTATGGCCCTATGACTCCATATGAACAGGAGGTTGCTTTTCCTCTGTAACATTTGCAAGCATGTGACCTACTGACAAAAGTGTGATTTATCTTTCCCAAGAGAGTGGGCTAGAGCTAACTGAGGTTGGAGACTTACTTTTTGAAATAACTTCTTCTGCTTTTTATCGGTATTGGTCTAAGGTCGTTAATCAACACCCAAGAATCCTGGGTGAAAACATATGGTCTTTGAAATTTAATAAACGGATTAGCAGAGTCTACCACTTAATATGCAGCTTCTGCCTTAGGAGTATAAATTAATAAGCATTAGGTCCTATCTAATGAGGAATTTCCCTTTTAAATCCTGTATGAATTATCAAAAAGAGCCTTGGCAGGATTTCAAAGACATTTTCTGACCTTCTAGTATTCTGGTTTGCATGAATTTTTAACAAGATGCTATATATCTCAAAAGTCTATTACAATTCATCTGCATCTGTTTTCTCCAGCCCCTCCCCCCAGCCCCTTCCCTCTCTTTAATCAGAGCATTGAAGCAGAGAAAGGAAACACATCTATATAACAGCATGAGAATATTTAATTTATGCAAATGAAGGGGGTTTAAAAAAGAGAGAGAGAGAGAGAGAAAGAAAGAAAGAAAGAAAGAAAGAAAGAAAGAAAGAAAGAAAGAAAGAAAGAAAGAAAGAAAGAAAGAAAGAAAGGAGGGGGAGAAAGAGAAGTTATTCAAGTTAATAAAACCACATATGTTGCCTTTAAATATTAATAGCAACCAGCGAGAGCCTGTATTTTTGGTGACATATTCATTTATATCAGATAGATAGATAGATAGATAGATAGATAGATAGATAGATAGATAGATAGATATAGATATAGATATAGATATAGATATAGATATAGATATAGATATAGATATAGATATAGATATAGATGTTTTTCTTTCTTTTTCATAGGTTTTATGTTTATGTCTCTTTAGCCAGGTTCTACCTACGTAAACCAAGATATTATGCAGCCCTAGTTCAGTGAAATCACAATTCACTAGTTTCTGGGGTTTTTTTTCTTTTTCTGGCAGCCAGCAGACCCTTTGCTGCCCATTGGGAGACTAAGATAGATCTATTTCGGCCTTAGCGTGGCTAACTGATGAGGCCTTATAAGGCCGAAATAGATCTATCTTAGTCTCCCAATGGGCAGCAAAGGGTCTGCTGGCTGCCAGAAAAAGAAAAAAAGCCCAGAAACTAGTGAATTGTGATTTCACTGAACTAGGGCTGCATAATATCTTGGTTTACGTAGGTAGAACCTGGCTAAAGAGACATATACATACATACATACATACATACATACATACATACATACATACATACATGTATGTAGGTCTTTGGTACATACACATACATACATACATACATACATACATACATACATACGTAGTATCAACAATGTGAAGACCAGTCCAAAACCGCATATTGCGCAGCACATTACATGCAGAGCACGTCATTAAATGAACATGAGGATGGTTTTTCATTACTGCAAGGCATCTTTGGAAACCATGAAAGAGAACATCCGACTAATGTTGAAACTCTGCTTCCTTTTTCACACTCTTCAAATATTTGTAAGATAGCAGTTGGAAGAAGGATTGGCTAATGCACATTTTATAGGCTAGTTGAAGTGATTTAGAACGGTTGGAATTGCCTTGAAAATGCTTTGTGTCACTGGCTCATTAGTAGATTCAAAAGCAAGGCTTGGGAAGCCCATGCAAATGTGACAGTGCTAAGATCTTCTCAGACATGAAATAGGGAGGAATTTCCCTATTTAAAATGGAGAGATAAATCATGGATTTCTGATATGGGAGGTACGGAAAACAACTCAAGAGCTAAAGCTAAGCTATACAACTATTAATATAAGCCTATATTTATGTTATATACTAATATATACAATATATTACAATAATATATACCACATTTATATTTTGCTGATAAAGAAATAAAGGGAGACTAGTATATAGATATAGATGTTAGTATAGATCTATTTCAAGCTATTTAGCTCTCATCAGCTAGCCATACCCTTTCTCGGTTTTGAACTTGGGCTGCCTGCATATTAGGCAGTTGTATTAACCTCTGAGCCACAAGTTCTCCTCCCTTCATCAGCTTGAGCCAGGAGCCTCGATAGAAACACACACACACACACACACACACACACACACACACATATATGATGCGGTGGCTCAGTGGCTAAGACCCTGAGCTTGTCAATTGAAAGGTCGGCAGTTCAGCAGTTCAAATCCCTAGTGCCGCGTAACGGGGTGAACTCCCATTATTTGTCCCAGCTTCTGCCAACCTAGCAGTTCAAAAGCACGTAAAAAATGCAAGTAGAAAAATAGGGACCACCTTTGGTAGGAAGGTAACAGTGTTCCGTGCACCTTTGGCATTTAGCCATGTCAGCCACATGACCACGAAGACATCTTCATTCAGCGCTGGCTCTTCGGCTTTGAAACGGAGATGATCACCACTCCCTAGAGTCGGGAACAACTAGCACATATGTGCGAGGGGAACCTTTACCTCTACCTTATATTCTCTAACGATGAACATGTATGAATTTCTACAAACAGGCTGCCAGACTTAAATTTCCAAAGTCCAAATGATCATTAGATGGCACAATTCTAATCCTTTCCTGCCATCTATTAGTCACCTTTATTTTTTCTGTTTAGATCTGATACACCTCCCCGCAGCATGATAAATTATTTCATAATTTTTCCTCTGATTTTTTTTAAAAAAATGCTTTCATGCTTTGTTTACAACAGAAGACACATGCGCAGTATACACCAAAGGGAGGTTTGGGAAGGTAAGTAGAACAGCAGGGGGGATCAGCTGTGCAGCACGGTTTAGCTTTGCTAAGAAAGCAGGATTTCCTGCTTTCTAACAAAGCTAAACCCCGCTGCGCAGTTGATCGTCAGAAATACTGGTTCGGAGGACTGCCTCTGGTTTTTAAACTGCTGGTTCACCCTAACTGATAGCTTTTTTTTTTTACCTAACAGTCCACCTGAATCGGTAGTTTTTATCACTACCGGTTCACTTGAACCGGAATGAACCAGTAGCATTTCACCCCTGGTCCAGCCGGAATATGAAAGCTCATAAGACTAAACTTCTAGTCCCTGTGATTGATCCAGATTGGATCCTGGAAAATACTTCTACCACAGTTGTTTATTCATAGATACATCCATCTTATTTAATGACAACTCATTTCTTCTTTACATATCATTAACATGTTCCTCATTTGCTGGAAGGATGCTTGTATATGGCAGAAAGAAGCATACCTTCCCTTTTATTAAACCAATTATTAAAAAAAGGATTGTCTGAAGCCTGCTGATCAATAAAGGCTGCAGACACTAATAGCATTTCTACTTCACTGTTTTGCAAGCTCTTTCTCCTTGGAATTAATCCCAACATCCCAACGATATTCATGAACCTTGATGAAAATCCACAGCAAACTATTGATTGCCCTATGAAATGAATCCAGTAATTACTAAATAGAGAATAGAAGTGAGCTGTGGCACATTCAGAATCCTACTGGGCTCTTTTAGAAAGGTATGTTCTATTTTAATCCACTGGAATTAAAAATAAGTAGTTTAAAAACCACTATCACTCAGAGAAAACATATACCGCAGATTAGGGAAGATAGGATGAAATTCCCAAGGGTCTTAGAGCACCGTTAACATACAATATCAAAGAAGCTGTAAAAAGCACTAAGGCATCGTTTAAAAACTGGAGAAGACTTGTTAAAGAAATAAAATGAAATGAAATTAAACCATTACAGTTACAGCAAAACAAATTCAAGAAGACAATAGACAAAGAAAGCAGACAAGGAATGCATGATAGTTATGATTCGAGGAGCATAGGGCTAAAGACTTATTTTAAAAGTCTCCAAATACATTGAATAAATCAAACGAGCAAAGGATTAGACCGTAAGATATCATAAACCTGAAAAAATAGATTTCAGAGAGAAATTTCAGCTTTTGTTCTTCCATCTTCTCTATTTTTAAACTGAATTCTGAAAGAGAGGCTGTGAAGTAAGTCAACCTTAGCAGAAAGGCTTATATTTGGAACGGCATTCAAGCATTTGATGATGAGGGCACCAAAAAATAAAAAAGGAGATTCTTTTACAACCTCTGCAATAAAAGTGGGATCTAGTGTGGTTTTGTGTTAAGGGGTTGGATTGGGACCAAGGAGATTTGGTTCAACTCTACCATCCTGGCCATATTGAATTCATAAGTAAATCACGCTCGTATGACTACAGAACCCTGCAACTGCCATAAAGGTGAGCCAAGTATCTGAATGTCTGAAAAGAGCCTTGGTAGTACAGTGGTCTAAAGCACCCTGTTATTAAGACCAGATGCCTGCAATTACTGCAGGTTTGAATCTTGCCAGGCTCAAGGTTGACTCAGCCTTCCATCCTTTCTAAGGTAGGTAAATTGAGGACCCAGTTGTGGGGGCAATAAGCTGACTTTGTATAAATATACAAAAAATATGAAGGCTATTGCTTAACGCATTATAAGCCGCCCTGAGTCTCTAGAGAAGGGCAGCATATAAATCAATTTTTTTTTAAAAAAAAGTGATCATGTGACATCATGTGATGATGTGTGTGTTCAGCCATCCGATCTCCAGAACTGGGTTATAAATAGCTTTTGAGGGTCCATTGTAACTTCAGATGGTCACTAAGCAAGGGATTGTTAAGTGAGGACTACCCAAGCTTCAATGTGCATTTATAAGAGATTGCATGTATGACTCAGAAATATTTTGGTCTGTGTGCTGCTGTTGGTACAAGTTTACAGTAGGTTTACGTGCTGGCTACCAAGCAGCAAGAATGTTTTCCCTATGATCTTCCTTCCTTCCTTCCCTTCCTTCCTTTCCCGCTCCCTCCCTCCCTCCCTCCCTCAAGAAAGAGATGGGGGAAAGAAAGTTCTGCAGCTAAGCCTTTAAATCCTAGGATCAAAAGAAAGAGTCTGTGTTCCTGAGTCCATAAACTGAAACTTGTAGACAATTTAGATTAAAAAGAGGTTTACTTTAACACATTTCTAAAAGAATTCTCACTTGTCTTAATGGACTGTCAGAAAGTCCTGTTGTCCTAAAAGAGACCATTGATCTGAATCTATGGTGTGTGCATTCTTTCGTTTTTAAAGAGAGCCAAGCTGGCAAAAGAGCCTTGGTAGTACAGGGGTTTAAGGCACCCTGTTATTAAAAGCTGGTTATTAAGACCAGCTGCCTGCAATTACTGCAGGGTTCGAATCTCGCCAAGGCTCAAGGTTGACTCAGCCTTCCATCCTTTCTAAGGTAGGTAAATTGAGGACCCAGTTGTGGGGGCAATAAGCTGACTTTGTATAAATATACAAAAGGATGAAGGCTATTGCTGAGCACATTGTAAGCCGCCTGAGTCTTCGGAGAAGGGCGGCATATAAATCAAATTAAAAAAAAAAACAAAAAACTCTCTTTTCAGTTAACAGATCTGCAGGAGAAAAAGGGGATATACTTGGACAAGACTTCAAGAAAAGAGCATAGGAAGAGGATGAAAGGAATGTTTGAAAATGTAATGGCCTATAAACTTAGGAAAAGTCAATCAATGCAACCAACCAACCAACCAACCAAATAACCAACCAACCCAGCTATTTCATTATCAAGGATCCATTCATCTGTGAGCTCATCTTCCTTCTGTGATAAACGCCCATTTGGGGGAAACAAAAAAGAGCCGTGGTGGTGCAGTGGTTGGAGTGCAGTACTACAAGCTACTTCTGCTGACTACCGGCTGCCTGCAATTTGGCAGTTCAAATCTCACCAGGCTCAAAGTTTGACTCAGCCTTCCAATCTTCCAAGGTTGGTAAAATGAGGACCCAGATTGTTGGGCGCAAGAGGCTGACTCTGTAAACTGCTTAGAGAGGGCTGTAAAAGCACTATGAAGCGGTATATAAGTCTAATGACTAATATTGCTATTTCCCATAACAAAGATTTATCTATGTTTAGCAATATCTGATCCAGACTGCAAAAAATGTGGATAGCCATTAGATGGCAACGTGGACTTTTGTAATGGAGTTCTGTATTTCATACTGTAGATAGTCATATGGATTTTTTTCCATCTAGAAGTGGTAGGCTCAGTTACAGATACTTACTAAAAAATATCTCTAATTTGGTATTATCGAGACACATCTCAATTGGAGAAAGGTAAAGTATTGTACATATTGGCATTGTCACGCTTGTGCTAAATCCATCTTTAGAAATGAAATGATAACCTTTTTTCCAAACCAGTTTGTTTATTGTCCCAAAGTTGCTTTTCAAGAGGCAACTGGACTTTCTTGGTTTTTTCCTAGGAAATATTTTGCTTCTCACCCAAGAAGCTTCTTCAGTTCACTGTCTTCAGAATTGAAAAAGCTTCTTAAATGAGAAGCAAAAAGTTTTCAAGGAGAAAAATCAAAAAAAGCCCAGTTGCCTTTTGAAAAGCCCCTTTGGGACATCTATGACTTTGATGATTGAGAATATCCATAGACATTCAGCTTTTTTATTCTTGGCTTTTTTGAAAAAAAAGAATGCAATTTTAATTATAATTTAAACTCAAATTAGCTTTCTCCAGTTCAAATTTCTCTTATATGAAACTATTAAAAATACTTTGGCAACTTATCCCTTGCCAAGATTATACAAGCTTGTTTGTCTGAATGTTTATATCTGTGATCCTTGTTCTGACCTAGGTTTCCTTTATCTTCTTTGACATGCTGCCAAAGATCTAATTGGCAATTATCTTGGCAAGACTACATGGAAACACAGAGTCAAAAACGGAGCTTCGACTTCCGGTTTGCGAGCCTCGGCGACGGCGGTGTTTCTTTAAAGACCGCCAGCCCCGCCGCCTGTAGAGCCGCCCCGCGATCGAGGAGCGGCTCGAAAACTCCAAAATCTTGAAGATTGAAGGAGAAGAGATAGCAGGGTACAGGTTGAGCCCCTGTAACCCCCCAGGGAACTGTTTCTGGGGAGGAAACAGGCGTGGCTCCCTTCCAACCTGCTGAAACTCCGGGCGGCGTGGGACGTTTCTGCTAATTAGCAGAACAAGCCGGCAGCAGCAAACTCTTAAAGCGAAAGGAACTAATTTTAACAAACAACGGAAATATCAACTTGAATCCAGAAACTTGAAAACTGCAAGTATCAGTGCTTTGTTGACTTTCTAATTTAAAAGAGAAAGTGAGTGAGTGAAAGTGATTTGAAAAAAAATGGCGCCCAGCATTTGAGTTAACGAGCTAATGAAAGTGGATTTGTGAAGCCTTCCTGCTTTGTTACAAAGTTATAAAGCTGCTACAAAGTTGCTCTATCTAAAGAAAAAATTTCTTTTTCTAAAATTTGACTTTGTTTTACTTCAGCTTCACTTGATTAAATCTGGGGGACTTTTTTAGAAGCTTTTGTGGAAGAGGGAAAGGAAAAAGAACTTCCCTCTTTAGAAAAATTAGCTTACGTGGCACAATGGCTTCAAAGAAGCAGGAAGGGAAGGCATCAGGGGGGGGATCCCCCACACATAAACATCAAACGCAACTTCCCCCTGCTCAACAGTTACAAACTCAGAAAAAAGAAATTGATGTGGGAGATTTAAAAGACTTTATTTCTAAAACTTTGGATGAAAAATTTCAAGAATCTCAACAGGAAATAGATCATAAACTTCAAAAATCACATGAGGAATTTCTGCAGGAAATTAATGAAGTTAAAGATATGGTGAAGCAGAATCAAAATATGGTGACCAAAAAAATATCAGAAGTGGCGTCTGGCCTGGCAAATTTTATTGGGAAAGTTGATTTTAAAGTTGAAGAACTCAAATTAGAAGTTAATGTTAGGATGAAAGATAATGACTATAAAATTGAAGAAGCTGATAATAAAATGCAGAGAATTGAAGATGAGATTGTCATGATACAATTCCGGGCGATGGAATTTGCCATACGGCTTCGGGGAATTCGAGAGGAGGAGAGACAGGACTTGAGACAAGTTTGCTCTGAAGCCCTGGCTAAGATCTTACAAGTTAACCCTGATCTGGTATTTCACAAAATAGATAAAATTTACAGAGTGAACTCTTGGGTGGCCAGACAAAGACAACTGCCTAGAGATGTGGTCATATATTTTACTGAGAGAGAAATTAGAAATGAAATCCTCCAAAAATCTTTTCACACCTCTGTACAAGTGGGGGGCTCACGACTTGTAATTTTTAAAGAATTACCTCCTAAAATGCTGAAAGCTAGAAAAGAATTTGGTTTTCTTGTTAAGGAATTGAAAGACTTACAGATACCCTTCCGGTGGGATGCGCCAGCTGGGATAATTTTTAGATATAAGGGAGAAGGATATCGATTGAATACTGTGGAGAAGGCACAACATTTTTATAGTACTATTCTTAAGGAAAGAACACCATCTCCACGTACATCTACAGTTTTGGAGATTAAGGAGAGTGAAGAGAGGCAATTGGAAGAACAGCCTAAGCAGGAATTAGAAAATGTGCAAGGTGCAGAAGGAGGTTTTCTGAGTGAGCCCTTGCTGGATTCTTCTCCAATTTTGGATTTGATTCAGTTGACTGAAGTTAAAGATCAACGTATAACTAGAGCTCAATCCAAATTACTTAAACAAAAGCAACAACAACAACAGGAAAGACAAGACAAGAAGGCAGCAAAGAGTACCCCACAAGAGAGTGGAGCTATGGGAGGAGCAAGATCGAAGCTCTTGGATGAACTTCAAATATTTTGCTCTGCGCTCCAGAAACAGGCCGATGACCCTTAAGTGTTTATCTTGGAATGTTAATGGGTTGAATTCAGCACAGAAAAGGAAGAAACTATTTACATATTTGAAACAATTTAATAATGATATAATATGTTTACAAGAAACGCATATTACAACTCAAGATCAGAAATATCTGATAAATTCAAAATTAGGAGTACATTATATATCTTCAACTTCGCAGAAAAAGAATGGTGTGGTTATTTATGTAAATAAAAAATTAACAGCAAAAGTTATAGAAGTAGATCAAGATGGTAGGTTTGTAGCAATTGAATTGCTTACAGCAAATGGTCAAATTCTTTTGATTGGAATTTATGCTCCCAACCAACAACAGGATTGTTTTTACAAGATGTTACATACTAAAATAGTGCAATGGGACTATAGATCTATTTTATTTATGGGAGATTGGAATGGAGTAATTGATTCTAAATTAGACAAAAAGAGCTTGGCAAAGTCTAGAATTAGACTACCGCAGACTTTTTTTGATTTGAAAGAAGATATGGAACTAAAAGATGTTTGGAGAATACATAATCCAAATGAATTGGATTACACTTTCTTTTCCGATAGACATAGATCCTTTTCTAGGATTGATTTTATCCTGTTGTCAAATGATCTACTTATTAAGACAAAAAGAACAAAGATTTTTCCAAGAACTTTGACTGACCATAGCCCTGTATGGATAGAAATTGAGATGGATAAGGTTGAGAGACGTTCTTGGAGATTAAATGAGAATTTGTTTAGATATGAAAAAAATACAATAGAACTTAAAAAGCATTTGAAAGAATTTTTTGAGATAAATTTGAATAAAGGTACCCCAATTGAAATTGTTTGGGACGCTAGTAAAGCTTATATGAGAGGGGTACTTATCTACATGAATTCTAAACATAGACTGTTCCGACAAAAGAAAAGATCTGAGTTGGAAATGGAAATAAAGAATAAGGAACAATTACTTATTAAAAACCCAACAGATGAAAGAATACGAAGTGCTATAAAACTTTTGAAAGACCAATTTCAAATGCTTATGGCGGAACAAGTTGCAACAAGTTTACAATACGCGAAGCATAATACATTTTGCAATGCCAATAAACCGGGCAGATGGTTGGCTTACACACTGAGGAAAAAACAAAGTATACGGACTATTGATAGTATTAACATTGGAGGGAAAGAAATTTTTCAACAAAAATTAATTAAAGAAGCTTTTGTGGATTATTATACTAAATTATATGCCAAAGAAGAGGTGCAGAATGGACTTATAGAAAAATATTTAAAGGATAAGAGAGTTACAAAAATTACTGATCAACAAAAGGAAAGAATGAATTATCCTATAACAGAGGAGGAGATAATAGCAGCAATTAAGCAGCTAAAAACAGCCAAAGCTCCTGGCACGGATGGTTTGACTGCAGTGTATTACAAAACTTTACAAGCTGAAATGGTGGAACAACTTAGAGATTTATTTTGCAATATTCAACAAGGGGGTAAAATACCCCCATCTTGGACAACTGCTTATATATCTCTGATACCAAAGGAACAAGTTGGTCCTAAAAAACCAGAGAACTACAGACCAATATCTCTTTTGAACACAGACTATAAAATTTATGCGAAGGTATTAGCCAACAGGTTGATGCCAGTAATCCAAAAAGTAATTCATGAGGACCAAGCGGGATTTATTGAGGGCAGATATATGAAGGATAATGTAAGGCAAGTAATAGACTTATTGGAATATCTTGATAAGAATAAACAGATTTCTGCAGTGCTGGTTTTTTTGGATGCGGAGAAAGCCTTTGATAGAGTGGATTGGAACTTTCTACTAAAGACTTTAAAAAAGATGGGTTTTGGGGACCAATTTATACAGTCGATCTCAGCAATTTATCAAGAGCAAAAAGCACAGATTATTATTAATGGAAGTTTGACGACAGAGTTTAAAATTGAAAAAGGAACAAGACAGGGATGTCCGTTGTCCCCACTTTTATTTATATTAACATTGGAAGTCTTGCTAAATACAATACGGGACTCAAAAATTTTGAAAGGTATAGTGATAAGGCAAGAGGATTATAGAATAAAGGCATTTGCAGATGATCTGGTTGTTACCCTATCACAACCAATGGAATCAATAATCCTGATGAACGACATTATACAAGACTATGGTAGAGTTTCAGGTTTTAAACTGAACTCAAAAAAGACTAAAATGATAGTTAAGAATATGACACAAGATCGTAAACACGAGCTTGAAAGGAGGGCAGGTTTTGAAATTGTACCTAAGGTAAAATATCTTGGAATTCAGGTTGCAGAATCAAATATGAAATTGTTTCAAAATAATTATGAGGTGTTGTGGCGAGAGGTTCAGAAAGACATGGAGACTTGGAAAAAGCTGCAACTGTCTTTACTTGGAAGAATAGCAGCAGTTAAGATGAATATTTTGCCAAGATTTCTGTTTTTGTTCCAAATGATTCCGGTGCTTAAAAGTGATAAACAACTGAAAGTCTGGCAGTCTGGTGTGAATAAGTTTGTCTGGAACGAGAAAAAGCCGAGAGTGAAATTGAAAATTATGCAAGATGTTCCAGAAAGAGGAGGCCTTAAACTCCCAAACCTACAGTTATATTATGATGCAGCAGCTTTAACTTTAACAAGTGACTGGTTTGGAAATAAAAAGGCTGGAATATTGAATGCAGAAAGTTTTGATCTTGAATTTGGATGGCATGCTTACTTATTCTATGAAAATAAAGTGGATAAAGTATTTAAAAGTCATATACTTAGAGACTCCCTGATGAAAGTTTGGAAGAAGCACCGACTCAAATGGGATTATAAAATACCGCTATGGCTGGATCTTGGTCATACCTTGTGGAATACAAATATAATGTCACTCGGGGGGTTTTTATATAAAGAGGTTCTTTTTACAGATGCGGGCAGATGGCAGCTGAAGACATTGCAGACACTGTTGGACGAAGGGATTAATTTAACCTGGTTACAATATAATCAATTACAAATGAGATGGAAAGAGGACCAAAAAACTGGTATTATGTTGCATGAGGAAGAATTGGTTAGACATATAAGAGAGAAAGGTCCAATGCATATTAAAAGGCTTTATAATGTTTTGTTAGAAAGAGATTCAGAAACGGAATTAGTTAAAGATTGTATGATTAAGTGGGCACAGAATTTTGAAGAACCAGTGATGCTGGAAACTTGGGAAAAAATTTGGGTTCAGAATGTTAAATTTACACAGTCGCAAAACCTGAGAGAAAATTTTTATAAAATGTTTTATAGATGGCATTTAGATCCTAAAAAGTTGTCATGTATGTACCCTAATGTTCAGCCAAAATGTTGGAGATGCGAATGTTTGGATGCTACGTATTATCATGTATGGTGGACCTGTAGGAAAGTTAAGGCTTTTTGGATAAAAATTTGGTGGGTCATGCAGAATGTTTTGAAGAAAAAAATTCAATTTTCTCCACAATTGTTTTTATTGGGTATAGTTAAGGGTTTTACACGGGGTGAAATAAAACTAATATTGTATATGATAACAGCAGCAAGATTGTTGATAGGTAAATACTGGAAGAATGAAGCTTTGCCTACTATCGAGGAATGGACTTTGAAGATGGCCAGTTTTGCAGAGATGGCGAAGATTTCAGCGTATTTAAAAGATTGTTCACAAGAGACTTATGAATGGGAATGGAAAAGGTGGATAGAATATGTTCAGAACAAATACCAAACTAGAAAGTATCAAATAGCTTTTATTTGAAAATAATGTATTAGAAATATTTTAATGTAAAGAGACAAAGAGGAAAAATTATATAGGGGGAGGGATGGGTTCAGGTTTATTTATTAGTGTTATTAGTTATGAGTATGTAATAGGGAAGTCTGGGGGGGAGGGTTAGGGAGGGTTAGGGAGGATGGGAAGTTTGGGGAGGGTGGTGGGGGGGTGAAAAAAGGGGTGAAAATGTAATTGTAAAACTTTTGCAATAAATAAAAACGGAGCTTCAAAGTACAAACCAACACCATCCACAACGTTGCTTCCTGAAAAGGCCCATGTGCCTTTGCTCTTCCTTTTTGTCTTATGGGAGGGGCCAATCATCTCCAAGCCTTAATCCCAAGTCGTCCCTTTTATTTTAACTGTTCTTGCCTTCTGGCAGCTTTGCGCATGCGCACACTAGAAATAGGCTCCCCCTGTTCCTCTGCCTCTCTGATGTCCGACTCTGGAGTCTCCAGAGTCCGCACATAACTCCTAGATGGCCCTGGCCCCCTCTCTGCCTCTGATGTAGAGCCCTCATCTGGGCCTTCCCCAGACTCTAGGACTGGCCCATGTTCCTCCCCAGCCTCCTCACTGTCGGACTCTGCTGCCAGCTCTGCAGGCTGCTGGCAGACCACAACAATCCTGTGGAAATCATGTCAAATTCAATTCAAATCAATAATTCTATTCAGATTGCCATGTTTGCATCATTCAAGTTGTCTGTTTGGTTTAGAAATCTGATCTCAATTAGTTGGACATGAGAAATTATTTGAATAGAATTGTCCAACTTTGGCTGATTTGACAAATCCAATTCAGATTCTGAAAAGATATGAGAAAGGCGTAAAAATCAATATGAAACAAATTGGTTTCAGTATGTTCCATTTGATTCAATGGTTTGAGTCAAATGCTTTGATCAGTTCTGAAGCCCACACTGATAGGGAAATACAGTCAAATTGTATTTGAATCAAGGGTCTAAACTGAAAAATAACAGTGCTTGCATTACAAGGTTGCTAATGACCTTCCCAGAAATTCTGGTAGTACTTGCTGATATCACATGTAACTCGAGAATAGAACAAATACAAAAGCATATTGTATAATCTCTTGTGATTTAAAATGGAAATTATAAAAACATTTTCAAAATAAAAACACTCCAAGGTATAAAAGAATACACACACACACACAAACACACATTTTCAGTAGGGGTTTATATATATAAAAAACCCAATGTCATGGTTCTAAGTAATACACCCGAAACAAACAAAATTTCCAAAGCAGTAGATTCCTAAAATAATAGTTTATTTGGATATGTCATATTGGCACAAGCTGGTGAAAACCAACTCTGAATGTTCCCATGGTTTTCACCTAATTAAAGGTAAAAGTTTTCTCCCTTCCCCAAACTATCAGTCATATGGCCCAATCAGTTGCCTGGTAACTTCATTCCTCCTCTCTCCGACTACCTGTTGGAATGTCCTTGGTTCCTAGGAGAAAGTATTTTGTTTTGGCTACAAAACCCCAGTTATCTCAAATCCCCCCCTCCCTATCCTTCAGCTCCAGTGTGGCAACACTGAAGCCTCAAAATGGCCTCGGTCAGGTCAGCTTCAGGGTTGACACCCTACTGAACTGAATTTCTGTTTCCCACCCAAGTCCATTGTTCAACTGTTAAACCATCATTGTATTCATTTTATACCACCTTTGTTTCTCCCATTCAGAAATTTGGATATTTTTCTTAAGGATTCAGTTTTGATCAATTTGACATTTTTTTTTTCACTAGAAATAATGGGCATTGAATGCCTCCATCTGATTCATATTGATATGCATGGCTGGAATTGCAGGAAATTATTGCTTTGCTCACTGTAGGGTACAAGAGGTATTTTTAATTTATTTTTTTTCCAAGCATTGTTAACATGAAATGTTAAAATACAGATTGCTGATACCCTGCAGCTAAGCAGGAAGGAGAAATATTAAATCATTCCTGGTTTTAGAATCTAGGTTGAGCAGAATTAGAAACGATTGATTATTCAGGCTTGATTCCTTTGGTAAGAAACATCATTACTTTGCTAATTTTAGTGCATTGTGCCTCATGGGAAACCATACAGAATTGTACTTTAATGCTGGAGAGCCACAGAAGGAGAGGGAAGTAATGTCCTTTTAAACTTTACAGAGCTTTCTTCCATTACCAGGGTATGCCTTTAGTGGTCCTTCTAAGTCGATAGGTAATAGAATGTGGTCTCATGCTGAAAGACCAGAGAACTAATAACACCAGTGAAGCACAGAGTTTTATTAAGCAACTTAATGAGTACCTTTTCATCTTGATGTTGGTTTCCCTAAAGCATCTTAGCTGAAAATACAAGGGGTTTCACTGGTAGTATTCAGCCAGTTCGCACTGGTTCAAGCGAACCGGTAATGCTGTCCTGCAAGTGGGCCGGCCCACCTGCCCTGGCGCTATGCCATCCTATTTAGCCACTTTTTCTAAGCCGCACACATACGTGCAAGCCATTTTCGGTGTGCGGCGAACCAGTGGTAAAATTATGTGAAACCCACCTCTGAGGGGCTTCCTAAAGATGACCAAAGTGATCCCAAAGAATTACTTATTCAATGTTATCAGGAAAGCTGTACTGTGAGTTATACAGAGTATGTAAGTCAATATATATTCTCCCCTTATTAGAGAGAGATTGCCAGGGAGGACAGACAGCTTTTATGTAGGCTTTCTCCTCCAAGACTCAAACCCGGCTACCACGCGGGCAGTGGCAAAATTCTGAATCGTTGCAATGTCCACAAGAAAAAAATTGGTTACAGAATTATAGATGTCAACTGGTGCCAATTTTTTTGGAGATATCTATAACAATTATTGGAAAAATACATTTATTCACATATTTATTGGCTCTCCACTCATGTAAATTAGAGAGTGTAAATTAGGGAGTGACCCTATGTATTTTCATAACAGGAATGTTATTATTCACAATTAATGTCAGTATTATTTTTAATTTATTGTATGCCTATTGCTGGTCGATGACCGTAATAAAGTATTTATTATTATTATTATTATTATTATTATTATTATTATTATTATTATTATTATTATTATCATCATCATCATCATCATCATCATCATCATCATCATCATCATCATGAAAGCAAACACTGTTTTTGTAATTCCTGTAAATTCCTAGAAACCAGATCATGAGATGATTGCAGTACAAAAGCTGACTGGGTGACTTTGAACTAGTCACCGGAAGACTTGTGCATTCTAATCCTGCCTTGGGTATGAAAGCCAGCTGGGTGACTTTGGGCCAATCACCAGAAGATTGTGAGACATAAAAACTGATTCAATGTCTTTGGATGTTCTTCCCTCAGTGCCCCTTCAGGTATGTTGTTTTCTGACTTTACAGATTTCCTCTTAGTTTCATATTCAGCAGGAATACAAGGGTTCATCGTCTCTGAGATATATTTTCAGCTATTCCAGCTTTGGGATGTTTATCTCCTGGAGGCAAGCTGGAGGATAATTTTAGCATCTTTTGAGCTCCTGGAGAAGAAGTTTCCTCAGCCCAACACAATGTGGGAAGAAAAATCCAGTCTGGTTTCAAGCTGGGAGAAAAACTAGAAATAAAATAAAAGTTGGCTACAAGGAAAGGTCTCTCTTTATTTGATTTCTAGGAACTTCATTGACAGCAGCATGTTTCTGGGGTGGCTGACAAAATTGCTGAGTGAGCGGATGGATTTTTATAGGGATCTGGGGTTTGGTGATTGAGATGCTTCAGGGGGTTGTGCAATGTAGTGAGCCTTGTGTCTTTCACTATTCCAATGGTAATGGGTTAATCCTATTATGTCCTAAAGGTCCTGTCCTTAGAATTTGGGTAGGGGAATATAATTTCTTAATCCCATTGGTTCTGACCTGGGGGAGCTGTGGCTGAAGGCATTTTCTTTGTGAATAGATTTTCTCCATTTCTCCTTTGGGGAAATATAATATTCTGCCACTTTTTAATACTAAGAATACAGAATATTTTAATCTGGGGGGGGGTTTCCTACAACACTTCACGGGATTGTTGTGGGGGAAATTGGAGGATAAAGTATTATATATGTTTGCCACCTTAAAGTATTTATAAAAGGTATGAAGTAAATAAAAAACAAAGAGACAAATAATTGAATAACTAACATTAACTGGATTTGGACGGACCTGAATATTTTTATGTCCCAAGAAAAAGACATAGTATTCCCTCCTTGCATTTGATAGCCTGGTCATAATTTATCTGGAGGACACATTTTCTGGCTAACTACAGATGTTCTTCCCTCAGTGCCCCTTCAGGTATGTTGTTTTCTGACTTTACAGATTTCTTCTTAGTTTCATATTCAGCAGGAATACAAGAGTTCAACGTCTCTGAGATACATTTCCAGCTATTCCAGCTTTGAAATGTTTAACTCCTGGAGGCAAGCTGGAGGATAATTTTATCATCCTTTCAGCTCCTGGAGAAGAACTTGCCTCTTTACTCTTGCAGCCTGACCATGTCTTCTGTCCCTTAAGGGCCTTACTGTCATTGCCTTGTGTTCATTATAGTGCACCTCTGAACCAGAGGTGCTTTTTCAAAAGGCAACTAGCATTTCTTTGTTTTTTTTTCTGTTTAAGACATTTTGTTTCTCATCCAAGAAGCATCTTCAGTTCTGAAGATTATAGTTCGGCAGAACTGAAGATACTTCTTGGATAAGAAGCGAAACGTATTCAGAGAAAAAAACAAAAAAGTCCAGTTGTCTTTTGAAAAAGCACCTTTTGGGAGAACTAATGACCTGGGTGATTGACAATCTCCATTGCACCTTTGAATGTCCTACTTCAAATTTACTTATTCTTTCTTTTCTTTTCTTTTCACTTGTTTTGATTGTTTTGTCTTGAGTCCACAGATTGTACCTCTGGATAGTGAGTTGCTGTAAATATTTTAATCAAAATATGTATTGTTATTTGTTACTTCTAAACATACTTTCTAGTAGTTTTGACGGATCAGTTCTGAAACTATGGATAGGCACGTATCAGTTATTTAATGCTAGATGCTTACTGATGTGTGATACATTTTATTTTGTAATAATATATATTTTGGTTACTACGGAGATCTTCCTACAGGGAAAAGGGAGAGACAGTTGTGTTTCCCCACATATTCAGCCCTTATTGTAAAGGTGTGCTATCTCAGCAGTCTTCCCTTGACATTTCTAAATAGCATAAATAGCTACACTAATACACTACATTTTTGTAGACATGTCTAATAGATGTGTTCTGCGTTTCAGACCTAAATGCCTTTAAAATATGCTTTTATTTTATTCAGTTAATATTAACCCATTTGAGTTCAGTAGCTCACTGCATTAAAAACAACAGAGAGAGAGGGAGGGAGGGAGGGAGGGAGAGAGAGAGAGGGAAGGAGGGAGGGAGGCCTCAGACATGAGCACAGAATCAGCTCATCAAAGTTTTATGGAAGATTTAATTTAATTTAATTTATCACATTTCTATGCCGCCCAACTCTCGAGGGACTCTGGGCGGCTTACAGAAAAAATAATGCGAACAATGAACATAGAAAAATTCTTTTAAAACATTATAAAAACATTTTAAAAACATTAAAAACCCATGCACACCATTCATGGCCGGATCTTGCAAGATCGCAATAGCGAGATCAACGGCCCCAGGCCTGCCGGAAAAGCCAGGTCTTCACCGCTTTCTGGAAGGTCAATAGGGTGGGGGTAGTCCAGATCTCAGGAGGTAACTGGTTTCAGAGAGCTGGGGCAGCCACAGAGAAGGCCTTCCCCCGTGGGCCCGCCAGCTGGCATTGTTTAGCTGATGGGACCTGGAGGAGACCAACTCTGTGGGATCTTACCAGTCTCTGGGAGTTATGCGGTAGATGGCATAGAAGATCAGAGGATTGGAGCCAACCTAACCTCAGGATGTTCCAAAGGATGGGCATCACAACAGGAAAAACTCTTCTTTGGGGCCCGACCAACTAACATTGCTTGACTGATGGTATTCACAGCATATGTCTCTGCCATAGACAGGTAGAGATCTGAAATGACATGGTCCCATAAACATCATGGCCTCTAGTTATGTAGGACTTTAAATTGATTACCAGATCTTTGAACCTTAGCCAGAAGCAAACTGGTAACTAATGTGAGTCACAGTATCATGGTGTCACATGTGCTAAACCAGCAGTGCCATTAACTGCCTTCATTCTCCACTAGCAGAAGATTTTAAATGATCTTCAAGGGCAGATCATACAGAGTTTCCAGTCGGAGGTCATGAGGACATGAATGAACATGAGGATGATCCCCTGGTAGAGAAACAAACAGACACAACTGACACACAACACAAAGCTGTGCAAAGGGTCTCCTAGCATGACTGCCACTTGCTCTTTGAACAGGTACTTAGAGTCTAGGACCATGATGGTGAACCTATGGCACATGTGCCACAGCTGTCATACGAAGCCCTTTCTGTCAGCACATGAGCTGTCGCCCAGTTCAGCGCATTGTGCATAAATGCGTGCCTTCCACCAGCTAGCTGATTTTCAGGGGGGGCAGGGCACAAGCAGAAGACTTGTGTGCATGCACAGGGGTCGCACGTGCATGTGGAGGAGCGCAGGGAGGTTTTTGGGCCCAGGAGGCTGCAGGAAGGCCTACTAGGCCCAAAATGGGGGGTGGGGGTTGTGTGCACATGCACAAAGGGAATGGGGGGGTCATGTGTGCATGTGTAGGGGGCGGGGAAGCATGGGAGGTCATGCATGCATGCACAGGGGGGCATATTGTATTGTGGGTGCCGGCATGTGCGCGTTCACGCACGCTTTCGACACACAACAAGAAAAGGGTTAGCTATCACTGGTCTAGGAGGACCCCAAGATTGTGTGCTGGTTCTGTTTGACCCAACCCCACTCCATCTGGAACCAAAGATAGACAGCCCCCAGAACCAAGAAGTCCAAAACCTCAAAGCTACTGAGCTCAGCTCAGGTTGATCTGAAATTGTTCCCCATGCAGCCCCACAGCCTCCAAGCACTGAGATAAGACTTTCACAACATCACTCAGATGGCCGAGGTAGAGATATAATGCTGGATATCATCAACACATTGATTGTTAGCAGTAGTGGGTTTCAATTTAGTTTGCTACCGGTTTGCTCGTACCACGTGTGCACATGTGCCGAAACGTCTGGGCAGGTGGACGGAGCCTCTCGCCGCCGCCACTACCAGTTCTCCCAATCCGGGGCAAACCGGTAGCAACCCACCACTGGTTGATAGTATTAAAAGCCACTGAGATGTCAAAAACAAGGTTGTATGCACCTACCTCCATCCAGCTCCTGAAAAAGTCATCAAAAAATGCAAAACATGCCATCTCAGTCTCATACCAAGGCCTGAACCCTGACAGAAAGTAGGCTATATAATCCACTTCTTCCAGTCCCCTGGATTTGAAGGGCAGCCATTTTCTCTACAACTTTCCCCCAGTTTTTTTTAATTCTAAAGGTCTTAACAACGGTATGAGAACTATTTTATTTTTTAATAGGTCACTTAGTTTTATGTTCAGAAACTACATTCCTTATCCCTTGTCATCTTTCTACAGAGCTTTTGGTAAAAGAACAGTGTTAGATGTTCTACTCTCAGGAATCAAATGTCACAGGTAAGTTGAACCTGAGTTAGTTATGCTTTATCAATAAGAAGGAACACCAAAGCTGAAGATTCATTTTCTCACTCCATGAGTTTGCCAAAAATGAACCCTCTTTCTATTCCCTTTTTCTGGGAGAATTTCATGTAACTTCAGGGCAACAGGAGAAACGTAGTTATTAGTTTCTAGCAGAGGTGGGTTTCACCAAGTTCTGACCAGTTCTGGAGAACCAATAGTGGAAATTTTGAGTAGTTCGGAGAACCGGTAAATACCACCTGTGACTGGCCCCGCCCTCATCTATTTTCTGACTCCCAAGTCCCAGCAGATTGGGAGGAAATGGGGATTTTGCAGTAAACTTCCCCTGGTGTGGGGAGGGAATGGAGATTTTACAGTATTCTTCTCCAAGCCACGCCCACCAAGCCACGCCCACAGAACCAGTAGTAAAAAATTTTGAAACCCATCACTGATTTTTAGCATATCTGGTTGAACATGTACTTGAAAGATTCTAGAAATATTAAACAATAGATTAATGCAACAGATAGCTGCATTTTTCTATCATCATATCATAATATTGTGGGGCTACAGAACAATCACTTACATTGCCTGTTTTATTTATTATAACCTATCACTTCTAAATGTCAAAAAAGCCCATACAAAGCTATTTTGTTCTCTATTTTAGCCTGAGTTTAATTACCTGGATGAGTAAGGAGAGAGCTGTCATAAGTATGGATCTCTGCAAATGCCTTTGCATAATGTCTTTTAATATGGTTTATAGCTTTCAATTTTTCTTCATATAGGGATTTCAGACTTCATTTATAACATTCCACAATGTGATCTATACTCAACTAGGGCTTTTATGTTCCTTGAAATCAATGGAAATGAAAGTCTAATTTTATAAGATTAACAGCTTTAATCCTTGGAAATATTTGTGTACCTGTGTTTAAATATACTTTGAGCAATTTTACTCTGCATCATTAAGAGATACACATTTAGAACATGTTTCCAAATACAATAATGCAAACAATGGCAGTATATGGGTAATTCAACTTCTTGTTCATGAGCTTCAAAAGCACCTGGTTGGCAAATAATAATATTTTAGGTCTGAGAGTTTCTCCTGATCTGCAGAGTTATTAATATGTTTTTATATAGATCAAATTTATCTTTGACTTTCTTAAACTATTGGACAGAGGAAAGCACAGTTGTCCTAATTTGGTTAATCCTCTGAGTTTACGCTTCCCATTTGAAATGATTATGGAAGTTTGATTCTAAAAACCTAGTTTTCTTCCTTGGGGAGAAAAATGAGAAAGAGTGGGAGTGTCAGAGAGGGAGAGACGGGAAAGGATAGAAGGATGGAATGGAGGTAGAGAGACAGGATCACCTAAAACCAGTGATGGGATTCAGCCGGTTCTCACCAGTTCAGGCGAACCGGTTGTTAAATTATTTGAATCCCACCATTGCCTAAAACCGTTCCCAAAAACTTTGTATTGGCAGACTGGTCTTTTCCTGATATTTTCCAGTTCCTGATAAAAAGAAAAAGAATTCTTAGAGAGCTGAATATTTTGTGAGGAGATCCCCTAAAGCAGCAGTCTCCAACTTTAAGACTGGTGGACTTCAATTCCCAGGATTCCTCAGCCAACCATGCTGGAATTCTAGGAATTGAAGTCCTCAAGTCTTAAAGTGGCCAAGACTGGAGAATCCAGCTCTAAAGCAGCATCTCTCAGCCACAGCAGGCTTATGATTTGGTTTGACATGTGTGGACTTCAACTCCCAGCATTCCACACACTGAAGTCCATGCATGCTTAAGGTGCTGAGACTGAGAAACCCTGTTCTATCGGGAAGAGATTGAAGTACTCAGACTGAGTTTGATTTCCTGTGAATCTATTCTGGAAACAGAAATTATTTGTGGAGTGTGAGTCTGTCTGTAATTGAAATGCAAGCAAAACGATGGCTGAGAAAAAAAAAAAGCAAATGTTGCATTATTGCTAAAGTAGGTGCAATTTGAAGCAGTATATGTATATGAATCAGTCCAATCCATTCCTGGCACTTGATTGAACTTGGATTATTGATCCAGTTTAAATCGATTCAGAATGTTGAATATATTAAATGCAAAAACATCTGATCTGAGGATTTGATTTGTTTTTCAAATTTAGTTTATAAAGGCAATTTGATTTGGAGGTTTAGTCAGACTGGCTCTTATTCATTTTAATTCTTAAGGTTTGTACAGCCCAGTTATGTTGTTTTAAACAATCAGTTTTCCCCAGTATATTTATGAAACATTGCCCGAAGAGTCCTGAAGCTAAGGCCTCTGTTTAATGTTTTTATACAGGGACTGGAGACTGAAATAAGTGCAATATTCGTGCAAATTAAGGAATTCCAGCGTTCACCTAGGTAAGAGTGTAAGAATTTTCTATTTCTTCCGAAAGAATTTCTTGTATGGTTTTTAGATTGAGGACAGTGGTAGGTTTCAAAAATTTTTACTACCGGTTCTGTGGGTGTGGCTTGGTGGGTGTGGCCTGGCTTGGTGGACATGGCTTGGTGGGCATGGCAGGAGAAGGATACTTAAAATCTCTATTCCCATCCCACTCCAGGGGAAGGTTACTGCAAAATCCCCATTTCCTCCCGATCAGCTGGGACTCGGGAGGCAGAGAATAGATGGAGGTGAGGCCAGTCAGAATTTTTACTACCAGTTCTCCGAACTACTCAAACTTTCCGCTACCAGTTCTCCAGAACTGGTCAGAATCTGCTGAAACCCACTTCTGATTGAGGAATATGTATTTTATCCCTACGGGTAGCTGACTTTATCAGGGATTGGAAGCTAATTGGAAGCTAAACAGGATCAAATCTGGTTAATTCTTAGACGAAAGTCCCATGGGAAACGCCAGATTTGTAGAATGGATTGGAAAGCTGAAAAATAATATCTCAGAAGAAGGATGTGATAAGTATTTCTGTACTATTGATATCCATGAAATCCCCAGGAATACAGTTTGACCTGAGAGAGACAATCTATTGCTGCCTAGTTTTTGGTTCTGTGTTTCTCGCTTCAAAATAATGAAAAATATCCAACTTTTCCAGCAATCGTAATCAAAATGAACACCAGAGTCTATCAAAGTTAGTAAGTGTGTTAGGCTAGAACCTGCTCTGTCCTATCATAACCCTGCCAGTGGTATTGCTCATTATCTAATAACCTTGTTGTGTTTTTTAAAAAGGAAAAGAAAATACAAAATAATTTGTTAGATTGGATTGGGAAAACATTGGCACTATTCCAATGAACGAACTCAATTTGATCTTTGTCAACTATCAGTACTGCAGCAAAGCCTGACTCTGCAATATTATTATTCTATCAATGATAGGATATTATGATTCTATCAACAGACAAGGAAGATAGTGAAGTGGTAAATAACATCTGCTATTTAGGACCAGTAGTAAAAGACTCAGCATCCAAGAAATTTCATGGATTAGCACTTGACAGAACAGCAGTGAAGACCTTGGGAAAGGTATTCAGGTGCTGTGTTGCATACAGAGGTCAGAATCATATTGACGATGTTTTTCTATGGAAGTGAAAGTCGGATCTTAATGAAGCAGATAGGATGGTTATTGATGCTTTTGAACATTGAGATTGGAAAAGTTCCCTTAAAATACCATGGATACCCAAGAAAATAAATACATGGATCCTGGAACAAGGAGCAGGGAGGTCAAAAAGATAAAATGATATATTTGCAGCCTTACAGTCAAAATTCTTTTTTGTGAGCACAACAAAATGCAACACTCAGTTTTGAACACCCTATGGATACCATGCCTGTGGCCATCAGTTAAAAGAGGACATGATTAACCATCAGCTATGAACCAAATGTGGGACTAATCAACTTTTTAATCTCATGACCATTTTCCTTGCTTATCCCCTTGAGTCATAAGTACTCCTGCGGAGGTCCATCATAACTTCAAATAGTCACTAAGCAACCAGTCATAAGTGAAGGACTACCTGTATCCAGTGGTGGGATTCAGCCAGTTCGCACCACTTCGGGAGAACCAGTTGTTAACTTTCTGAGCAGTTTGGCAAACTGGTTGTTGGAAGAAATCATTAGGGCAGAGAACCGGTTGTTAAATTACTTGAATCCCACCACTGCCTGTATCATGTCGCATTTAGTTCTTCCCACAGAAGAGTAAAGGACTTTTCATGAGGTCAGCCTGGCATCAGCGCTACTAAAAAGCAGAATAAAAATATCGGAGTAATGTTTCTGGCTTAGTTGTTTCTTCTGTTATTCCATTTGAAAAAGTCAAGGCTGTGTGTGCATCAGGGCTGGGCTGCTGGGGGTTCACAGGGGTTCAGGAGAACCTCTAGCTAAGATTCTGTGCAGTTTGGAGAACCCCCAAATCCCACTCCTGGCTGGCCCTCCCCACCTCACCCCTCCCCTCCCCTCCCAGGAGTCCCCACACAGCCCATTTTGGATGCAGGTAATGCAGGGCATGCACGGAGGCTCGGGGAAGGTAAAAAACGGGCCTACCGGAAGTTTGGGAAGGCCTGAAATGGGCCCTTTTCCAGCCTCCGGAGGGCCTCCGGAGCCTAGGAGGCCATTTTTGCCCTCCCGGAGGCTTGAGGAAAGCCTCTGGATCCTGGGGAGGGCAAAAACGCCCCCCCCCCGGGCTGCAGGAGGCCAACTAGCCATGCCCACCATGGCCACGCCCATCCAGCAACTGGGCAGAGAACCTCTTGCTAATCCACCCCTGGTGTGCATATATATCCAAATAAAAATAAAAGCTGGAAGAATCTCTCCTAAGTACAGTCTGTTATAAAAGAATCTTGTTTTAAGAGTCTATGAATCTGTACAACTCCCTTTTTTTCTGTTATTTATAAACTGACAATGGCATTTGAAACCAGATAGGTTAAATGAGCAAATAGCTTCTTCTCTCCTGAAAAATGCTGTAAACTGTAAGAGAGACCCCTTGTGCATAATAATGTAAGTGGGTTCATTTGAGTGAGGGGTGACTGTGGAAGGTCTTTAAGTCAGTCTTCTCAGTGAATTTGTGCAAGTGAGCCTGTAAAAGGTGGGAATTTACTGATAAAAAGCACTTTAGTTGTCGGTGGGAGGAATAACCTCTCTTCAAACTCACTGCAGCATGGCCTTTTTCACGTAATTTTATTATGCTAATCTCATTAACAAAAGAAAGTATAAATGCAGGCATTAGTTTGAATGGAATAATGTCACTTGGTTAATTAATCCAATAATAGTAAACAAAGCAGAGAAAGAATATACAGCGGGGCTTCCGATTTCTAGCCTCTTCATAATACATGTCAGCTTCCTTTGTTATCAACTTACAATGTTTCCTGTTGTGGCCCACCAGCGTCTTGCACGGATTGTTGCTGATCCCGACGATGAGGAGGCTGGTGTGGCTGCGCCAGCAGCCTGTGCAGCCGGCGCTTGAGTCGGACAGCAAAGAGGCCAGAGGCAGGGATTCAGTCAGGGTCTTCAGAACCTCCAGAGGCTCCTTTAAGTGAAGAGGATGAAGAGGAGGAGCCTCTTCTCAATGCACGGGCATGCAGAGCTGCCAAAAGGCAGGAGTGGTTCCTCAGGAGGAGGTCTCCTTGAGAGTAAGGCTTGGGGCTAATTGGCCACTCCCTTAGCCTATTTAAGAAAGAACGCAGCTTGCAACAAGCTGCAGGAAACAACTTTAGTCTGCTAATCATCGCGTTGGGATTCCTCTGCAACCTTGTTTCTGGGCTTGCTGCCAACTCCAGTAAGACTCTGACTATCTTATCTGTGGAATTCTGACAGGCTGTTAAGAACGCTTATTTGCTAAAACTGCGTTATTTGAGTAAACTAAGTTTTGTTCAGAGTTTGTGTGTTCTTTGGGATCCGTAGCTAGGGCAGAACAGTTTCCTTTAGTTACAATGGCTCTGAAAATAAGTGTCTTATGACCGTTTTTCACACTTACGACCATTGCAGCATCCCCCAGAGTCACGTGATCAAAATTCAGATGCATGGCAACTGGTTCATATTGTGTCTCCGGAGTCATGCAATCCCCTTTTGCGACCTTCTGACAAGCAAAGTCAAAGTGGGAAGCCAGATTCACTTAACAACCGGGTGACTACCTTAACAAATGCAACAATTCGCTTAACAATTGTGGCAAGAGAAGTCATAACATGGGGCAAATTCACTTAACAAATGTTTCACTTAGCAACCTAAATTTTGGGCTCAGTTGTGGTCGTAATTTGAGGACTGCCTGTATTTAGCAATGCCAGTTGGGACTGGCAATTTGGCATTAAGCAAAGCAGCTGCCGAGTTAAACCAAAACTGTGCTTATTTATTTATTTATTTATTTATTTATTTATTTATTTATTTATTTATTCGATTTATATGCCGCCCTTCTCCAGAGACTCAGGGCGGCTTAAAATGCATTAAGCAATAGCCTTCATACTTTTGTATATACCTGCTTAGTAGGGCTTTTTGGGCCCCCCTAAGTGGTGTTCTATTTTATACAAAGTCAGCTTATTGCCTCCACAAACCGGGTTCTCATTTTACCTACCTCGGAAGGATGGAAGGCTGAGTCAACCTTGAGCCTGGTGAGAATTGAACTCGCAGTAATTGCAGGCAGCTGGCAACTAAGTGCTACTTTAACAGCAATTTAGTCCGCTGCGCCACCAAGGCTCTTATGATATGACTTCAGCCTTTCTTTGCTTTATTGATCTGAAAAGGTAAAGGTCATAAATGCAAGGGTTAGTCATAAAGTGGCTTTTCCCTCACCTTCATAACTGAGAAGGGTTTCTAAATGAGGTATCCACTAAATGAGAGTGAGGTAGTAAAAACTCTAGGTCTCGTGATTGGAAAGAGGATGTGGACTCCAGCTGACAATTACAACTCAAGCTACTTTTTCTCTCTAGTTCCTGGTCTAATTCACCCCATTTTCCATTTTAAACTTTCTTTTCTCAGCTTCTATCAAATACCAAACTTAATATCACTCTGTTCTGTTTTAGAACCAGTTTGGCCCAATGGTTAAGGCACCAGGCTACAAATCAGGAACCATGAGTTCTAGTCCTGCCTTAGGCATGAAAGCTAGCTGGATGACCGTGGGCCAATCATCACAGAGCCCTGAGCTCTAATCCCATTTTAAACATGAAAACCAGTTGGTTGGTGTTGAGCCAGTCACTCTCCCTCAGCCCAAGCTACCTGACAGGGTTTTGGTTGTGAGGAAAATAGGAGGAGGAAGAAATATTAGATACGCTCATTGCCAGGGGTCGGTTCTACTTACCTTTATTACTGGTTCGTAATGGGCCGAGCTTCTGCGCATGCACAGATCGCCTATGACGACATCCGGGGAGGTGGGCGGAGCCTCCCGTTGGTTTTACTACCGGTTCTTGTGAACCGGTCCAAACCAGGAGCAACCCATCACTGTTCATTGCCCTTGACTTCTTTAGAAAAATAATAAAGGTGAGATATAAATAACATAAATGATCATACATTTTCAGAGAATTAGACAGCCAGTCCCATCTGCCTTTATATCATTTATTTCCAATGAACCACTCAACCTGAAAGAATAAAAAGGAAGAAAAGATGAAAAAGAATTCTGGAAATATGCCATGTACCATTTCTATTGCTTGAAGAATTTGCATCTGTTGATGAGACACCAGGCTGTGTCCAAAGCTCTCATTTCAAAGGGGAAACAGTGATCTGGAAGACCCATAAAGGAATACATCCTAGCACTCAGAAATAGCGTAAGCAAATACTCCTTTCGTTCCACATCAGCTGAGGAAGGGTATCCATGCAAGCTTAGTAAAGACACAGCTGCTTTAATGTGCTTCTGAAAGATGCTACAGGCATTCCCACAAATCACAGCTTGCCCTCTGGCTGTCCTCACAGTCCCAGTAAGAAGAACACAACAGAAAACAAATTTGTCCTTTCACTGGAAAGGAATCCACTGCTACTTCCTTCAGGGAAAAAATCAACAGACTGCAGAACAAGGAAAGGCAGCAAGCTCAACTGCCTGCCCCTCAATTACAATATTAAATTAAGTGTTAAAAAGATATTAGCAGTATGGTCGTCTGCAAGAACCATCCTTGCATCCAGCCTGAATTAGCATATAGATGAGCAGAAAGTTTCTGAGGAAATGCAGCCCGTGTGACTTTTAATATTTCTCGCCTCAGAAGGAGGTGCTGTCAACAGAACCAGCGCAGGCATCATATTTTTGTATCCTTTGATACCTGAGGGAAGCATCCATGAGGGATTGAGCAATTAACAGCAAAGGAAGGACTAGGTCACACCATCATTTCGATTATCTGAGGAGGAAAAGAAAAGGGAGACATGTAAATATGCTTGGTAAGGATGGCTAGTGAAGTTGAAAGATGCCACGTGTTTTCTGCAGACTTGGTGAATGGGAAGAAATGGATGAGGTAGTCACTGTAGGATGTTTGAACATCCTTACTGGAGTGAATTATGTATTATTCCCTCCAATAAGGATATTCAAACATGATAGGTATATGACCTTTCAATTAAGAAGGTCTAACCCTCCAAGAGAAAATGAGAGAGAGGGGGGGTACAAGAAGAGGGGTACAAGAAGTAAAGCATGGAAGCTTGTCAAAGAAAGATCCCCCCTAGAATTAAGAAGAAATTTCCAGTCAGTGAGAATAATTAATCAGTGGGACAACTTTCCTCAAGAAGTTGTGAGTGCTCCATCACTGGAGAGTTTTTAAAGGAGAGATTGCCAATCATTTGTCTAAATAGTATAGGGCCTCCTGCTTGAATAGGAGATTAGACTGGAAGACCTTCAAAGTTGCTTCCAACTCAGTTATCCCCCCCCCCTCTCTCTTTCTGTGTGTGTGTGTGTGTGTGTGTGTGTGTGTGTGTGTGAGAGAGAGAGAGAGAGAGAGAGAGAGAGAGAGAGAGAGAGAGAGAGAGAGAGAGAGAGAGAGAGAAAGAAAGTCTCTGTACTAAATGCTTTTAAAGTCCTTAAATCTTTTATTATCCTTCAATTAAGAGGTGCAGTGTCTTAGTGGCTTAATGATGCTGGAGATGGTCTCTGCTTCAGCGGTTCGAATCCTAGCCTCAGCTTCTTCTGTACACCTAACAGTTTGAAAGCATGTTCTATGTGAATAGATAAATAGGTACCACATCAGTGGGAAGACAGGTTGGTGCAGGCAGTCAGATTCCTGCCAGCTCTGAACCTTCCTGGCTGCAGCGGCCATTTGTGAGGCAGCTCTGGGAAAGGAGGGGGCCTTGGATGACACTGCAGGAAAAGCTGCTCATGTTTCTTTCTGGTGCAAACCCATGTTGCCTCCTGTGGTGCACCTTGGGAAGCACATAAGCATTTCCTACAACAGAGTTTGTAACTTGGCAGCCAAACTATTACTCTGCAATAGCCTGATAGTCTCCTGGCTGAGGTAACAATGCCACAAGCTAACAGTAATAATAATAATCCTTCAATTGAAATCCCACTACTCTAAATCCTCCTCTAGTTGCATGGAATCTTCACCTTTGTGTTATATTAGGAATGTTTTATTCCCCAAACTTATACATCAGAAATACAAGGCTGGGTCGGAATAAACACTAAAATGTGATCTGGTTGTTTTGATTGCTGGTTTTATTTTATAAAACTGTTATCGTTGTTTTTCTTTTTCTTTTTGTGAGCTCTCAAGAGTCTGTGTAGAATTGTGACATGATTAAAAAAATGATAAATACATAGTTATTTCCCATGTATTTATTATTTTTTTTCTTATATTAAGAACTTATATTCAGTACTAATCTTTGGAATAAGTCCTTATTCTCTAGACCAGTGGTTCTCAGACTTTTCTTCACTAAGGAGCCTCTTTAAATACCTTTTGTAGCCATGGATCATGGTCATGGACCCCCAAAGCTTAACTCAAGATTTAAATCAAGATTTAAATCATTTCTTCAAGCCTTCATGGACCCCTTGTGATGACATCCGTAGACAACAGGTTGAGAACCACTGCTCTAAATTCAAGGAGCCAAGGTGGCGCAGTGGTTAGAGTGCAGTACTGCAGGCTACTTCTGCTGCCTGCCTGTGCCTGCAATTTGGCAGTTCAAATCTCACCAGGCTCAAGGTTGACTCAGCCTTCCATCCTTCTGAGGTAGATAAAATGAGGACCCAGATTGTTGGGGGCAATAGGCTGACAATGTAAACCGCTCAGAGAGGACTGTAAAAAGGTATATACATCTAAGTGCTATTGCTATTGCTATTGCTATCTGGGGAGCACAGATTAGACAGCCCCACTTTATCTAAGGCGTTTTCCCATGGTATGTGTGAGAATTACTCATATTTAATGCACTAATTCTGGACTCCTTACACAATTGTGTTTAAATTGCATGCATACCTATATGTAGGTTTGCATACACTTCATGCTAAAATACAACTAAGCAAATAGTAGAGGTAGTCCTGGACTTACAACCATTCATTTAGTGACCATTTAATGTTACTACAGCAAATATAATTACATTTGCCTACTATGTTGTGAACCTCTTCTAATAGTTGAAACTGAAAAGAAGCTGCTTACTAGTCTGAGCCATTTGAATCGAGAAGTGTACACACACACACACACACACATATATTAAAGAGGAAAGCTAATTGAAAATTAGGTCTTATCCAAACTCCCCAAAATTGATAAGAAGCAAACCCATTTTAAATACTTCCTTCCTTGGAGACAGTGGCAGCTTATTAAGATTCCCGGAAAGTTATAATTCTTCTCTATCGCAATTATAATTGCATGCATCCAAATCCTATTATTGAAATGCGAGGCTAAATCAATCTTTTGATCAATTAAATTCCCCCAAGATTGGTGTAAAGAAACTCACCCGCCCACAGACTCAGGGCCATGTAACACACAAAAGATGTTTCAAAGCTGGCACTAATTTAATGGAAATTAAAACCAAAGGCTTTACTCATTGGCTTCAGGCAGTGCCCTGGGCAAACACTGGTGTGCTTAATCTTCTGAGCTGCTGAAAGAGGGCATGAAATTTTACAACACTGCATTGGCTGAAAGTCATGGGAAGCCAGATCTGGTTTTAAAAAAACCCACCAAGATGCATTGCCAGCTCCACTACACAGACCAGGGAATCAACAAGAGACCTGAAAAGCTAAAGCAACTTTTATTGAATTCGGCTATAATAACAGAACCTTGCAAGCTTGGTGGTGCTATGCCTCCTGTTTCTCCCTCTTATACTTGTCTGAATTAGGGAGGCATCTGCCTAAATCACCTTCCAATATTATCTTGCTGTTTGGGGTTTTAAAAATGCTTCTGCCCCTATCCCAGGGATGAAATTTATTTATTATTTATTTATTTTATTAAATTTTTATACTGCCCTTCTCCTGCTGGACTCAGGGCGGTGCACAGCCTAGAATAAAAAACGTCCCAATACAAAATTTTAAATTTTAAAAGAATTAAACAAATTTTGGCCCAAAATTTAAAACCTCCTGACTAAAATCCATTTACAATTAAAAATATCTAAAAATATCTAAGGGGGGGGGGGGGTTACGCCAGCCCAGCTTGATGAAATAGAAAAGTTTTGAGGGCACAGCGAAAAGCATGGAGATCTGGTATCCTACATATCTCCGGGGGCAGGTCGTTCCAGAGGGCAGGTGCTGCCACAGAGAAGGCCCACCCCCTGGGGGTCCTGGGTATGCTCCCGGTACGGACCGGATTGCCCAATCTGGTAGCGATGGCAGTGGGTGGTTCGGAGAACCGGTAGCAAAAATCCTTGCCCCCCCCCCCCATGCCCAGCTGAGACGCACAATCATCAGAGGGTTTTTTTTTTACTTTTAAAAGCATTTTTTCTACAACCTCTTCGGCTGAAAAAATGCTTTTAAAAGTAAAAAAAAAAAGCCTCTGATGATCCCGCAGCTCAGCTGGGATCATCAGAGACTTTTAAAAGCATTTTTTCTACAACCTCTTAAGGTTGTAGAAAAAATGCTTTTAAAAGTAAAAAAAAAAAAGTTGGCCACGCCCACCCAGTCACATTACACCCCAAGCCATGCCCACAAAACCAGTAGTAACAAATTTTAGATTTCATCCCTGCCGTTTCCCCTAGGCAACAGATATTGCACGACATTGTCAAGGTCCTCTACCTTATTGCTATAGAGTAGAGTAGAGTAGAGTAGAGTAGAGTAGAGTAGAGTAGAGTAGAATAGAATAGAAGAGAAGAGAAGAGAAGAGAAGAGAAGAGAAGAGAAGAGAAGAGAATAGAATAGAATAGAATAGAATAGAATAGAATAGAATAGAATAGAATAGAATAGAATAGAATAGAGCTGGAAGATACCTTCGAGGTCTTCAATTCCAGCTCCCTGCTCAAGCAGAAGAACCTATACCATTTCAGACAAATGACTCTCTAGTCTCTTCTTTAAAAAACCCTCCAGTGATGGAGCACCCATGATTTCTGAAGCTGTTCCACTGGTTAGTTGTCCTCACTGTCAGGAAGTTTCTCCTCAATTCCAGGTTGCTTCTCTCTTTGTTTAGTTTCCAACCATTATTTCTTGTCCTGCCCTCTGGTGCTTTGGAGAATAATTTGACCTCCTCTTCTTGACAACTTTAAGATGTGCAGTTCCCCATGCTACCTGGGGAATTCTGGGAGTTGAAGTCCACACATTTTAAAGCGGTTGCCCAAGATTGACAAACACTGCCCTGGATACATAGGAGGAAGGGACTCTTTTCCAGAGGACAAAGAGCTAGTGGGACTTGGAATGTTTGGTACGGAGGAAGAGGGCAAAGGTGAACCCATGCCATCAGCAATTCATAGATTATATCTAATAGTTATACAGATAGTTATACAGATTACACGAAACCTGGCCCAAGAACAGTAACTGTGAGAGGGGCCCTTGGAGTCCTAGTGAGCGATCACTTAAACGTGAGCCAGCAATGTGCAGCAGCTGCCAAAAAAGCTAATACATTCTTTGTTTGTATAAACAGAGGCATAGAATCAAAATCACAAGAAGTATTAGTACCCGCTTTATAAAGCCTTAGTAAGACCACATCTGGAATACTGCATCCAGTTTTGGACACTACATTACAAAAAAAAAAAAGATGTTGATACTTTGGAAAAAGTACAAAGAGCAACTAGGATGATGAAAGGCCTGGAGACTAAAATATATGAAGAACGGTTGCAGGATTTGGGGTTGGCTCGTCTAGAGTAAAGAAGGACTAGGGGGGTGGACATGATAGCAGTATTCTAGTATTCGAGAGGCTGACACAAAGAGGTGGGGGTCAATTTATTTTCCAAAGCCCCAGAAGGCAAGACAAGAAACAATGAATGGACACCAATCAAGGAGAGAAGGACCCTGGAATTAAGGAGATAATTAGGGTGCTCCATCACTGGAGGTTTTTAAGAAGAGATTGGACAGTCACTTGTCTGAAATATTATAGGATCTCTTGCTTGAGCAGAGGGCTGCTCAAGGTCCCTTCAAGCTCTCTTCTGATTCTGATTAGTTGCTTTAGTTTGGCAAAATCAATGTCCAAAGAATCAAGAAAGACACGTGGAGTTACTTCTGAGAACAGATAGTTCTCAACTTGCAACCAGTCACTTAGTGACAGTTCAAAGTTATGGCAGATCCCCTAAAAGCTATTTACAACTTGGTCTTAAAATTAGAGCCACTGAAGCTCCCCAACAGTCAGTTGCCCTTATGAGCAACTGCAAGGATGCTGCAGTGCCCCCCATCTCCCACCCACTCACCCCTCGTTGAGTAGGCTCCAGTGGTGGAATTCAATTTTTTTACTACCGCTTCTGTGGGTGTGGCTTGGTGGGCGTTGCAGGGGAAGGACACTGCAAAATCTCCATTCCCACTCCACTCTGGGGCCAGCCAGAGGTAGTATGTGCCGGTTCTCCGAACTACTCAAAATTTCCACTACAGGTTCTCCAGAATCTGTCAGAACCTGCTGAATAGCACCCTGGTAGGCTCCATTATTTAATGAGCAGAGTCCATTGTGGTCATGAGTCAAGAACGACCTGTATTTTTGATTGATGTTTGCCTACAAGCAGAATCTTGCCAGACTACAGCAACTACCTCCATAACTGTTAGATATACCATGAATTGCACCTTCTTCTTGCCAACCAGACATTCCACATTCCACCTGTCTTCCATCTTCTTGCACTATGAGAAAGAGCCTCTTGCTCCTGCAACTCTAGATCCCCATTAACCATCCTGCCACTAAATAAGTGTACAAACTCTTCACTCTCCAGTCTTCTTCTGAATGAAAACGGTAGGAGAATTTGTGTTCTAAACACTCATTTTACTCACTCTTATTTTTGTTTTTTTTTTAATGTCAGTCTACAAACCCTATTTGGGGTAGGAAGGAATTGCATGCTGTTCTTGCAATTGCCTGTAGTCCTTAATTGGTTCTGTGAGGCTAAGTGAAGTCAAAAGCCATTTTCCAAGTAGATCAACCTATTCAAGCTGTGTACCAGCAATTAGCAAGCTGAAGGTCTTTTATCACTATATAGCTGCCACCATATTTCTTTTGTGATTCACAAAGGGCCTATAGTAATAGCCAAAGATTGATTGATGACACAAATATCCCTCTTCAGGAGTGGCCAAAAATACCTTCTTTCCAAATCCTAAGTCAAAGAAAGAATTTGCAATTAACACTTTTGTTTGTATTTAATTGCTAGATGTTTCCCCCGCGTGCAGGGTAACAAAGAGACATTTTTGACCCTCGAACCACTGCCATCAAAATGAAATTGCTTTTGGATAATAAAAAGAGCTCATTTAACTGTATGAAATGTTTGCTTGGCAATGTTAGCTTGTTTTTCTGACTGAGCCCTCTTGTCTTTGACATTCTCACAGCAGGCAAAAATTCAACAGGTCCACCTCCTTGGCATGGGCATCTATAGCACAGGAAAACGCCATCCTGAAATTCTACCCGGCTTTATGGCCCTTCTAAATTTATTTTATTTTATTTTCCTTTTATTCTTTATTTCCCATTCAAAAGAAATTATTTAGAAAATAATTGAAGGAATAGTGAATAATTTCTTCTCAACCTCTTTTTTAATGGCCTTGACTGCAATGTATCCACTCAGTACTTCAACTTTCATCACTGCGTTCATAATCATACCTTCATTATAATCATACTTCCAGGACTGATAAATTTCAATAAAATACAGGTCAAAGTGAGAATTCTCTAGTTAATTTTCAATGACATTCTATTAGGAGTCAGGTGGGTACTCTTATATTTATTTATTTACAAACTAAGGTGATGGTATGCATGAACCTCTTGTCTTTTATTGTGTTATTATTTCTCCAATGGCCTGCAGCTGTCTTCTCACACTTCTGTGATATCCCAAGGGAACACAACGAAGAAACTCTACCAATAGTGTGGTTCCCCCCCCCCCCATTTATCAAGTCCAATCCTTGAGAAATTGTTGAGTATTTTCTTCCTCTGAAGAAATTCAAAGATTACCGTATTTTTCGGAGTATAAGATGCACCTTTCCCGCCCAAAAAAAGAGGATGAAAATCTGGGTGGTCTTATACTCCGAATGTAGCCCCGCACAGCCTCCCAAATGGAGATTTCAGAGGCTGAAAGAAGCCTCTGAAAGAAGCTTCAGAAAAAAAGCCTCTGAAAGGCTTTTATCTAAAATAATATGGCAAGCAACAAAAAAAGAATCAGTAAAGGTTCTAACCAAACTATGCTAACAAATCTGGAGAATGACACAATAACCAACAGATTGGAAGAGGTTAATCTACATACCAATACCAAAGAAAGGAGATTGAACAGAGTATAGATAGTCCTTCAGAATAAAAGCCTCTGAAAGAAGCTTCAGAAAAAAAGCCAATAACTTTCTCTCACCCATTAGGTGAAGAAGGTAATAGCGAACCACTTCTGGGAAAAAAAATTGCAAAATCAATCAATCAATCAATCAATAAAAATTGAGGGACTTGTCCAGGCAGTCTCTGAGAATTAGACATGACTGAATGGAAGAAGTAAGTGTACCTTTGCTAAGCCTTAAGTTTTGCATTGTTTTGAAAATTATCATTTTATTGATTCTATTTTTATATCATTACTTGCCCATTTGGGTGATACTAAGAATTTTAGCTACTCAAGATCTACTGAGCTGTGATGGGCGCAGTGGTTAGAATGAAGTATTGCAAGTTAATTCTGCCCACTGCCAGGAGTTGGATCCTGTCCGGCTCAAAGTTGACTTAACCTTCCATCCTTCCAAGGTTGGTAAAATGAAGATCCAGATTGTTGGGAGCAATATGCTGACTCTGTAAACTGTTTAGATAGTCTGTAAAGCATTATAAAGCATTATGAAGTCTAAGTACTATTGCTATTATTAGACACCTTTTTTTTTCTTTCTCCCTGACATTTTTGTTAATTGAAATGTATGGTGCCATAGCTCTTATTATTATTAGGATATTAAACTTGTTAAAAATATTTAGCAGAACTTTGAAACTGCTTCCTGTCTCTAATATGTTATATATATTATCTCTCTATGTGTCATGATCTCTCTCTCTCTTTGACAAGCTTCCATCCCTTACTTCGTGTACCCCTCCTCCTCCTTTTCTTTTTCGTCTCCTCCTCCTCCTCCTCCTCCTCCTCCTCCTCCTCCTCCTCCTCCTCCTCCTCCTCCTCCTCCTCCTCCTCCTCCTTCTTCCCCCTCTCTCTCTCTCTCTCTCCCACTCTCATCTTTTCAATGATGCCCTTGCCCTTGATCCAAATCCTTATTCTTTAGCCACAGATGAAGCTCTGGAGGAATATTTATTAATTAAAATAGTTATGTCCTTCCCCTAGTAATAGCTCCCAGAATCAATAAAAAACATAGAAATACAAGAGAACAAAAGAACAGAGAGCCACTATAAGTAGTTATACTCATATACAGGATTGTTAAAGGCATCTTGTATACAAAAAGCAATGGAAATATATATTGAAAAGATAAATGTGAGACTCCTTCAAGGTGTTCTCTTGTTGACTTTGTGGGGTGAACCTAGTCATAGTTTTCTTGGCAGCAATAAAGAAGTACACTGTCCTTGGTTTCTTCCAGGATGTCTTTCCAACTTCCTAGTTTAACTTACAGCTTTGCCATTTTGTGATGGCCTCCTAGGAAAGAACTGATGGTACTTGATCCTGCTCGTCTGTTTTAATATAGGTTAAGGAATGATTTACTATGCTCATGGATGATTATTTAGTAGCACTATACCATCAGTATTCATGTCCTTTACAAAATAACATGGTAGTAATTTTGATCAGGAAAATGCCATACAGAAAGCTCAAGGACTCTTTTCACCATTCCTCCTTGATCTTACTTCACACACAGAGCTACTTTGCAGTTTTGCTTTCTTGAAGCTGCAAGATAACTGTTCATCCAGGATGTCTGTCTGTCTCTTTGTGGGTCAACAGTGCCTAGGAAAAGCTGAGTTTGGTACAAAGCAAACAAACAATATATCAACTTGCAAAGCATCCCTGGCCTGCTCTCAAGTTGCCATAAGCAAAGGAGGATAGGAAACTGACGAAATGACATGGCAGCCAAAGACAGATGCACATTCCAGACTTATCTCTCACAAGGCTGTATCCCAGGGTTACCCACAGCGGCCAGAGGGGAGTGGTCTCTACAACCCGTGAAATTGCTCCATTAGATGAATGTGATTGATTACACACCCTGGTGGGGAGGGGGAGGGAAACAGGGTCATGATTGGGGTATAAATTACGTAGGGTCAAAGCTGGCTTCACTTGAGAACGTAGTGACATAAAGCTCCTAATAAATAACTGGATTTCTTTTGAAGCTTAGCTCGAGGCTCATGATTTAATTAGGGCATCCTTCGGAACCCTGATGCAATACTAGAAAAGGAAGGTTGGGCTCCAGACTGAAAAGAAGATGGAAGATATGAATGTTGCTATCATCATCATCATCATCATCATCATCAATCATCTTTTTAAAATCTTGAAGCATTGTGTCCTACTTCTAGCCGCACATCTGGATGGGTGGGGTGTGTATGTGGAAGCATTCTGTTTTTAGGTCTGTTAATTAGAGCAAGATGAGATTTCTGCTGTCAAACTGAGGTCACAGGCAATTAGGTCAGCATGTGGTAACTATGCCATGGTGACAAACAACTCTCCAAGGAGTTTTTCATAGTTCCTCCAAGCTGGCAGTTCACCAGGCATCACAATTTTCCCAGACTGATAAAGTTCTTCTCAAGATTGCGACTGCTAATGAAGCTTGACTAGGAAGCTAAGTACCTACTGAGGATAGATAAACATACCCATGAATTATACCTTGTAGTCACGGGAAGCTTCAGCTTCCTATAACTTTCAGCCAGTTCAGATATTCAGTGACGATTCCATGTCAGTGGTTTTCATAGGCATCGCTGCAAAAGATTCAAAGAAGTAAAAGAAAAGATTGCCCACAGTAAGTTCTACTTGCTCTTCGGCTCAAAGGATTTGGGGAAAGAAATAACAAGAGTTTAAGAAGAGCTCAGAAAAAATCCCACTTTAATTTTTTTAGTCCTTACATATTCAGGAGGAAAAGATTAGAGTGTTCTGGCTTTTTGATTTGTGTATTGTAATATAACATGGAATTTGTTCCCTCTCAGCTCTCTTACACCCTGTTCCATCAAGGGATGTCAGTTGAAATCAACTCATTTTGTGCATCTCCTACAATGATGCCAAACTAAGGGGGAGCGGAATGATTGCAACTTTGAAACATCTTTAAATGTAGCTGATTCTAACTGATGAGCACTAGATGCATATTCCATCTAACAAAAATATTGATATTGAGAGTTTCCTCATTACAAGAATATCAAAATGGGTTGATGCAGGGGTGAAATCCAGCAGGTTCTAACAGGTTCTGGAGAACTGGTAAATACCACCTCTGGCTGGCTCCAGAGTGGGGTGGGAGTGGAGATTTTGCAATATCCATCTCCCAGGAGGGGAGGGAATGGAGATTTTGCAGTATCCTTCCCCTGGAGTGGGGTGGGAATGTAGATTTTGCAATATCCTTCCCCTGCCACATCCACCAAGCCACGCCCACAGAACCGGTAGGAAAAAAAAATTGGATTTCACCCCTGGGTTGATGGTTTTTGGAGCACCCCAACCCATTTTTTAAGTCTCTCCCCCCCCATTGGAAGAAAATTGCACTCCCATAGTGAGGAAGATGTACAGCTTCTTTGTGATAGTGCTAAAGTTAAAAAAAAAAGGGGGGGTGAGTTTAAAAGGGTAAGTCCTTAGCTAAGATTCTGTGCAGTTTGGAGAACCCCCAAATGCCACTCTTGGCTGCCCCCCCCCACCCCTCCCAGGAGTCCCCACATGGCCTGTTTTGGATGCAGGTAAGTGCAGGGTGTGTGCAGAGGGGATGTGGTAGCTCAGTGGCTAAGATGCTGAGCTTGTCGATCAGAAAGGTCGGTAGTTCAGCGGTTCGAATCCCTAACGCCGCGTAATGGAGTGAGCTCCCGTTACTTGCATACAATAGTTTGATATCTAGATAAATAAAATAAGATAAAATTATATTTCAGTATCACCCCTACAATCTACCCCAATCAGTCTCACATATGCTGATCTTAGCTGAACCATTTTACTCAAGTACTGTGCTGTATTAAATGTTGTTTTTAAATTCTGGTCGCACATAAGGCATGTTATTTTAATATGGGGTTCCCAATGGGTCCCCCCAAAAGATAAAAGAAGATGATTATTTTTTCCTCTTCTTTCAGTTCTTTATTGAACCATGCTGTATTGAAATTTGCTTCTATGGGGTCATATAGTTGTTTAACTTGAAGTACAGGGACACAGTGGCTCAATGGCTAAAACACTGAGCTTGTTGATTTAAAGGTCGGCAGTTCAGCGGTTTGAATCTCTAGTGCCACATAACAGAGTGAGCTCTCATTACTTGTCCCAGCTTCTGCCAACCTAGCAGTTTGAAAGCATGTAAAAATGCAAGTAGAAAAATAGGGACCACCTTTGGTGGGAAGGTAACAGCGTTCCATGCACCTTCGGCATTTAGTCATGCTGGCCGTATGACCATGGAGACGTCTTCAGATAGCGCTGGGTCTTTGGCTTTGAAACGGAGATGAGCACCACCCCCTAGAGTCAGGAACAACTAGCACATATGTGCGAGGGGTACCTTTACCTTTACCTTCCACAGTAGCATATAAAGTATACTAAAAATATTCGATAGATGATTACTTTCTTGCAAAAAAAAAATATAAAAAGACCTCGGTTATGAGGTGGTTTCCATTGATCTTGATGGGGTCTTTCATGCCTCAAAGAGAACTGAGGCACCTCACTGAGATGAAGGGGTGACAGGATCAGCCTTGGCAAAGCATTTCATGTTTCCTTGCAGGCTTTTTTTTTTTTTGGCACTTAAAAGCCTGAGTAGACTTTTGCTCTACTTTAGGGAATTGTCAGATGAAGTTTATGCACAATGCATACACAATAACTTTGGTCCAGCTGTGGCCAGTATCAGTGCAGGGAACCAGAACAGGGGAACCAATACAACAGGACCATTTTGCTCTTACAGGCACAGGAGAAAAGCAATTTTGAAGGAGCACTTGACCAAACTCAAGCATCACCCAGAGACCTGACTAAGTGGCTCAGTGGCTAAGACACTGAGCTTGTCGATCAGAAAGGTCGGCAGTTTGGCGGTTCAAATCCCTATTACAGGTCTCCTGCATGAGCAGGGGGTTGGACTAGATGACCTCCAAAGTCCCCTCCAACTCTGTTACTGTTAAAACCTGCCAGGCCTTTAAAAAAGACTGAAAACAAACCATCTTCCTTCAAAACAATTGCCTGTTTCTCTCTCTAGTGTCCTTATGGGCCTTCTACATGCTTTACAACTATAGGCAAGCATTTTCAGTCATTGAGAAAGCCATTTAAAAAAAAAATAAGTAAATAGAGAAGGTCAGAATTGCCCTATGGGTTTAACTTTCTTCTCTTCTCCTGTGTTGGAAAGGAAAGCCTGCAAGATGGGTGTCCTGCAGTGGTGGGATTCAGACGGTTCTCTCTGGATCGCACGAACTGGTAGCGGCAACCGTAGGAGTCTCCGTCCACCTGCCCAGATGTAATGCACGTCTACTGTGCATGCAGAAGGCCGTGCACATGTGCAGAGGTGGCCCGTGCGAGCGATGCAACCGCTCATGCACATGCTCACATTTGCGAACCGGTAGGGAAGGGAAGTGAATCCCACCTCTGGTGTCCTGCTTTTGCATTCTATAACAAAAAGGATTCCCTTCTCCTCCAATATCTGCTTCAAAAAAATGAGATATTATAATCTAGTGTTTAAGTTGTTGTTTTAGAACCTGTAAGAGACAAGTTGTAGTTAGTCCTTAGCCATGATAACTCTGTCTCAGTCCAACACCCTTTAGGGAGTTGTCGTATGAAAGAAAAGCAAGAAATTGTTCTGCCCCAGTTCCGGCTTTCCGAGGATATTGACATACACCAATGGTCCTTATCAAATTTATTAAGTAGCAAGAATAAACAAGACCGGCAAAGGTTGGCAACCAGCCCAGAAAACAAGATATGATAAACCAAAATACTCTGATAATAATATGAGTTGTTTCCAGCAAGAATGCACTAGCTGCGTGCGACTTAAATAGGCTAAGGGAGTGGCCAATTATCCTCAAGCCCTACTCTCGAGTAGACCTCCTCCTCCTGAGTAGCCACTCCTGCCTTTTGGCAGCCCTGCATGCTCGAGCATTGAGGAAAGGTTCCTCCACTTTGCTATCTCCACTTGAAGGAGCCTCTGGAGGTTCTGAAGGCCCTGGCTGAGTCTCTGCCTCTGGCACCACATCCTCTCCAGCCTCCTTGCTGTCCGACACGAGCGTTGGCTGCGCAGGCTGCTGGTGCAACCCCACACCAGCCTCCTCGTCATCGGGATCAGCCACGATCCGCGCAGTCCGCTGACGGGCCACAACAGAAATGAGAAAACTACCCACATCTCCTTAAATTCTTGGAAGAACTTAGGCAAGCAATAAATTCATGGATTGACTAATTAATGCGTACATTAAAACCCATGGTGACACAGTGGTTAGAATGCAGTATTGCAGGCTGACTCTGCTGACTGCCAGGAATTCGATCCGGACCAGCTCAAGGTTGACTTATCCAAGGTTGGTAAAATGAGGACCTAGATTGTTGGGGTTTACGCTGTAAACCACTTAGAGAGGCTGTAAAGCACTATGAAGAGGTATATAAATCAAAGTGCTATTTGATTAAATCAAAGTGCTATTGCTAAGCACATGCAGACTGCTTTTTTCCTACCATGTTCTCATCTTGCAGAAAATCTTTCAAGGGATAACAACGTACACTCAAACCATCTTTGTAGATGATAACTACTGAAGGCAGAGAATAGACATACAGTGCATCATTTTGCCTGCATATCTTTTGGATTGTATTTTTGGAAAGAGCTGAATATTGTTATAAAATTCAGCTATTCCCATTCCTTACCTTCCTTCAGCTTTATGCAAATCATGCTTCTGATGCTTCTCTTGGTATTTTCCAGGGTTTAATAAATTAGAGATCTGATCAGTATGTTTATTATGGTCTCCCATCTTGATTCCTGAAAATATTTAATTCAGCGGTGTAAAATATTAAATAGAAGCCATTAGCTTCCCATTTGTATTGTAAGATCATATCAGCTATCCTAACCTCTGCAATTCCCGGCCATGTTCCTATACTGAAGCATTTCATAGAATTTAGTTTTATCAGTCATCTTGTGACCATTTTATATTTGTTTCCTCCATTTACCATTTTTTTAAAAAAACCAAAGTATTCCAGGAAATATTTGTAATCTAAACATATTGGACAAAAAGGGGATAAAAGCAAGTAAAATGTGTGTATTGGCTTTCTCATAGTTACACCATAATTAAAATTGCCCAGTGACAAAATTCTGACTTTGAAGAATGTTTCCAGTTTGAAGAGATAAAGTAAAGTCACCTTCGAATCAAAGTGAACTAGTAATTCACATGGACTTATGCTTGCTTAGTATGGAAAGTATTTGCTTCAAAGATTTGTCCTGGTGATTATGCAAAGATAATTGTGCTAGGTAAGCTAACAGGAATCAAAAAATGCTGTAGGGTGCATATTTGTATTCTACTGACCAATCTTTAATCTTCTCCACAAACTTCGTTTCATAACTCAGAATCTGCAAGTCAACTTTGTGAATGTAGAATATCTAGAACAGGGGTGTCAAACTTAAGGCCCACAGGCCAAATCTGGCCTGCAGGGTGCTTAGATCCAGCCCGTGGGGCCTCTCTGGAAACAGTGAAGGAGCAGCCCATGGTGCCTCTGCCAGCAAAAACGGAGATCAGGAGGGCCACCTGCAGCCCTCCCGATCTCCGTTTTTGCTGGCAGAGGGTAGCAGGAGGCCGTCCCAGCTGAAAATGGACATCAGGAGCCTCCGTTTTCCCTGACAGAGTGCTCTGGCCACCACACCACAATCCAATGGAACCAGATTATATAAGAGAGGCTGGGATGTTCAGATACATCCCTTGAAGAGGTGGTATTCAGCCGGTTCATACTGGTTCAAGCGAACAGGTAGCGGAAATTGCGAGTGGGCCCGCCCACCTGCCCACCCGCCAAATTCAAAAGCAGTTTGCTTTTCCTCCGACTGAATGAGAACTGATGGGAAAAAAAGTAATCTTAGTTCATTTTTCTGAATGGAAAGAAATAAATGGGGGGAAAATCCTTACAGAGTCAAAATCCTAAATTTGCTTTTATATAACACGCCTGCACGCTCATTTTATGTTTTAATCTGCCTCCTCCTCCCCCTCCTCCTCCTCCTCTTCCTCCTCCTCCTCCTTCTTCTTCTTCTGATCTATCAGATTTATTGCTTTCTGGAATTTCTGAGAGAGAAAGCAGTAGCCTTAAGTACAATAATCCTCTTCCCACTCACCCACACAGACATTGCATTGTGGATTTTAAATCTACAATATTTTAGGCTTAAAGGAGTACAGCAAATTTTTAACAGCCTGTAAAACAAAAGCTAAGTGAGTCTTCTTTCACACTCTTAGCTGCCAATGCTTTTGTAATCAAGAGGCGCTGATGTTAAAGTTCATGTGAACTGAGATGTGTTCAGATTTGGGTCAGCTGATGCCAGAGACCAGAAGGCATGAGGCGTTCAATCTTCTCCATCAAGAAGCTCAAAGGTGACAAAAGAGTTCCAAAAAAAGCTTTAGCAAAAATGACCGTGAGTTCTGGAAACTGGTGTGTGAGGAGGGCTAAAATTGCTGTGAAAGAACACAGCCCTGCTGTAAAATGGATGAAACGATTTAGTCTGGCCCTTCTTAATCAATGGCATCATCTGAGCAACTATCAGGTGCAGGCAATTAGAGTCAACCAGAAATAACTTTAGCCAGCAACTTTATTGACTTTTACCTATGTTACAAGAATCTGCCAAGACTACTTGCCTTCCCCTGGGAACAGATGAGGTTTCATGTATCTTGGGGGAGGTCAGACTTATGTCTCTTGCAGCTGTGCAAGAACACCAAGGTAAATCCCTGCTTCACCCCATCTTCCCGCCTGGCTGGCAGGTTGCCAACATCTCATATTATTGGAGTCGATAAATCTCTGTACCCTGCTGACTTTACCATAAGACCTTGGTAAAAGCAAACGCCCAGGTCTGCAAACCAAAGTAGATGCCTTGTTGGCCTTTGATATTCCATTTAAATATGGATTTAAAAGGAGATATAGATGCTCATTTGAATACGGAAGAGTAAAAGATTAACATTTTGAAGAGGGGCATAATAAAGTTCCTGATTACAAAAGTTGTTTTGGCCTTTCAGTATTGCTGTAATTTTCTATGTGCTCCTGGAATGGCAATGAGAAAGCTTTTGAGGGCAGTAATTGATCCATTCCTGCATTGAGGATGATTGCTTGAGCCGCTGCCTTGCCTTTTTTGTGCAAAGCACAATTTATCTCCCACTGTAATTCATAACTGTTGCTTTCATTTCATAAGCATCAGCCGATTGCTTAACCTTGGGGTTAGCTTCGGTGGGTTATGTTGGTCTCTAATGTATAAATGCAGGATTTTATAATGCAGAGACTGTATTTGCAGCAGACTACCTTCCAGATTATATTTCTGAAGAGATAAAGCCAAGCATTCCGAGCAATTTGCAGGACATACTATATTCCTAAAAGGACGGTGCAAATCAGATTCTAATAAATGCAGACCATGTGACATATCATAGAACATAAAATAACTGAGATAAAAGGGACCTTGGAGGTTTTCCAGTCCAACCCACTGCTCGAGCAGGAGACTGTATACCTGTGTTGGCGAACCTATGGCACACGTGCCGGAAGTGGTACGCTGAGCCATTTTTCCAGGCACACGAGCTGTCGCCAAGCTCACCTGAAACTGCGCATGTGTGCCCGCCCCAGCTGGTGTTCAGGCCTCTGGTGCGCATGTGTGCAATTCAGGGTACCCAGATGGTCTTCGGAGCTCTCCTGTGCATGGGTTTGCGCATGCACACAAGATGACTGCTGTGCAGTGCGTGCATGCGCAGACAGTATTTGCACATGTGCATTGCGTGCATGAAAGCTGTGTATATGGTGAGTGTCAGGTTTCGATGCTATCTCAAAATAAATGAATTTCCAAACTGCCGATCTTTGAGGAAATTTTCTCTTTATTGAGCATAGTGATCTGTCCCTGGCCCTTTCACAGTCAGTACTGACCTTTGCCCCCCAATCCCTCCCTTTCCGATCCCCGATTCTCTACGTCTCATTGGCTACCTTCCAAGCCACTTTCCTCATCCCTTCTCCGTCAGATCACAGGAATGTCTCCCCCTCCCATCTCCCAGGAGACAGAATCTTCAAAGGACTTAAGTAGGCAAAAGTTCAAGCTTCTCCTCTCCTTATATATGTCAGTGCTGGGACGCTGACATCGAGATTGTGTACGTAGTACACACTAGTGTGCATGTGCGAAAGCTGCTTTTATACGCAGATGGTGTGGTTGCATGCACAGCGCATGGTGCACGCAAAAGCTGTGCACATGTGCAGATAGTGCGGTTGCGCACACAGCACATGGGGAGGAGATGCGTGTTACTACAGATGGAACACGAGAGCACACAGCGTGTGCAGTATGTTCCTGTTCGGCACTCGGTAAGTAAAAGGTTCGCCACCACTGCCCTATCCCATTTCAAACAAATGGCTGTCCTGTCTCTTTTTGAAAACCTCCTGTGATGGAGCAACCACAACTTCTGAAGGCAGAATTGCAGAAAACTCATTTCATGAGCGAAAACACTGACTATTATTTTTTTTTCATCCAATTTCTCAGATAACAATCCCCAAAGCGGCTGAAATTTGCACTCCACGTTGCATCTATTTGATATAAATTTTTCTGTTATATATGTTTCTCCAAAAGTAGTCCAGCACTTCATTTTTCTTGTAAAACTGCTTCAATCCTATGTTTTATGGCTTTCATTGATCCTTTTCTGCTATAAATATTAGCCTTAAATATTTATTTCATGCAAGTTTTCCAAAGTTCACATCTCTCAATGGCTGGGCTTATCAGGCTTCAAATACCAGCAATACCATCAGTCTTCTGTCTAGGTTGGAAATAGAGTTCAAGTTCATATGTATTTCTGAATAAGAGAAGGGACCTTGGAGATATTCTAGTCCAGTGGTTCTCAACCTGTGGGTGGGGACCCCTTTGGGGGTCGAACAACCCTTTCACAGGGGTCGCCTAAGACCATCGGAAAACACATATTTTCAATGGCCTTAGGAATAATTTTATGGTTGGGGGTCATCACAACATGAGGAACTGTATTAAAGGGTCATGGCATTAGGAAGGTTGAGACCCACTGTTCTAGTCCAACCCCTGCTCAGGCAGGAAACCCTATACCACTGATGGCAAAACCTTTCGACACCGAGCGCCGAAAAGGGAGCGTGCATACGAAAATGGAGGAACTGCCCAGGGCGCATGCATGCGTCTGAAAAATGAACTTCCGGTTCCAGCTACTGAACTTCCGGTTTCAGCCAGTTACTCTCCAAGTTTGTGGCACACATGCGCATGCGATGATCAGCTGGCTTGCACACATGCTCACGCAGGAAAACGGAAGACCAGTTCTTCTAGTTTCTGGCACTGCCACATGCAAAAAGGCCAGCTGATCATCACATGTGCATATGTGCCAGAAAACTGGAAGAGGAACAGCCAATGCCGTGCGTGCCAGGCGACATGGCTCTGTGTGCCACTTCGGGCACGCGTGCCATAGGTTCACCATCACGGCCCTATACTAATCCAGATAAATGTTTGTCCGAAGTCTTCTTAAACATCTCTAGTGTTAGAGCACCCTCAACTTCTGGAGGCACATTCAGCTGGCTCAGCAGCAAATTGCATTCAGAGAGGGTTTTGATAACCAGTAGTTTTAAAGAAGGGATTAAGAAAGCTATTTTATAATGGTGATTTCTCCATCAACTTTATTGAATCTAGGTTGCTCCCTTAATATCAAAAGCCTCTAATAGCAGCAGACCACACCTCAGATCTTGCTTTAGATTATAACCAGCAAAGAATACACCACTGAGTGATCTAAAATATAGAGCCTCGGTGGTGCAGCAGACTAAAGTGCTGTTAAGTGCCAGCACTTAGCTGCCACCTGTCTGCAATTAATGCAAGTTTGAATCTCACCAGGCTCAAGGTTGACTCAGCCTTCCATCCTTTCAAGGTAGGTAAATTGAGGACCCGGATTGTGGGGCAATAACCCAACTTTGTATAGAACAACACCGCTTAGGGGGACCCGAAAGCTTTAATAAGCAGGTATATACAAAAAAGAATGCAGGCTATTGCTATAATGCATTGTAAGCCACCCTGAGTCTACGGAGAAGGGCGGCATATAAATTGGACTAATAAATAAATAAATAAATAAAAAGCTGATAGAAAAAAAATATTTGCAGCTAAGGGTTGAATTGTGGGATCCTTGGTGTTCTCCGAGCTTGGTTGTTTTTTTGCAGACATTTCATCACCAAACTAGGTAACATTATCAGTGTTAGAAGGAGTAGGCTTTCCTCTCTTTATATATTAGTGATTTGCCATGGTAGGAGTGTTCTTGTTGGTTCCTTGATTAGGCTATTGTTTACTGTTTGTCTGAGTTAGTAGTTTTTATTTATTTTATTTTATTTTATTTCCAATTTATATACCGCCCTTCTCCCTGAGGACTCAGGGCGGTGTACAGCCAGAATTAAGAACATGAAATACATATATTAAAAAAAAAATTAAAATATATATAAATTTGGCCCAAAAATTAAAAATCACAAACCAATTAAAACATTTAAAAATTCTTCTTAAGCCAGCCCGGCTTGCTGGAAGAAGTGGGTTTTAAGGGCACGACGGAAGGCACTGAGGTCTTGGATTCTCCTTATCTCTGGGGGTAACTGATTCCAGAGGGTAGGTGCCCCCACAGGGGGTCACCTACAGGGGGTCACCAGCCTACATTGTTTGGCTGATGGCACCCTGAGGAGGCCCTCTCTGTGGGAGTGTACGGGTCGATGGGAGGTCGTCGGTAGCAGCAGGCGATAGCTAGGCCCTATGCCATGGAGCGCTTTAAAGGTGATAACCAACACCTTGAAGCGCACCTGGAAGACCACCGGGAGCCAGTGCAGCTCGCGCAGGAGCGGTGTTACATGGGAGCGCCATGCTGCTCCCGTCACTACCCACGCTTCTGCGTTCTGGACCAGTTGGAGCCTCCGGGTGCTCTTCAAGGGGAGCCCCATGTAGAGAGCGTTGTAGTAGTCAAGGCAAGAGGTGACGAGGGCGTGAGTGACTGTGCACAGGGAATCCCGATCAAGAAAGGGCCGCAACTGGCGAATCAGGCGAACCTGACAAAAGGTCCCCCTGGTTACAGCTGTCAGATGTTCCTTCAAGGACAGCTGCATATCCAGGAGGACTCCCAGATTGCGAGCCCTCTCTGTGGGGGCCAAAGACTCGCCCCCAATAGTCAGTGATGGAGTCAACTGACTATATCGGGATGCCGGGAGCCACAGCCACTCAGTCTTGGAAGGGTTGAGCTTGAGCCTGTTCCTCCCCATCCAGAGCTGCACAGCCTCCAGGCACTGGGACATCACTTCAAGGGCATCGTTGGGGTGGCCTGGGGTGGAGATGTACAGCTGAGTATCATCAGCGTACTGGTGGTATCTCACCCCGAAGCCACGGATGATCTCGCCCAGCGGCTTCACAAAAATATTGAACAGAAGGGGCGAGAGGACCAATCCCTGCGGCACTCAACGGATGAGAGGCCTCGAGGTCGACCTCTGCCCCCCTGCCAACACAAACTGCAACTGGTCGGAGAGAAAGGAGGAGAACCACCGCAACACGGTGCCTCCCACCCCCAACTCTTCCAGCCGGTGCAGCATGATACCATGGTCGATGGTATCAAAAGCCGCTGAGAGATCTAACAGGACCAAAACAGAGGAGCAACCCTTGTCCCGAGCCCTCTAGAGATCATCAACCAATGCGACCAATGCCGTTTCCGTGCTGTGCCCAGACCTGAAACCCGACTGGAACGGATCTAGATAAGTTCCTTGATTGGGCATTATTTACTTCTAGTTTGTTACTCTAGTATTACTTTTGGTGTTAATCTCAGCTGGAAAAGATATGTTTTGGTCTTTTTGTTTTGGTCTTTTTGTTTCCTTTTTGATTGTCCCATTTGAATGGTATGTAGATGTTATTTATGTCTATGTGCCTGTTGATAGCTGATATGTCTGAGTGGCAGGCTTGCTGGAATTCTCTAGCCCTTTTGGATATGGAGTGATTTAGAATCCGCACAGTTTCCCAGTTGAAACTATGGCTAAGTCTGTCCATGTGTAGTGAAACGAAGGAATTTTTATCATGTATTCTGATTGCTAGTTGGTGTTCATGGATGCATTCTGCTAGTCTTCTGCCTGTTTGTCCTACATAGTGGCTACCTACTGGCACAGCCTAAGATATCCATCCTTTTCTGTTTCTTGCTTTGCTCTCCTCAAATGCTAGAACACTTGAAGTCTGGGTGGAGAGGATTCAAACTTAGTCAGGGTCAGAGTCTGCTGAATCTTAAATAGAAATAGTGTGTGTTTACTGCTTCCACCTTATTACAATTGCTTGATCTCATTTAAGGAAGGCTGTTATGATTAGGCTATGATATCCAAATGTATGCTGTCTTTTCTTTCCCAAATAGATGCTGATTTCTGTAAACAAAAAGGGTAAAAATGGACTTTAATCATTGCACCTATCCAAGGTGAACTCCACATTTCATTTTTCTGATTGGATTTGATGATGTTGCCCTGTTAGTAATGAAATATCTACAGGAAAACAACCAAACTCAGAGAGCACCAAGGACCCTGTAACTGGATTTATTCTAGACTAGGTGGACGCCTGTGCTTTGCTATGAAACTATGGGCTCGGGCTTGATAAATTGACACTTACAGCCTGAAACTTAATGTAGAATGTGTAACTCTGTAGCATCAGAGTGTGTTAATATAATGCAACTGGCAATTGGAACAGAGGGGGAGGGGGAGTAGAATGTCCCAGCCCGCAGCATCCATCGGTATTTATCTGGCTAGCATCCTGTCAGCATGTGAGAGAGTTGAGGGGTGTTTGGAAACTCAAACAGTATTTGCTGTGTGAGCAAGAAGGAGACAGAAAGGAGGCTGGGCATGGTTTAGCTCAGCTGTTCTGTAGTAAAGCTGCTTGCTGCTGTGAAAGTAAAACTGAAAGTGAAACTCCTCTCCTCTGCTTGTGTTTTGCATTTGGAACAGATTTTTTTTCAGGTGGGGAGGGGGAGTAGAACTCCTTAGCATCAGAGCGTGTTAATAATATAGGAAATACTAATGCTCTGATGGTCATTTTGAAAAATCCTTTCTTAGTGAGCCCCTAGAAGCCAAGAGGAACATACGTGGCAAATTTCAAGTTTGCAGGCTTTACAGTTCTGGAGATTTTGTGATTATGGTGTGAGTGGTTTTCGCTTTTATATATATAGATTTTTACCTTAAGTCCTGCTTACACTGTACGTTGACATATTACTGAACAATCTTCTTCATCTGCTGAAATCTGATGAGGATTTTACAACAGCCTGTCCTATGTTGGCTTCTGAATTAGGAAGTGTTAGAAAAGCTGATGATGACAGTTTTCCCTTTTTTAAAAAAAGAAAGTGTAAGAACGTTTAACAGGATATTTTAAGTGTCTGAAGGAGTTGGCTGTATAAAATATCTCCACTAAAAATTGGTAATGGGGAAGACATTTATTTATTTAATTTCTCATGCTGAATCAGTAAATAAACCAAATTAAAACTTTTCAAAATGCCACTGTGCTGATAACCCTTTATATGCACGTTCGGACCAGCAAAAAGGCCAAAAACTCATATTGATAAGGAGAATATTTGCAGCTCGAGATTGCAATGAGAGGTCGTCGGTGCTTTCTATGCTTGGTTGTTTTGTTGCAGAGGTTTCATTACCCAATCTAGATAACATCATCAGTGCTTCTAGGGAAATGAAATGTCTGCAAGAAAACAACTAAGAGAGCACTAAGGACTCCTCAAAAATTCGTATGTTCATTAAACAATGTTCCAAGTATATTGTATAATGCAAAAACTATGTAAGCCCATTGAAAAATGGAAAATTTTGGGAAGAAAATACAGTAGAACACAAATACATTTTAATATGAATTTAAAAGAAGTTAACAAGTTTGTCAAAGGACAAACTTTGGCAGAGGACTTCTTCAACCAAGCCAAAGCTTACCGTATACTCAAATCAGTTCTGAATGTCTCTTTATCTCCACAGCAGGAATAGTGCAATAGCTGGGATCTTTAGCATAAAAAAACCTGAAACCTGATGTAAACATTTGTTCCAATTACAGTTTTCATCTTCCTAAGGAATACATGAGGGGACGTGGTGGCTCACTGGCTAAGAAGCTGAACTTATCGATTGAAAGGTTGGCAGTTCAGTGGTTCGAATCTCTAGTGCTGCGTTAACAGGGTAAGCTCCCATTACTTGTCCCAGCTTCTGCCAACCTAGCAGTTCAAAAGCATGTAAAAAATGCAAGTAGAAAAATAGGGACCACCTTTGGTGGGAAGGTAACAGCGTTCTGTGTGCCTTTGGCATTGAGTCATGCTGGCCACATAGACGTTTTCGGACAGCACTGGCTCTTCGGCATTGAAACGGAGATGACCACTGCCCCATAGAGTTGGGAACGACTAGCACATATGTGCAAAGGGAACCTTTACCTTTTACCTTAAAGGGATACATCCTTTTATTGTTTTCCCAGAAACCTGAAGTAGAAGAGTTTTACTTCACTTCTAACTAGACCCTAAAATTAAGGACTAGATTTAGATCGTAAAGTATTGTAAAATTAGTTTATCATCGATTTGGAATTCTGGATTTTTTTGGTAGTTTGTTAATAATTTAAGTGTTCTTTTTCCAATATAGGAAAAAAAGTTTCTGTTTATGATGTAATAAATGTGAGAAGCTTACATTTCAAGAACCTTACATAATATTGCCAACACAGTTATCTTTATATAATTTTTGTTAATTAATTAGAATGAAATTAACTGAAACTTAAATTTAGGTGAAACAAAAAATAACTTACCAATGAGAGATTCAGAGTAGAACTAAGAAGAACTTTCCTCACAGTGAGAACAATTAGTCAGTGGGATGGATTGCTTTTAGAAGTTATGGGTGTTGCAACACTGGAGGTTGGAAGAGATTGGGCCGCCATTGTCTGAAGTGGTATATGAATGATCTCCTTCTTGAGGAAGGGATTGGATTAGAAGACCTCAAAGGCTCTTTCCAGCTGTGTTATGCTGTTACTCCAGTGGTGTAATTCAAATTTTTTTACTACCGGTTCTGTGGGCGTGGCTTGGGGGGCATGGTATGGCTTGGTGGGCATGGCTTGGGGGACGTGGCAGGAGATACTGCAAAATCTCCATTCCCACCCCACTCCAGGGGAAGGATACTGCAAAATCCCCATTCCTTCCCCACTCCTGGGGGAAGGATCAGGGGTGAAATGCTCCTGGTTCGGACCAGATCTCCTGATCCGGTAGAGATGGCGGCGGGTGGTTCTTTTATCTGGTAACAAACATCACTGCTGCCCACCCCCATGCCCAGCTGAGCAAAAAAAAGAGCCTCTGCCGATCAGGCAACTCAGCTGGGATTGTCAGAAGCTTTTAAAAGAAAAAAAAAGCCTCTGCTGATCAGACAACTCAGCTGAGATCGTCAGAGGCTTTTAAAAGCATTTTTTTTACAACCTCTTCGGCCGAAGAGGTTGTAGAAAAAATGGTTTTAAAAGAAAAAAAAAGTTGGCCACGCCCACCCAGTCACATTAACCCCCCCCCAACCCATGCCCTCACAACCAGTAGTAACAAATTTTACATTTCATAACTGGGAAGGATATTGTAAAATCTCCATTTCCACCCTATTTTGGAGCCAGCCAGAGGTGATATTTTGCCGGTTCTCCGAACTACTCAAAATTTCCACTACTGGTTCTCCAGAACCTGTCAGAACCTGCTGAATTGCACCTCTGTGTTAATCTGATAATCATTCAGAAGTAAAAATGTAATTATATTTTTTAAAATAAATGACTTGAAAGAAACTGTTATATTCTATTTCTCATACACACATCCACAAGCATGCACACACACATACACACAGAGAGAAAGACTGTGTTGTCTTTCTTTAATTTGTTTTCAAGGGCAGTTTGACATTCTCTCCAATATCAAAATAAGCAAGGAATTCATTTACAGATTGAAGGGAGCCTTGCCTTATTCATCTGATATCTTCATTTTCAATTGTTTTTTGTAGCCTTAGGTGTGTGGAGTTTCTTTTTTATCAATATTTCAAAAATCCCATGCAACTTAAGACACTGTTGCTCATAATAACCAACTGACAGAAAAAAACTTAATTTCTTATTAAAGTTTATCAGAAAAATAAATGTAAAAGAAGTAATGGGTACAGAACAGGCAATGATTTTTTAACAATAAAAGGTGACATGATATGGAAATACTTCATTTCATTTTTCAACCATTTCCATTTTCAGCCTTAGGTGCTAATTGCTGGTGTCTTTCTTATCCTGAACTCCAATAATTAGACTGAATGTAATTAAAAATGAAATAAAAGAGAAGGTAGTTTTGTTTGAATGAAACAGAGGTTCTAGCAGTGGTGAAATGTAAAACAGGCAGGAACCTCACACAGCCACAAAAAGCCCAAAAAACCAACTTTCACACTTTACACACACAAAATTCCACATACAGCTTTGTGAGATTTTGTGTGTTTGTGTAGTTAGAATGAAACACTACAGAAACACACTAAATCTCAGAAAGCTGCACAAATATTATTTTATTTTTATTTATTTTTATTTTTATATAAAAGCAGCTAAATTTAAAACTTCTTAAACTTTAAATGGCTAGGTCTAAGAAAAGAACTACTAAAAAAAAACCTCATTAACTATTTTTTAAAGCTCCAAAAGGGGGAAAAAAACTTACCCAATAGAACAGGGTCCTCCAACCTTGGCAACTTTAAGACTTGTAGATTTCAACTCCCAGAATTCCTCAGCCAGCTTTGCTTTGCTGGCTGAGGAATTCTGGGAGTTGAAGTCCACAACTCCCTACCTGTTTGATTGCAAGCAGGGAGATTCAATTGTTGCTGATGCAATGGATTGCAGGGATTACAGCAAGGCGTTGCGACCAGCAGCTAAGGTAAGCAATCGTCAGAGAAAAAAAGTTTTTTTCTTTTACATGGCTCTGGCGATCCAAGCTGAGTTGCCTGATTAGCAGGCAACTCAGCTGGGATGTCAGAGCTTGGCTGGTCAGAGCCATTTACAAGGAAATAAAGGCTCTGATGATCGCGCTGCTCAGCTGGGCATGGGGGGCGGGGGCAGGGATTTTTGCTACCGGTTCTCCGAACTGCCCACCACCATAGCTACCTACTCGCCTGAGCCGGGAGCATTTCACCCCTGCTTGGTGGGGGGTGGTAATATGACTGAGTGGGCATGGCCCACTTTTTTTTTTCTTTTAAAACCATTTTTTCTACAACCTCTTTGGCAGAAGAGGTTGTAAAAAATACTTTTAAAAGCCTCTGACGATCCCAGCTGACTTGCCTGATTGGCAGAGGCTTTTTTTTTAAGCCTCTGATGATCCCAGCTGACTTGCCTGATTGGCAGAGGCTTTTTTTTCCTTTTAAAATCATTTTTTCTATAACCTCTTCGGCCAAAGAGGTTGTTAAAAAAATGCTTTTAAAATTTTTTAAAAAAAGCTTCTGATGATTGTGCGGCTCAGCTGGGCATGGGGGATTTTTGCTACCGGTTCTCCGAACCTCCCACCGCCATCGCTACCGGATCAGGTGATCCGGTCCGAACTGGGAGCATTTCACCTTCTAGGTTCTAATATCTCTTATTTACTCCTCAGAAAATGACTATAACTTTTTTTTTGCTTATGTTAATCCACTAGCACTGATTTCCATTCCAAAGCTGAGAAAGATCTATGACCTTAAAAGTTAATTCTTCATTTCCTGTTTATTCAGTTATCATACAGAAAAAACACATTTGTGGGAAATGAAATATTTATTCTTGAGTATGTTTATATACACGTTATTAGCCAACGTCGAATACTAATGGTATGCTCATCTATTGATATGCAACCCTATTCTCGGCTCTGATATAAATCAGGGCTCTGAATGGAAACAATTGACTGAGAGCAATTGCACATTGTTCATGACAATTATTTTTGCCTTGGGCACCGTGGTGGTTTCATTGGGCATCTGCTGAAACAATTTCCTCCCACTGATTTATTTCTTTCCTGTCCAAATCTTCTGTCTCATCAAGACCACAATTTTAATTAAACCTGCAAATCAAAACTGGAGGTGACTTAAAGAAAGTTTTTTCTTTTCTCTGTACATGCTATCATCACTTGTATCCAGCTAAAATGGAGGGGAAGAGGGGTATTTATCATTGATTAAATATCAACTTGGAGGATGCTGTCCTATAATGTAATACTTCAGACTAATCTCTGAGTTACTTTTTTTTAATATGTCCATATATGTGTATGTTTTTATGCTGTCTCTCTCTCTCTCTCTCTCTCTCTCTCTCTCTCTCTCTCTCTCTCTCTCTCTCTCTCTGTGTGTGTGTGTGTGTGTCTGATTTAAAAAAAAAATTAAAAAAGAGAATAAAAGCTAATGCAAACTAATATAAAGTAAGAAAAAGGAGAAAAAAGAAAAGTGAAAGCTAAAAAGACAAAAAAGAAAAAAAGAAAAAGAAAAGATACAAAGTACTGGCTTCTGATTTCACTGGACAACAAAAGATTCTGCTTCCTGAAAACAGTTGAGTCCATATTATAGATTTTTGGCTGCTAATCATGAAAATATCCTGTCATTTAACCAGGGGTGGGCTTCAAAAATTTTAGCAAGGGGTTCTCTGCCCGGTTGCTGGGTGGGCGTGGCCATGGTGGGCGTGGCCTAGTCGGCCTCCTGCACCATGGCAGGGGGGCATTTTTGCCCTCCCCAGGCTCCGGAGGCTTTCTTCGAGCCTCTGGGAGTGTAAAAATGGCCTCCCCAGGCTCCGGAGGCCCTTCCCGAACTTCAGGCAGGCCCATTTTTCACCTCCCCAAGCCTCCGCGCGCACCCTGCACTTACCTGCATCCAAAACGGGTTGAGTGGAGATTCCTGGGAGGGGTGGGATGGGAGGGGCCAGCCAGGAGTGGGATTTGGGGGTTCTCCGAACTGCACAGAATCTTATCTGCACAGAATCTTCTCCTGAACCCCTGCGAACCCCCAGTAGCGCACTCCTGCATTTAACCTATCATGTACTTTTATAGAAATCTTGTTTTTACCACAATGTGCACTCTTCAGTACTTGTTTTCTAGGCTGCAACACATGAAAGAAACATATGAAAACATGGAACTGTTGTTGAAGCATGTCCAGTTCACCATGTACAATTGGAATCTCTGTGGAGATCGAAAAGAAGTGATCCTGGTGTTTGGAATTACAGCTTGGATATACCAAGTACAATTAACCAGTGGAACAACTTGCCTCCAGAAGTTGTGAATTCTCTAACACCATACGTTTTTAAGAAAACATTGGACAATCATTTGTCTGAAATGGTATAAGGTTTCCTGCTTGAGCAGGGGGTTAGACTAGAAGACCTCCAAGGTCCCTTCCAACTCTGTTATTCTAAGGCTGTGTCATTCTAAGCACTGTTAAGCGAATGGGATAGCCATGGAACAAAGTTGCATAATGTTATAAAAACAATGGCCACTACTCTGAAAGAATTTGATTCCAGGACAGAAAAAAGTGACACATGAAACACTTGTTGACCCAATAAAGATATTTTTGCCTCCACTTCACATAAAAAGCAATGAACTGTTCATTTTCAACACAAATGAAAGTTTTTGTTATTTCAGACAGATGTTTCCAATAATAACTGATGTCAAGATTAAGAAAGGCCTATTTGTTGGGGCATAGATCAGATACACCAGGGGTGTTAAACTCGTGTCATCATGGCATCATCACATGATGTATCATTACTTTTTTCCCATTTCACTAAATCAGGCACGGCTGTGACACATCAGGCCCGTGGGCCGCAAGTTTGAGACCCCTGAGATACACCATCATTGACAAGTGGGTCTGTTAGCGGACCCAGAGAAAAATCACCTGGAAAGCATTTAAGGACATCGAGAATTTTCTTGGCAACTATCCAGCATCCAAACTACATCGAGCTCATTGGCAAACTTCATACAGAATGCAAGACCATGAAGTGCAACATATCACTGAAGCTTCATTTTCTGCATTCACACCTTTCCCAAACATCTAGGTGCAAGTTAGTGGTAGGTTGCTAGTGGTTCGCACTGGATCAGGCAAACTGGTAGCGGCAGCTCCGCCCACCCGCCCAGACACTTTTGTGCATGCAGAGAAGCTCTGTGCACACGCACAAGCATGCACGCATGCACAAGCAAACCAGTAGCAACGGGATTTGCAACCCGCCCCTGGTGCAAGTCAAACATGGTGAACATCAGGACATTGGCACAATGGAAAAATGTTATCAGGACAACTGGAATCCATCAATGCTGGCTGATTATTTTTGGACACTACAGAGGGTTGAATGAGACACAGAGAACAAATGAAAATCAGCAACAAAGTAATTTTAATCCTGCTGAATTTGTGCAGCACGTCAGAATCATTATGCCATTCAATATATTACAATTTCATATTTAAAATTTCATATTTCTCAAGATTACTATATGATAACAGTCATTCTTAAATTATATTTTTGTTCAGTTTGAAGAGTCTGTCATAATCACTAAAAGTTTTTTTTCAGGAAGCAAAACCTGGGAAAAAAAATGGTTGTCCACTGTCTTCTTTATCGAAGTTATAGGTGGAATTATAAATTTGCCTCTTATTCTATGGTTACACCATAACTCTCTATTATCCATCCTATCTAATCAACAAAATAAAATGGAAGCACTGATCCATCCAAATGTTGTAAATTTGGAAAAAATTGTAACATATAAAGCAGGGGTGAAATGCTACCGGTTCGGATCGGTTTCCCTGAACCAGTAGTAAAAAATGCTACCAGTTCGGGCAAACTGGTAGTAAAAAAAATGCTACCGGTTTGGGCAAACCAGTATTTCCAACGATCAGTTGTGCCGCGTGATTTATATTCGCTAGAAAGCAGGAAATCCTGCTTTCTAGCAAATTTAAATCGTGCGGCACAGCTGTTCCCCCCCTCGCTGTTCTACTTACCTTTGTAGACTCAGAAAAGTCTTCTTAATCCTCCTTTTTCAGTGCTGTGTGGTAGCACCTGTGGTGCACATGCATGTAAAGCATGCGTATGGCATGCACCGTTTATGTGCGCGCAAAGCGAACTGGTAGCAGACTTTAGAACATTTCACTCCTGGTATAAAAATGTTTTAAATGAGAAAGGGGAACTTAAAGCTAAACAGGAATTACAAAATGAAGGAGTGGACCTCGCATGGTGGCCACATTTGGAAATACAATCAAGATATGTGAAAGATGCTAAAATATATGGTTTTTATAAAGAACCAACAGTACTTGATCTGATACTATTAGGAACAGATGAAAATTTAATAAAGAGAATATATAATTATTTATTAAGTCTTAAAATGGAAGATGAACAACTGAAAGAAACAATGATAAGTATGGGCAAAAAAACTTTGGATATACAATAGAATTAGACAAATGGCAAAAACTCTGGGATAGAAATTATAAATTGACAATGGCAACTATGTATAAGGAAAACTTATATAAAATGTTTTACAGGTGGCATTTGCCACTGGCAAGACTAGCAAAGATATTTAAAACCATGTCCACCAAATGTTGGAAATGTAACCACACACCGGGCTCATACTACCATATGTGGTGGACATGCCCGAAGGCAAAAAAAATTTGGACGAAAATACATACATGGCTAGAGAAAATGGTAAAACAACATACAGTATAGACCTAAAACCAGAAATATTTTTAGGTTAGGTATACTGCCAGAAAAATATGATAAAGGGAATGTATTTTTAATATTACATGCTTTGACAGCAGCGAGAGTTGTATTTGCACAACATTGGAAAAATGAGGATCTCCTGCAGAGGAAAATATAATTAGAAAAATATTAGACTGTGCAGAAATGGATAGGCTAACATTAAAGATAAAGGACAAAGAAGACACAGAAATTTTTAACTTGGGATTTGTTTTACCAATGATTAGATAATAAAGGTAGAAATTAGAAATTGGAAGAATATCATTATATATAAGTAAAGAATGTTATTATTATTGTTATTATTATATATTTGTAAATTGACTCAGACAATACACTACTTATTAAGCATATGTTTTTACAAATGTTAAAGAAAAATGTATAAACAAAAAACTAAAAAAGCACACAATATAAGTAAATTTTTGTTTGTTTTATGCCAAACATCCAGTCAATAGTAAACATGGGTGCTATTTTATCTCTGATCAAAGAAGTCAATTTAGTCAATTTAATATAAGAGAAAGGGAAAAAAAAAACAAGTAAGAAACATCTTGATGTAATTTCACATATTTTTCCTCTTAATTAGTGTTAATTTTAGAAATGGATAGTTTTTAGAATAAATCCTGCCTTACATTCTAATGCTGATGACAGAGTGATTGTAGTTTAGCAGTAAACTTCTGAAATGCTACTAGATGGCAGCAAAGAATTAAACATTTTCTGTGTCTCTTTGTTGCCCTCTATTGCTTATTTATGTTGCTCAGATATGGTGATCCTATTTTTATGGAAAAATGTTACACTTGAAGTAAGACTTCTTTACCCCATGCTATATCTGCATAATTTACAGATAAACATTTAAATTAAGGATCTGTCACTTTCAAAATAATTGGTATTTCCTATTCCAGAAATATATTTGCATCCCATCTTTTCTCCAGTGAGCACATCCTAAAATGAGCAAAACAGTAGTGAAGTAGATTAAAGTAGAGAAAGTGAGGTAGATTAAATGCAGACTGACCTCTTGTCATTCACTTATGCATAATGATGATTTGAACTCTAATGTCTCGGGCCTCCGTCCAGCATTTTAACTATTACACTGTACCAGCTCATTCCATGCAAAACAAAATGAAGCAGAAATAAAATAGCATCAGTTAATGGCAGGCAGCCCTTCTTATATGCTAAACATTGGCTCTTGAGAAAAAGGATGGATATTCTAAGTACTTTAAACGTACTGATTATTCTTCACCCTTCTTCAAAGGTTAATGATATTGCCAGCTTTAATGGTAAAACATCACTCGATAGTGATGGGACCAGGCTGCCAGGAGGAGGGGGGGAGGAAGGTGAGTAGAAATTTGATTATTAGTCTAATCAAGGTAAAAATCCAGTTTCACAGGGTGAGCTTGATTACTGAGGTGATGAAAGAACGACATTGGGGTCCAGGTAGCAATTGTCTCTGTGCTAGGATTAATTATGTGTTATGATATACCTGAGGCCTTTCCCCTCCCCTCTATGTTAGGGTTGAACTGCAATTGTGTGGGAGATTGGAATTCCACTCTCCTCATAGTTCAAGGATCACTGGTCTCTGGTTGGGTGGGATTTTTTGAAACTTAATGAGAAAGAAACAACTGTTTCACTCCTTTGGTGTAGGTGAAAGAAGTGGACTACTGTTTGAATTGGATTTAATGACATGATATAACCCCATCTACTCCTAACTTTACTACATGATTCAGGCATGTCCAACCTGCAGCCCATAGACTACATGCAACCCTGGACAGCTAGTAATGTGGCCTTACAAGATTGTAAAAATCGCTGAGAAGAATGCTTTACTAACCTAAATGTAACATGTTATGTACTTTGATTTGCATTGAATTACCAGCCAAAAATCTTATTCGTGGAATCTGTTGCAATAATGATTAAAGGCAAATTATTGGAACTGAGCCTTCAGTGGTTCTGTGAACCAAACTATTAATTTAAAGTTGATCTTCGGAAGGCTAAGCTAGATGAAACTCCTGGATATTGCATCAGACCAGGGGTGGGTTCTGCTTACCTTTACCAATGGTTTGCAACGGGCTCATGTGCTCGCCTTGCTTCTGCACATGTACAGATTGCTGGTGATGACATCTGGGGTGGTGGGCGTGGCCTCCCGCTGGTTTTACTACCAGTTCTTGCGAACCAGTCCGAACCGGGGGCAACCCACCACTGCATCAGATCACATTTATAAAACACAAATATGCAAACATATATGGGAACTAAAACTATAGGAATCTAGAACTGAGATTTCCTGTGTGCACCTCCCCCCCGTCCCCCTTCATTTCATTGCTTTCAAAAGTTCTTGGATTGTCTCTAAATCTATCCAGGAAAAGCTAAATTAAAGATCTTCCTTCCTTCCTTCCTTCCTTCCTTACTTCCTTCCTTCCTTACTTACTTACTTACTTACTGACTTACTTCCTCTTTCTACTTCTCAGGAAGGTAAATTAATAGAATATTATGTTTATTTAAAAGGATAAATAATCCTCATCTTGCAGTATTCCCAAATTCCCCAAAAACCGTTCTCCTGAATAATTTGTTAAAACCTGATGTTTGCAAAACCTGATGCAGTAGTTACCGTATCTGCCTTATCACATTGATGTGCACTTTGCAGCATATTACAATCGTAGGAGATATGGTCCATTGGGGGTATTTTGTTGTAGCTTCATTTGTCTTACCTATTCCTGATAGCAAATTTCATAAAGCATTTGCCAGCAGACTCCTAGTTGATCATATCATGGAATTTATCACTTTTTTTCCTTTCATAATGATTATATTTCCAATCTTCCTCTCCCCTTAATGTTAAAACCTGGTGTTATCATTATGTTGGAAGGGAGTAAAGCAGTGGTGGGATTCAAGTAATTTAACAACCGGTTCTCTGCCCTAATGATTTCTTCCAGCAACCAGTTTGCCAAACTGCTCAGAAAGTTAACAACCGGTTCTCCCGAAGTGGTGCGAATTGGCTGAATCCCACCACTGGAGTAAAGGGAATTGTAGTTTTATCTATGGAGGTCTACTCCTGATCTAGTTCTGTAAAAGAGCAAATACCAAGAGTCAGCCTAGAGAACATCAGGAACCTAATTCAACCATCATTTCCCCCACTTTTATTAAGTTTACTTGGAATAGGGAGTATTATCTCCTTGTGTGAGGAACAAATGCTGACAAGACCCGAGGCCAAACTTCAGATCATAATGAAGCATAATGAACTAGTGGCATTTAAATTCCCCCCAGTTCCGAGTCAAACTCATAACTAAATGAAAATTGTGTCTCACTGTCTCTCTCCCACAAACTTCAGTCCAGATTCCACATAGTGATCTGGAAGAATTCAGCCATAGGTCCACAACTTGAACCTGAGGCCACACATGGCTCACCAAGGACACCAATGTTCCACTAATCATTGGCAAAAGCTACCATACCATAACACCTCCCTCTCTCATCTTGTCACCTCTCCTGTGTCCATCTGTGTGCACCTCTGCAGCTCTAGCGCTTTACATTTTGTATCCCTAAGATAAGAAGAATCCTCTGCAACTAATGAACTCAGTAGACAAACGCTAGAAACCCAGATTCCATAGTAAAATCTCCTTGAACAAGGTTACTGGCAAGGAAATGGTTTTTGGTGCATCCACAGCAGAGGTGATATTAAGCAGGTTCTGACCAGTTCTGGAGAACCGGTAGTGGAAATTTTGAGTAGTTCGGAGAACCGGTATATACCACCTCTGACTGGCCCCACCTCCATCTATTCTCTGCCTCCCGAGTCCTGGCTGATTGGGAGGAAATGGGGATTTTGCAGTAACCTTCCACTGGAGTGGGGAGGGAATGGAGATTTTACAGTATCCTTCCCAGGGGTGGGTTCTACTTACCTTTACTACCGGTTCACATCATGCCCGCATGCATGCTTCTGCATATGCGCAGAACAATTTTGATGATGTCCAGGTCAGTGGGCGAAGCCTCCTGCCAGTTTTACAACTGGTTCTTGCAAACTGGTCTGAACCGGGGGCAACCCACGGTTCCCCTGCCATGCCCACCAAGCCATGTCACGCCCACCAAACCACGTCCACAGAACCAGTAATAAATAATGTTGAATCCCACCACTGATCCACACAGCAGTTCAGACACATAGTCTCAGGGTATCATTGGAACAGAAGCAGACTGGACATTCTGTGCAGCATGGATCCTAAAATACACTGAAATTTCTCCTAACAGCATTCCAGTATTCCTGTCATCGCTTTGCCAAAGCAAGCATTTTCTTTTATCTCTGAGGCAGTATGGGAGGTTTTTTGCACATGCAATTTTTATTTTACTGCCATTAAGCACCAGCAAAAGGAGTTTAGATGCAGTAGTTACTGTATCTGCCTTATCCCATTGGTATGCACTTTGCAGCATATTACAATCACAGGAGTTATGATCCATTTGGGGGTATTTTGTTGTAGCTTCATTTGTCTTACCTATTCCTGATAGTAAATTTCATAAAGCATTTGCCAGCAGACTCCTAGTTGATCATATCATGGAATTTATTGCTTTTTTCCTTTCATAATGATTCAATTTCCCACCCTCTTCTCCCCTTAATGGTTAAAAAAATTGCAACCAGCAGCTGCGTATAATGCCCATCATCATCTTCTCCCCTTTTAAATTGGCTGCCAAAATGGCTTTGATTTCCATAGGTAAAGGTAAAGATTCCCCTCACACATAGAGCCTGGATAGCTCTGCATACCAGGCACTGCAATTTAACACCAGCTGTCTGCAATTAAAGTAAGTTCGAATCTTGCCAGGCTCAAGGTTGACTCGCCTTCCATCCTTTCTAAGGTAGGTAAATTGAGGACCCAGTTTGTGGGGGCAATAAGCTGACTTTGTATAAATATACAAAAGTATGAAGGCTATTACTTAACGCATTGTAAGCCGCCCTGAGTCTCCGGAGAAGGGCGGCATATAAATCAAATTTAAAAAACAAAAAACAAAAAACATATGTGCTAGTCGTTCCTGACTCTAGGGGACGGTGCTCATCTCCGTTTCAAAGCTAAAGACCCAGCGCTGTCTGAAGATGCCTCCATGGTCATGTGGCCAGCATGACTAAATGCTAAAGGCGCATGGAACGCTGTTACCTTCTCACCAAAGGTGGTCCCTATTTTTCTACTTGCATTTTTTACATTTGCTTTTGAATTGCTTGGTTGGCAGAAGCTGGGACAAGTAACGGGAGCTCACCCCATTACGTGGCACTAGGGATTCAAACTGCTGAACTGCCAACCGTTCAATCGACAAGCTCACTGAGCCACTGCATCCCTTGATTTCCATAGCAGTGGAATATTTGAAATGTCTCTGTGTTTGTGTGTGTATGTGCCTACATTTAATTTATTTATTTATTTATTGGTTCGATTTATATGCCACCCTTCTCCGGAGACTCAGGGCGGCTTACAATACATTAAGCAATAGCCTTCATACTTTTGTATATACCTGCTTAGTAGGGCTTTCGGCCCCTCCTAAGTGGTGTTCCTTTTTATACGAAGTCAGCTTATTGCCCCCACAATCCGGGTCATCATTTTACCTACCTCGAAAGGATGGAAGGCTGAGTCAACCTTGAGCCTGGGGAGATTTGAACTTGCAGTAATTGCAGGCAGCTGATGCTACTTAACAGCACTTTAGTCTGCTGCGCCACCAAGGCTCAAGGAGCAATTCTTACATTCTTCCAATTTTTACAGGAAATAATGGTTGTTTCCACTACTCAGATGGGCTGTATTCCTCAGTTTGGAACATTTAATTAATGTAGAAAATACAGGTAGTTCTCAACAACCAGTCCTTCAGTGACTGTTCAAAGTTATGATGGACTTATCTGGGGAGTGTTTAAAACCCAGATTTAACATCACAATGATTTGCTCCCCCCAACAGTCATATCACCATACTTCAGATGCTTGGCAACTGGGCTGCATATAGTATCCTGCAGTCATGAGAATACAGTTTTACGGTGGTTTTGCTGGAAACTGACATTTATTTCTGCTTTTGGACAAATCCAGGTCTACAGTACATCATGTATTGAGGTTGTTAACCTCAGCATTCACTTTATGGCCATGGAGGTTGCTTAACAACTGTTGCAAAAAAAGGGCAGGCTCCATTATGGCCATAACTACCTGCACAAATGTGAAAACAGTGCAATATCGAGACAAGCCAATGATTAATAGAATGACCATGAATATAGAGCAACACAAAAGGTCAAAATGTTGTTAGATTTCTAAATCTAAAGAAGTATTTTTCTTACACCAATGCAGTTTCCCTCTGAGCTGAAGAAGCTTCTTGGATGAGAAGCGGAACGTCTTCAAAGAAAAAACAGAAAGTGCAGTTGCCTCTTGAAAAAGCACCTTTGGGCTTGATATTATTCTATCCAAGAGGAAAATTCCACAACATAGAAGACTCTCTGCTTATTGTTGTTGTTAGTTGCGAAGTCGGGTCTGACCCATCGCAACCCCATGGACAACGTTCTTCTAGGTCTTCCTGTCCTCTATCATCCTCTGGAGTCCATTTATGCTCACGCCTACTGCTTCAGTGACTCCATCCAGCAATCTCATTCTCTGTCATCCCATTCTTCTTTTGCCCTCAATCTTTCCCAGCATTAGGCTCTTCTCCAGTGAGTCCTTCCTTCTCATTAGGTGGCCAAAGTATTTGAGTTTCCTCTTCAGGATCTGGCCTTCTAAAGAGCAGTCAGGGTTGATCTCCTCTAGGACTGACTGGTTTGATCGCCTTGCAGTCCAAGGGACTCGCAGGAGTCTTCTCCAGCACCACAGTTCAAAGGCCTCAATTCTTTGGTGCTCAGCCTTTCTTATGGTCCAACTTTCACAGCCATACATTGCAATTGGAAAAACCATATCCTTGACTATATGCACTTTTGTTGGCAGGGTGATGTCTCTAATTTTTAGTATGCTGTCTAGATTTGCCAAAGCTTTTCTCCCCAGGAGCAAGAGTCTTTTAATTTCTTGGCTGCGGTCCCCATCTGCGGTGATCTTGGAGCCCAGGAAAATAAAATCTGTCACTACCTCCATTTCTTGTTTCTTGTTACCTGCTTCTTGTTACCATCCATTAGCAACTCACAACCAAGTTCCCTCATGATTGCCACCAACTTGTGTAATTTTAAAAAAGGATTCAGCTTTTGGGGAAAAAATTGTACTAATCTAGTACAGAGTTTGGCCTGATTAAGCAAGACTTTTCTTATCTTCCTATGTTGTCATGATCTTAGTGATCAGCACAGCTAATTAGGCCATTAAGTTCAACCCTACATTCCTTACTCACTTGAGGAACCCAAATTAAATTATCCACGTCAGCTATTGTTTGAACACATCGGCCAAACTGGACCCTGCCATTTCCTTTAGTAATTGATCCCACTATCAAGCCAGTCTGTTAGGAAATCTCTTTCAGCATTTATCCAAAATCTGCTTTCTGAAGGTTAAGACCGTTAATCCAGGCCCTGTGGACTGGTAGACAGCAAAGAAGAGATATCAATATTCTTTTCTGGATCATCCTTTCAATTAACTGAAAAAAAATCTGGTATATTTATCTTTGGTAGAATTTCTCAAATATAAACACATCCAGTTCCCAAAGTCTCTCCTTGTAAGCCCTTTTACAGTTCTCTGATAATCTTTTTTATCCTCCTCTGCACTTGTTATAGTTTCTCTGAGTCTTTTTAAAATGTGCTCTCTGGAATTAGCAGCAGGGCTCAAGATGGGATGCAATTGTTGTGACCCAAGCCCAAATAGTTATTATCAGACACAATCAGTCCTAAACAAACATATTTTATTAGAACAGCTGAGAATTACTTCATTCTCAGGTTAGTCCAAATTAATTCCAAAACAAATCCTTCGTAAACAGTCCTTCGGCCTTATCACCAACTTTTGTCTTCTTTGGCACCCTGCCAAAGGCTTTTCTTGGCAAAACCCCATGAAGTTTAGAAGCAAGAGATGCCGACAAGAAACAAATGTAGCAACATTGCTTTCCTACAAAGATCCCAAGAGCTGTTGCTGCTTATTTATTTATTTATTTATTTATTTATTTATTTATTTATTTATTTATTTTATCATATTTGTATACTGCCCTTCTCCCGGAGGACTCAGGGCGGTGAACAGCCAAGATAAAAATACAAATAACATACAAAAGTTAAAAGCTATTAAAAATAGATTAAATAATTTGGGCTCAAAAAACAAATTTAAAAACATCCAATTTTTGTAAAACATTTAAAACCCAATTTAAAAGGGAGAGTTAGGCCAGACCAGCCTGTTGGAATAAAAACGTTTTTAGGGTGCGGCGGAAGATGCGTAAGTCTTGGATCCTCCGTATCTCTGGGGGGAGCTCGTTCTAGATGGCAGGTGCCCCCACCTGGGAGGGGCCAATCATCTCCTGGCCTTACTCCCGAATCGTCCTTTTTGATTTAGCTGCTCTTGCCTTCTGGCAGTTCTTCGCATGCATGCACTAAGATCAGGCTCCTCCTATTCCTCTACCTCTCTGCTATCCACCTCTGGAAGCTCCGGAGTCCATGTAAATGCATTAAATATTATACCGTATTTTTCAGAGTATAAGACGCACCTCCCCCCCCAAAAGGGGGTGAAAATTTAGGTGCATCTTATACATCAAATGTAGCCCCACCCACCCATTGGCCTCAACCCTTTGGCCTCTGCCTCCCAGCAGTTTACCTCCTTGCAGCAAGTAGCAAGAAGAAACAGCCCATTTCAGCTTCAGCACAGCCTAATTAGCACAAGTTGATTGGATCACCCTCCCAACTCTCAGCTGTTTTGCTCTCAGCTGTTTTGCGCAGGCCTCTTCTGCTTGCTGCAAGGAAGTAAATTACTGGGAGCAGTTTTTTTTTCCTTGTGCTAATCAAGCTATGTTGAAAACAAAAATGAAAGTAAAGCAGGCTATTTACTGTTTGCTGCAATGAGGCAAAATTGCTGGGAGGCAGAGGCAGATTTCTTTTTCTTGTTTTCCTCACCAAAAAAGATAGGTGTGTCTTATAGTCTGGAGCATTTTATAATCTGAAAAATACAGTAAATACCTTAAATAAATCTATGCTCAGTTTCATTCTATTTTATTTTTTTTTCTAAATGGTTTGGGATTTTATTTCTGTCTTTGGAATATCCCAACCAGTTCTGAGGCATTCTGCAAATCTGATAACCATTCCCTCCATATTTTCAAGTGGGGCATTAATGATGACAGGGCCAAGGATGAAAACCTTGAAGCGCCTTCTTGTTCATGGAGATTCTCAGTCATCCAGGTCATAGTTGTCTCAAAGGTGCTTTTTGAAGGCCACTGGACTGTTTTTTTCCTTGAGAAAGAAGCTGTTTTGCTTCCCATCGAGGAAGCTTCGTCAGTTGTACTGAATGGTGTGCTACCTATCAACACTGTATCTCCAATATACAACACAATCAGAGGTGTGTTTCAGCCAGTTCTGACCAGTTCTGGAGTTCTGACCAGTTCTGGAGAACCGGTAGCGGAAATTTTGAGTAGTTTGGAGAACCGGTAATGGAAATGTTGAGTAGTTTGGAGAACTGGTAGTGGAAATTTTGAGTAGTTCAGAGAACCGATAGCGGGAAGTTTGAATAGTTCGGAGAACTGGCAAATTCCATCTCTGTTTGGCCCCAGAGATGGAGATTTTGCAATATCCCTGAAGACTTTTTTATTTCAGCAAGCCGGGCTGGGTTAAAAATCTTTTAATTGGGGAATTTTATGGGTAAGGGGTTTTAAATTGGGGAAGCCAAAGATAAATTTAATTTTGTTTTAATGTATTTTAATATTTGTATTGTGTGTTTTTAATTTTGGCTGTTCACCGCCCCGAGTCCTTCGGGAGAGAGGGCGGTATAAAAATTTTAAAAATGAAATAAATAAATAAATAAAATATCCTTCCCCCAGGAGTGGAGAGGGAATGGAGATTTTACAGTATCCTTCCCCTGCCACGCCCACCAAGCCATGCTACTCCCACTCACCAAGCCACACCCACAGAACCGGTAATAAAAAAATTTGAAACCCACCACTGAACACAATCCTTTTGGTAGTTCCAAGAAGATTCCACAATCATTTGCACTCTGGTTCAGGTGAACCTGAGGGCACAGATAAATTCCAAGCAGCCTCAACAACTCTCAGAGAGTGCTAACACCCAGATGACTGCAAAGAAACAAATCCTTCCATTCCCTTACCACCATCCTGTCAGAACCTATCCTTCCATCTCCCCCCCCCATCATCTAGTCTCAACTGTCAGTACCTGTCGTTCTATCCTTCCCCCCCCCCAGTACAACTGATGAAGTTCTCTGGATGGGAAGCAAAATGTTTTCTGCCTCAAGCAAAGAAAACAGTCCAGTTGCCTTTTAAAAATCACCTTTGAGACAAGCATCCTCCTGTGTTCATTGGCATCCTTCAGTCTCAAAAGACTATGGTATCGTCCTCTGGAAAGAGGTCCTAAAACAGCATCTGGTGTGACTAAAAAGGCCAATTCGAGAGTGGCAATCCCTTCCACACTGAGGGCAGATACATTCTGTCCCCTGCCCGGCCCCCAGATTTCGCTGGTTCTGGGACTGCCTCTTTGCCTCAGCATGCCGAACAAGTGTCTCTTCGAATTGGAGAAGGCCATGCTGTGTCTTTAGCCTCCAAGGTGAATGATCGGATGTCAAGGTTTCCCAGTTGTTAAATGTCCATTCCCAGGGCCTTTAGGTCCCTCTTGCAGATATCCTTATATCGCAGCTGTGGTCTCCCTCTAAGATGCTTTCCCTGCACTAATTCTCCATACAGATCTTTCGGAATTCCGAAAGATCTCCTCCTGTGTTACTGATTACATTCCCTTACCACCTAATCTTTATGCATACAACCTTAAAGGAAAGAAAATAATTCTCTGATATTTCCCTGTTTATCTGTTACATCATATGACATTTATTGACTCCATATTAATGTGACTGCTGGAACATACTACTCTGAGTTAGATTTATTCCTTGCCAAAAATGTGCATGCATATCATGCCAAAATAGGACGACGCTTGTACAAAATGAGCATGTGCTATTTTAAGTGGAGACAGAGGGACGTTTAGAAATAATCATTCTAATTTTACTATTGATATGGTACATTCACCATACCACACTAGTATTTTAGCACTGAAAATACTTTTTAAAAAATGCCCTTGAGATGTGCAGAGTAAAATAACGGAGCAAATATGTAATATTGTGATCCAAAACAATTCTGAAGAGGAAAAAGAACATGACTAGTTAAAAATACACCAGAGAGTTTTAAAACAGACTGTAAGGACATCTGAAAAACACAGGCTAAGTTTTTTTTAAAAAAAGAAGTTTGATATAACCAAGCAAAAATTAGCAAAGATTTTTTAAAGTCTATCTATTTATGCCTAATATAAATTGCACTCAAGCAAAGCCTATTCAGTGGAATTATTAGCCTGTTCTCATATAGCCTGATATTTAACTCAAGTGTTCTGCATTTGACTACTGAAAACTTTCGCCTTTAGGAACTGAAATAATGTATTTCCGGGGTGAAATCCAGCAGGTTCGGACAGGTTCTGGAGAACTGGTAGTGGAAACTTTAAGCAGTTCTGAGCACTGGTAGCAGAAATTTTGAGTAGTTCGGAGAACCAACAAATACCACCTTTGGCTGGCCCCAGAATGGGGTGGGAATGAAGATTTTGCAATATCCTTCCCCTGCCACACCCACCAAGCCATGCCCATTGAGAGAAAAATGGATTATTCCTGTAAAAAGCATAACCTAAGTAACGCCATTTTAAACACCATATTTAACCTTTATATAATCTGATTATATAACCTAGTAGTAAGGACATGAAAAGGGAAACTGTGCTGTTCCAGTGATGCTTGTTTTAAAAGACATATGATGTATATTTTTTAAGGAAATAAATGTTTTAGTAAATTCCGAAACGGGTCTGGCTGATTCAAAAGAAGAAGAGCCTACAGATAACAATACCAATCAGCATGGGAACATCTGTGTGGGGTATTTTTGTAAGGTATTTCTAAAGGGGAATTCCAGGGCGGAACATAAGAAGAAGAGCCAAAATTGTTATATAAGACCTGAAACCAATTCCCTGGGGGACCGTTTGTATCTGGCTGCTATATCCTGAAAATTGTATTTAAACCATGTAAGCACAGCATTTAAAAGTTCTCTCTCTTCCATGGGAGAACCCTTTTGCAAAAGCTTGTAATATATATATAGCTTTATATATATATATATATAATAAAGCTGCTTTTGGCTTGTTCATTGTCTCTGTTTTACTTTTATAAGGTGATGCTGCTTTTCTGCATTTCACACCCATAGAACCGGTAGTAAAAAAAAATGGATTTCACCACTGATGTATTTGTTTTATTTCAGTAAAATAAATCAATAGATACATATCCCGCCATTCTTCCTTCTTCACGTTTTGCCCGTGATTGACCCAAAGTCACCCCTTGAATTTCCATGTGAACCGGAACTTCAAGTCCTCATTCAAGCTTAACCTTTGCATTAAACTGTGTCTATACAAGGCAGGAGTGTTAGCCAACAAAGTAGAAGCAGAAGACTTTCTGGACTTTAAAGAAACTAGGTATGTGACAGTGGTGGGTTTCAAAATTTTTTACTACTGGCTCTGTGGGTGTGGCTTGGTGGGCATGTCATGGCTTGGTGGGCGTGGCATGGTGGGAGTGGCAGGGGAAGGATACTGTAAAATATCCATTCCCTCCCAATCAGCTGGGACTTGGGAGGCAGAGAATAGATGGGGTGGGGCCAGTCAGAATTTTTACTACTGGTTCTCCAAACTACTCAAAATTTCTGCTACCCGTTGTCCAAAACTGGTCAGAACCTCAATGCAGCATCTCCATAGTCATGTGATCAAAATTCCAGCACTTAGCAACTACCAGTAGCAACTTGGTTGCAGTGTCTCAGGATCATGTGATCAACATTTGTGACCTTCCCAGCTGGCTTCCAATAGAGGAAGCTGGATAGAGGTAGCTGGATTCACTTAATGCCTGCAGTGACTCATTTAACAATTGCAGTGACTCACTTAACAACCATGGCAAAAAAAAAGTTTATAAATTGGACATGATTCAGTTAACAACTGCCTTGCTATCTAATTGTGTTTGTACATTGAGGACTACAGGGGTGGGTTCTACTTACCTTTACTACCGGTTCACAGTGGGGCTGCGCGAAGAAGCGCAGAAGCGTTTTGCTGATGTCAGGGTCGGTGGGCGGAGCCTCCCGCCGGTTTTACTACCAGTTCTATAGAACTGGTGCGAACCGGGGGCAACCCACTACTGGAGGACTACCTGTAGAACAGAAACAGAAATAATTCTACATTTGTTGTTTTTTAAAAAAAACTATCACCTTTGTTCATTTAATCAATTATAAGAACTGCATAATATTCTCGTTAGGATTCTTTTTTTTAAATGACTGCAGATTAGGAAAAATAGTATCAAAACAACAGATCTTGTGTTGTTCCATAAGACAATTGCGAACAGAAGGATGTAGAAGTAGAACTGATGTTTATGGCTGATAGAAATATATCAGGGAATATCTATTTTTAATCTCTAGGACCAAATAAAATTCACCCTAGAATATTGAAGAAGTATATTTATGATATATTTATGGTGCTATCTCTAAGAAATTCTAGAGAAGAAATGAACCGGAAAAGATAATAGTTTGTCTCTATTTTCAAAAAAAAGGAGAAAAGGAGGAGCTAGTGAATTATAGGCCAGTTATTCTGTCAGTGATATATGAGAATATAATAAAGTTATTGATTTAGAATCACTTTGAAAACAAGGTCATTATTACCACATGGATTTGGCAAGAATAAATATTTCCAGAGTAAACTCATCAATTTTTTCCCCATTTCTTAAAGGTTCATACAAATGCTATAGACCTGATATCTTAATTTCAGCAACTCATCTGTTAAGTGCACATTTTGTAAACTAATCCACCATAGATTAGATGACTTGGAAATATGTCTGGTTTAAAAATCATACTCGAAGATGCTTACCAAGGGTTCTTCATCAAACTGGAGTGTTTACAATTTAAAGAAAGTAGAGAAACAGGAACAGAAGCAGAAAAGGGAAACAACCTGGTGCCATTTTTTTTATTTTGCATTGTTTCAATTGTACTGTTTTAATTGTTTTCATGATGTATGCTGTCCAGAATTGTTCAGAAGGGCTTCTATAGAAATCAAATAAATAAACAAGGAGGAACCACTGTAGAAATTAAGTCCCATTCATAAAGAAAGATGGAAGGAAATGGGAAAACTTATTTTTCAAGGGGGAAAAAATGCCAAGAGAGACCATGACTTAGACTTAGAGTAACTTCATTGTCACTTTAAATGTACACTAATTGGCATATATTAAAATGAAATTTTGATGCATTCAGCTCTCAAAGGGTCACCACCTCCAATGCACACTACATAAACATGACAAAAATATAAATAAATAAATAAATAAATATTTATGCATATATCCATATACCCACATATCAGGGGTGAAATCCAGCAGGTTCTGACAGGTTCTGGAGAACCAGTAGCGGAAATTTTGAGCAGTTCGGAGAACCGGCAAATACCACCTCTGGCAGTCGCAGAGTGGGTTGAGAATGGAGATTTTGCAATATCCTTCCCCCAAGAGTGGGGAGGGAATGGGGATTTTGCAGTATTCTTCTCCTGCCATGCCCACCAATCCACGCCCACCAAACATGCCATGCCATGGCCACCAAGCCACGCCCACAGAACTTATGTTATATACCATGTGGAAACGCTGTATATCAAAATCTGTTCTTTTTCTTTTTAGAGTAGAAGATACTTATTTTTTTTCATTTCATTTCACCCACATTCTTACCAACATTTACCAATATTTCCAGGATTTAGATAATTGCTGATCTGCACATTATGAAACCATGAAGCTGATCTCTCATTTTTCATTCTGGCCCCCATGAAATAGTTTGATATTTCAGAGAAGAAGGAGTGAACAAAGTTTGGCTCCAGTGGTGGCTTTCAGCCGGTTCTATCCAGTTCTATCCAGTGAACCAGTAGCGACAGCTGCGGGAGGCTCCACCCACCCGCCCAGATGTCATCACGTCCCTTTTTTGACACTCTGCACATGCATGGAAGGCTCTGTAGGTGGTGCATGCAAGTGAAGCGACAGTGGGCACGTGCTCACATTTGTGAACTAGTAGGGAAGATAAGTGAATACGACTCCTGGTTGGCTCTGTTTTAGGCAGGGAAGGGAAGGGGGAGGGGAGGGGAGGGGAGAAGAGAAGAGAAGAGAAGAGAAGAGAGGAGAGGAGAGGAGAGGAGAGGAGAGAAGAGAAGAGAAGAGAAGAGAAGAGAAGAGAAGAGAAGAGAAGAGAAGAGAAGAGAAGAGAAGAGAAGAGAAGAGAAGAGAAGAACGGCTGTCCTTCTGTTGTCCTCCTCGCATACTATCATCCCCATCTATTCCCCACCCCACTTTTCTCCCTCAACCCACTGACCTAGGAAAATTGTGGATCTTCTCAAACACATACTAATATGAAATATTATTCTCTTATTTCAAATAAAGAGAGAAAAAGAAGGCCTTGGTGCCTTTTATACACAGAGAGAAGCACACACACAAACAGAGACACACACAAACATTTACATATACATATACAAGCCAAAACATTTACCTACACACACACATTGTATTTATATTGTGTTTTAATTTCTGCTAGTCACCCAGAGTCACATTGGTGAGCTGAGTGGACATATAAATAAATAACATCTTGAGCCTTGGCAGTTTTTCTATGGTGGGGAGAAAAGATTGGTCTGGAAGCATTTGTGCCCTGACTGGCAAAGCAGAGACTGATATCTTACACAAAGGAGTGTTCTGTTTCTTATTTTAGTGCTTTATCGCTTTTTGATGTGGTTGGATAACTCATCAATAAAAATTTATGGCTGTGGCTGTTAATGGTGTTCTAAAAAAAAAAAGGATAACATTTATTTATTTATTTTTACAGAAGGGTGATGGTTGAAAGACCTTAAAAGTGCCCCAGAGAATATTGATGAGTATTTCTCTTGTTGCACTGGGTTGGATAAATTTTCAGGGGGGAAGGGGAAATGCAAAACAAACTATATCTATACACAACACAGCTTCTAATAAGGATGCATCAGTTAAATTGATCAGTTACCCACCGGGCTCTGGACGGCCCCCACTTTCCGCGCCGACCAGAAGACATGGCTTTTTCAGCAAATTCCCTGATCTGCCGTGAGGTTTTAATTGTCTGGGGATTTTAAATTGGCTTGTTTTAGTATTTTTTATTGTTATGTTGTTTTTATTCTGTGAGCCACCCCGAGTCCTACGGGAGAAGGGCAACATATAAATTTGATAAAATAAATAAATAAATAAATAAATAAATAAATAAATAAATAAATAAATAAATAAAATGTCTATGGAGTGTTCTGTCCCCGTCTCACACACGCACCCCCACAGACAGTCAATAGTGAAATAAACCAGCTGACAAAGGTTTCTCTAAGAGCAGAATTGGCAGCAACCCAGTGGCTGGTTGCCAAGAGTCTTTTACTTACGAAGGGAGTGTTTTTCAAAGCCAACACACAACAGATAAGAGAATATTCAAAAAGTCCAGCAATGCAGAGAGGTTTGTTCAATATCAGTTTTTGCTCGTCACAGAGCTTGAACGGCCACCACACCCCCTTTTATACCCTGTGGGGTGTGGTCCAGTGACTCAGCCTAATCCCTGGCATGCCTCTTCCTCTGCTGTGCGCGTTTATCTCTGCGACACTGACATGGATCCAGCCAAGACTCATCATCATCATCATTACTGTCCACCTGCGGCTGCGTGGAAGTGCTTGGCCCCGGCCCTATCTCTTGGCCTTCGGAGGACACCGGAGGCATTGCCAGAGAGGAGGGTCCTGGAGAGGGAGGCCTTGCCAACTCCTCTCCTTCACTCTCAGAGTCCTCTCCTGCTGATAACACAGGCTCGGTGATTGGAGCCACAACATGGAGATTCTCAGTTATCCAGGTCATGGTTGTCCCAAAAATGTTTTCTTTTCTTTTTTTCCAAAAGGCAACAGGACTTTCTTTGTTTTTTCCTTGAAGACGTTTTGCTTCTCACCCAAGAAGCTTCAGTCAGAACTGAAGAAGCTTCTTGGATGAGAAGTGAAACATCTTCAAGAAAAAACAAAGAAAGTCCACTTGCTTTTGGGGGGGGCGGGGAAAAGTGTCTTTTGAACAAGGATCCATCAAGTTTGCCAACAAGAAAAAAACAACAACAGGTAATTGGGGAAGCAAAATTGAATACAGATAGTTCTGAACTTATGACCACAATTGAACGCAAATTTGTTGTTAAGGGAGTTGGGCCCAATTTTACAAACTTTTTGCCAGGGTTGTTAAGCAAATCACTACAGTTGTGAATCATCTGGTTGTTAATTGAATGTGGTTTCCCCCCATTTACCTTGTTTATCAGAAACTCCCTAACAAGGTTGCAAAAGACAATTACAGGACTCCAGATGCTGTGACCATTGTCAACACACGGCGGTTGCCAAGCAACCAAAGTTTGATCACATAAAGGGGATGCTGCAACAGTTATGGATGTCCCATCTTTTGGCTTGCCTGGGCCACATTGAGTGACAAGAAATTGTCCTGCACCACGTATAAAATAAATAATATAATGTATATAAAATGTATATAAAAAACAAGCTTCCTGTCAGATGTAAATGCCTTATTCTCTAATGTGTAAATAGTATATGAACGGGGTATCAGGGGTTAACTTATTCTTTACTTCTTAATGTATTCATAATTTATTTATTTATTTATTTATTTATTAATCAAATTTCTATACCGCCCTACTCCCGAAGGACTCAGGGCGGTGAACAGCCAAGATAAAATACAGACAATACAAATATTAAAAATCCCTTAAAATTATTAAATATTTCGGCCGAAACACAGATTAAAACACCCAATTTATAAAATCACGAATTCAAAAATTTAAAATTTAAGAATTTAAAAGAGGGGAGTTAGGCCAGGCCAGCTTGCTGAAATAGAAAAGTTTTGAGAGCACGGCGAAACGTGCGCAGGTCCGGGATCTTCCGTATCTCTGGGGGGAGCTCGTTCCAGATGGTAGGTGCCCCCACAGAGAAGGCTCTCCCCCTGGGGGCCGCCAGTCGACACTGTTTGGCCGACGGCACCCTGAGGAGCCCCTCTCTATGGGAGCGTACTGGTCGGTGAGAGGCTATTGGTAGCAGAAGGCGGTCTCGTAGATACCCCGGTCCGATGCCATGGAGCGCTCTAAAGGTGGTAACCAAAACCTTGAAGCGCACCCGGAAGACCACCGGGAGCCAGTGCAGCTCGCGCAGGAGGGGGGTCACATGGGAGCGCCACGTCGCTCCCATAACCACCCGCGCGGCCGCATTCTGGACCAGCTGGAGCCTCCGGGTGCTCCTCAAGGGGAGCCCCATGTAGAGAGCATTGCAGTAGTCCAAGCGGGAAGTAACAAGAGCATGAGTGACCGTATTTAACGAGTCCCGATCCAGAAAGGGACGCAACTGGCGAATCAGGCGGACCTGATAAAAAGTGCCCCTGGCCACGGCCGTCATATGCTCTTCTAAAGACAGCCGTGAGTCCAGGAGGACACCCAAGTTGCGAGCCCTCTCCGTGGGGGGCAATGACTCGCCCCCAATAGTCAGTGATGGCGCCAACTGACTATATCGGGATGTCGGAAACCACAGCCACTCGGTCTTGGATGGGTTGAGCCTGAGCCTGTTCCTCCCCATCCAGATCCGCACGGCCTCCAGGCACCGGGACATCACTTCAAGGGCATCATTGGGGTGGTCCGGGGTGGAGATGTACAGCTGAGTATCGTCAGCGTACTGGTGGTACTTCACCCCGAAACCACGGATGATCTCACCCAGCGGCTTCACATAAATGTTGAACAGAAGGGGCGAGAGGACCGACCCTTGTGGCACCCCACATACAAGGGGCCTCGGGGTCAACCTCTGCCCCCCTGTCAACACAGACTGCGACCGGTCAGAGAGAAAGGAGGAGAACCACCGTAGGACGGTGCCCCCCACCCCTAACTCCTCTAGCCGGTGCAGCATGATACCATGGTCGATGGTATCAAAAGCCGCTGAGAGGTCTAATAGGACCAGGACAGAGGAACAACCCCTGTCCCGAGCCCTCCAGAGATCATCAACCAACACGACCAATGCCGTTTCTGTGCTGTACCCAGGCCTGAAGCCCGACTGGAACGGATCCAGATACGACGATTCATCCAGGTACTGGGGGAGCTGTCGCGCTACCACACTCTCAACAACCTTCGCAATGAAGCGAAGGTTGGAGACTGGACGATAATTTGCCAACACTGCCGATAATTTGCCAACACTGCCGGGTCCACTCCCGGCAGGAATTCACCACTCCCATATCTAGCTCCACCCATTGTATATATAAGGAGCTGTATGCACCCACTTCCTTGCTTCTATCTGTGAATATTCAGTGAATATAGAATGCCTAATGTAAATAAAAGAAGATATATTTAAACTTTTAACTCTTGCTAATTTTATTGAGTCTGATCCTGAAAATATTGCAACAAGCTGGTAGCAGAGGATGGTTAATTGACTCAATAAATACTTAAAAATGTCTAAGAAAGATAGGCCCAACACCAGGGCATACAGCAAAGAAATGGAAACAGAACAAGAAATAATCAACGAATCCACAAACGCGATTTCGAGAGAATCCGAAGAATACACCACTGAAGACGAAGAAATAATAGATGAAAATGATGATCAGGAGGAAATCGAAATAGAGAATAACGAACTCAGGTCAGAGATATTAAAACTATTGAAGAGCCAGAAGAATGATGAAAGCCTCATCGCAAACCTCCAAGATATGCTGAAGAACAGCGGAGCAGCGAGAGAGAAGTACATCACTAATGAAAAATCAAAAGACCCAAAAATAGTGAGTGATATGACTGCAGAAAAAATTGTTGTGAAGAAGAAAAACGGTGATCCCGCGCGAAATTTTGAATGGCAGCCATCTTGGTTTCAACAGACCTCCAGGGTGAGCGAAGCAGAGCCAATCAGAAAACTCAATTCAAAATTTCTGGCGCGAAAAACATTATCAGACAACGAAAACGAAAAAGAAGATTCAAACACCTCAGAAGAATCAGAATCAGAAAGTGAAGGTGATTCAACAAACAATCAAATAAAATCAGCAATGAAAACGCTTTTTGCTGCATTTGGGCCAAAACTAAGAATTACTAAAAAGCTAACGAAGAAGCGAACGAGCAAGCCAATGCCTCAAGACCTGCCCACTCCCATCCTGACTACGAGAGCGCCGACGCCCGAACCCAGAGAGCCCTGCCGATACCGCCCCACGCCACAGACCGGAGCAAACACCAACACACTCAAAAGAAGAGGAAGAGCAACCGCCATCGTCAGGACTCCCAAGATCGAGCCAGAGACCGATTCGTCTGAGGAGGAGCAGAACGAGCGAGCCACAACGAGGAGAACCTCTCACGACGACTCCAGGGAAGAAATGAACAACGCGCATGCGCAAGACTACGCAGACGATCCGGGAAGACATGAATTGACGAGAAGACCATGCAGGCTCGTTGCGAGCATCCCCACGCCGTTTTGTAACTTTCTGCATTTACGAGACCACGGACTACCTCAGGTTGTAAGTAATGGAACTAATAATGTCGGAAATTTACCCAGTGACTTCCCAAAGCTAAGGATAGATGGCATTAATTTACAAGAATGGTATCAGCAGCTCCAGGTTGTCTTTATGAAAGAAAACTTACTGTTTTTTATCACTAGTCCCCCAAAAAGACCTTGGACTCTAAAAATAGACTGTTTACACCATAGAGCATTTTTCTTATTAATATCTAGTGTATCTCCTGCAATGTATCACAGCATTAAGCAAAATCTGACTGTTTCAGAAATTATTCAATGCATGTTCAATCTGTTTCACAGTGACAGTGTAGCTACCACCACAAGGATGTCCAAAGATTTCTTTTCATCTAGGATAAAACCAGGGGTTTCCATAAGTGAGCACTTAATATCTTTAAACAAAATAAGAGCTGAACTGCATTTAAGGGGGGAGGTGATTTCAGACCAAACAATGAAAAGTGTTATTATCAACTCACTTGATCCATCATGGGACAATTATATGTCACATTTAGACACAATCAATCTAGGATACTTATCCACAGAAAGTCTATCCAATAAATTAATAGCAGAAGACAATTCAAGAAGGGATCGTTCTAACAAACACATAGAACACAAACCATATAGGAAAGTAGCTTTCCAAGAAAAATATAATGAAACATTTAAATGTCATAACTGTGGATCCAGGGAACACAATAGAAGAGATTGCTCCAAAACTTCAAAAGAAAGACATAGGTCTGAATATAGAAACAAATACAATTATAGACAGTCTTCCATGGATAGACATAGATATAGAAGCCCACCAAATTACAAAGAGAATAGAGGGGGCAGAGATAATTCAAAGGATAGAAAATCTGGTTCACTGAATGGATTAAATAAACGAGACAACACTAACATACAGCAGAATGAGAACAATAATTGGCTTATTGATTCTGGAGCAACTAATCACACCACTAATAACAAAAATATATTGTCTTCATTTGTAGAAGATAAATTTGTAATAAAGGTAGCTAACCAAGAAAAGGTTCAAGTATTAGGTAGAGGGAATGTAACCTTGCCTGGTCTAGGAAAAATAGAGGGGGTATTGCTAATACCTGAAATACCTCATAACATACTAAGTGCCATAAAACTAAGTAGAGATTCTGATATTAACATTGTTTTTTCTAAAGGAAAGGCGACTTTGGAGAAAAATAAAATAGATATAGGCACTGTGATGATTAAAGGAGGCCTACCTTATCTGATAACAAAAGAAAAATGGTTGCATAACATTGATTCAAATATGGAAGATTGTATTGAAGTAGATGATGAAAACATTAGCAACAGTGACAATGATGAATGTAAAATATCTCATGATCACAAAGATGCACACAATGAAAAAAAACCAAAAATAGGTAAGTCAATTCATGATGAGTGTGCTCACATCTTACATAGGAAGTTAGGACATGCCAGTTTTCCTGTAGTACAAAAAATGACTGAACACGCAGAAGGTGTTAAAATAAAAAATTGTGAAAACTATTTGGAATGCTCAGTATGTAAATCCACAAAACTAAAAACTAGCCCCAGACCAAGAAAATCTACTAGATCAACCAACAAAATTTTTGATTTAGTACACATGGACTTAGTTGGTCCACTAACTCCATCAATCACTTATAGAAAACGTTACTTCTTGACCATAGTAGACGATTATAGCCGCTATGGATTTGTTTATACATTAAAACACAAAGATGAAACCTTTCAAAAATTTAAAGAATTTTATAAACGCATAGAAACACAACACAATATCAAAATAAAACAAATCATGACAGATAGGGGATGTGAATTCATGTCTAAAGAATTCTCCCAATGGTTAAAGGACAGAGGAATGTTACATTACACATCTAGTCCATTTTCTGCGTTCCAGAACGGGATTGTAGAGAGAAAGAACTCAACATTACAAACCATGATTAGATGCACATTGGAAGATGCTGGCTTAAGCAAACAATTCTGGTCAGAAGCCCTACATTATTCCAATTACACACAGAATAGAACCTGGTCCAGCATTGTAAATAAGACACCATATGAAGTGATGTATAATAGGAAACCAAAATTGGCACACATGCACATATTCGGAGTCACTGCAGACGTACACATACCTAAGCAATTAAGAAGAAAGGGAGAGAACGTGTCCAGGAGACTCAGATTTATGGGATATGAGACAGGCACTAAAGGGTACAGATTCATCGATAATAATAACAAATTTATAGTCTCCAGAACAGCTGTGTTCCATGAACAGGCCAACTGGTCTAAAATACATCTTAATGAAATATTTCCAAGTAACAACAAAGATACAAAATCTCAAGAGGAAGGAACTATAGAAAAGCAAAATATCAACAAATATAAAAACAAAACCAAAACATGGATAAATAGCCAACACAAAATAAAGACAGACACACTAACAAAAAAGGAAGCAAGATATTTGCATGATAACAATAGTAAACCTGAAAAAACAATTAGAAACACCAGAAATCAGATGCCTAATAAATACAAGGATTATATAATGCATATGGATGGTGAGTTAACGACACCTAATACATATGAGGAAGTGTTAAAGCTCCCTCGTAAAGAAAAGGAAAAATGGGAATTAGCAATGAAAAAAGAGATGGAAAGCCTACAAGGATTAAATGTATTTACACCTGCAGTTGCACCAAAAGATAAAACAATTATTGGTACCAGGTGGATATATAAAATTAAGAACTTAGAGGGAGGCAATAACCTATACAAAGCTAGACTAGTTGCACAAGGTTATGCACAGAAATATCCGGAGGACTATACTGACACGTATTCCCCCACAGTAAGAACTGAGAGTGTCAAAACAGCTCTAGTGGTAGCATCAGCACTCAATCTCGATGTATTCCAATATGACATACAGACTGCGTATCTACACGCAAAACTAGATAAGGAAATATATGTAAGAGCACCTCACAGTCAATACACAAACAAGAATGAGACATGGTTGTTAAACAAGAGTTTATATGGGTTAAAACAATCTGGTAAACGATGGTATGATTGTTTAGTAAAAGTACTTAAAACCATGGACTTTAATGCCACCACTGCTGATAACTGTTTCTTTGTCAAAAAGGGTGATGATTACATAGAATTTGTATTGATCTATGTGGATGACATTTTATACATAGGAAAACATAAAGAGAGAAGAGAAACTTTTGTGACTAAGCTAAGTGAACATTTCTCATTGAAATCTTTAGGCAAAGTAAACAAATATCTTGGTGTTCAAATTAATAAGACTAAAAGAGGATTCAAACTTACTCAGAGAGATAAGATCATAGAGCTCTTAAACAAATGCAATCTAAGTGATGCCAAACCTTGTGATACTCCTATGCAGACTGATTTTCTAAGAAATGCTGATGAATCATCCCCTGAATTTAAAGATAACACATTTTATAGATCAGTCATAGGTTCACTTCTTTATATATCTAATTGGACAAGACCAGATATCGCTTTACCCCTCAACTTATTATCCAGGCATGTCAGCAAGCCAACAATGTACCACTGGGAAGCTGTTAAACGAATATTAAGATATCTGAAAAATACACTAGACTTTAGTTTAATGTTGGAACCTAACGATAATAAAGAACCAAAGCTTACATGTTACGCAGATGCGGACTGGGCTGGAGACACCTCATGTAGAAAAAGCACATCTGGTTATATATTCCTCTTAAATGACTGTCCAGTTTACTGGTACACTGGTAAACAAGAATTAGTGGCCACTTCAACGACAGAAGCAGAATATGTTTGTTTATCTAAAGCTGCAAATAACCTTGTATGGTTTAATGATTTGATTTCAGATGTTTGGAAAAAACCTGCTTTGCCTTTTGTTATGCATGAAGACAATAAGGCAGCTATTGAAATATCTAGATCTGACGCCATTGGACAAAGGTCCAGACACATAGATATAAAATTTAAACATGTGAGACAATTATCTCAGGATGGATTTATTAAAGCAGTGCATTGTGAAACTTCAGAACAATTAGCTGACATATTGACAAAACCTTTACCTTCTAAGCAGCATAAATACTTAACTTCTAAGTTGTATGTTTTGTACTGTCCTGAATCTGAATGTAATTGGTGTTGCATAACGAATCGGCATTTAGAGGGGGATTTGTCAGATGTAAATGCCTTATTCTCTAATGTGTAAATAGTATATGAACGGGGTATCAGGGGTTAACTTATTCTTTACTTCTTAATGTATTCATAATTCACCACTCCCATATCTAGCTCCACCCATTGTATATATAAGGAGCTGTATGCACCCACTTCCTTGCTTCTATCTGTGAATATTCAGTGAATATAGAATGCCTAATGTAAATAAAAGAAGATATATTTAAACTTTTAACTCTTGCTAATTTTATTGAGTCTGATCCTGAAAATATTGCAACACTTCCTTTATTTTAAAAATATGTTTAATTATATCTTATGGGGCAGGGGTGGGTTCTAGTTACCTTTACTACCGGTTCACAATGGGATCGTGCGCTTCTGCGCATGCGCAGATCGCAGATGACAATATCCAGGGTGGTGGAAGGAGCCTCCCGCCGGTTTTACTACCGGTTCTTGCGAACTGGTCCGAACCGGGTGCAACCCACCACTGTTGTGGGGCCTCATTACCAGCTGTCCAAGGCTGCATGCAGTTTATGGGTTGTGGATTGGACATGTCTGCTTTAGAGCTTCTCTGTCTGCCTCATTTCCTAAACTTCATCTAGTTCTCTCCTAGCTTCTGCAATCATTGAAAGTCGTCTTTCTCCAACCATCTCAAGAACTTCTTGGATTGGTGGTGCCCTAAAAGCTAGCAAACATGTTAATGTTGTAAGCCACCAGAGTTGCCTTATGGTGAGATGAGTGTCAGGGTTCTGACGGATGCCCTAATTAAATCATGAGCCTTGAGCCAAGCTTCAAAAGAAATCCAGTTATTTATTAGGAGCTTCATATCAGCACATTTCAAGTAAAGCCAACTCTGACCCCATGTAATTTACGGCCAAGCCTTGACCCTGTTTCCCCTGTCCCCCCATGGTGTGTCATCAGTCACATTCATCAACGGAGCAATTTCGCGGGTTGTACAGATCACTCCCTGCTGGCCATGGTGGGTAACCATGGGAGACAGCCTTGAGAGAGATATGTTGGGAAAGTGCCTTTGTTTTTGGCTGCCATGCTGCTTTGCCATTTTCCCGTCCCCTTGCCTATGGCAACTCGAGAGCAGGCCAGGGATGACAATGGGTAACAAACAAATTTAAGACAGACAGACAGACATATACTCAAGACATGTATATTGGGTATTGCACACCTTCTTTAGGTCTAAATAAGCAATGTGCTAATGTATTAGTGCTTCTAAAATTAACCTTACAACAGTCTGGCTTGCATTTACAACATGCTACCATGGCAATGAGCATGATATAGAGGTTGTCACAGTAAGTACAGATTTTTCTATTAATCAGGAAGGTGAATAGACTTGTAACAGCAAAGCAACTGTTCAGTAAATGAATTGCAAATGAGAAATGTCTCCATTTGACCTTGATAAATAGAACTATTTTTTCATAAAAAGAACTGGAAATCAACTCCCAGAACATCAAACCATGTTTTTTCAAAAGAAAAAAAAAACATGAAGCTCTGTTTAGGCATATTGAAATGTAGAGCTTTTCATCTTTTCTTTAGTTTAAATGACAGAAAAGTGTAAGTCAAAGATAATTATGCAGACTTGGCCATTCTGACTATAGCATCTTTGGTAGAATCAGATGCCAGTTATTAACCAGAATGTTTGAAATGTCTACATTAATGTTGCAGGAACTGGATATGTCTCGTTTAATGAAAAAAAGGGCCAGGGGAGACATGATAGCAGTGTTCCAATATCTCAGAGGCTGCCACAAAGAAGAGGGAGTCAAGCTATTCTCCAAAGCACCTGAGCGTAGAACAAGAAGCAATGGGTGGAAACTAATCAAGGAGAGAAACAACTTAGAACTAAGGAGAAATTTCCTGACAGTGAGAACAATTAACCAGTGGAACAACTGGCCTCCAGAAGTTGTGAATGCTCCAACACTGGAAGTTTTTAAGAAGATGTTGGATAACCATTTGTCTGAAGTGGTGTAGGGTTTCCAGCCTAAGCAGGGGGTTGGACTAGAAGACCTCCAAGGTCCCTTCCAACTCTGTTATTCTATTCTATTCTATTCTATTCTATTCTATTCTATTCTATTCTATTCTATTCTATTCTATTCTATTCTATTCTAATGTAAATGTCACTTTGGTTTAGTGATTAAGGCACCAGGCTAGAAAGAGGGAGACTGTGCGTTCAAGTCTCATCTTAGCCATGAAAACCAGCTGGGTAACCTTGGGCCAGTCCCTCTCTCACAGCCTAAATGACCTCACAAGATTGTTGTTGTGAGGAGAAAAGGAGGAAGAAGATAATATTCATTTCCTTGGGTTATTTGAAAAAATAATAAAGATGGGAAATAATAAATAAACAAATAAAAATATAAGTCTACATTATTGTATTTTATTATGTGAGGGGTTTCCAGAAAGTTTTAAAATTTTACTTTCTGTATTTTCCTAAAAATTGCACCAATGGAGCTACAGAGTGAATATACAGAATGCCACTTTAATATATGTGATCATGTGTAAGTCAACACACAGGTTCATGGCATGATCGTGGAACTGGTGTTTGATAATATGTCCCCTTTAAATATGAGTCTTGTAATACAGAATGAATTCTTGACATTTGCCTTAAAGCAGGAGTGGGCAATTTATAGCCATGTTTGTAATGCCCAAATTCCCAGGAACCATGCTATCAAAATTTGGTGGCCAAAAAAATGATCTTTCAAGAGGTATAATTTTTATTCCCCACCCCCATGGATTAAACCCTAAAATAGATGCATTGACTGTATTTGTCTTTTAAAAGATCCTTTCCTGGAGCTTTTAAAATATGTAATTTAATCTTTTAAAATATGTAATTAAATGTACCTCTAGACTGAAAACAGTTACCTGTCCCATCCATAAAAAATGGCAGAAATTACAAAACTATCTTTAATTGCTATGTTAAAAAGCCTCAATCAATCAATCAATCAATCAATCAACCAATCAGTGGCAATAACACTTAGACTTAGATACTGCCGCATAGTGCTTTACAGCAGTCTCTGGGTGGTTTAAAATGTCAGCATATTTCGACCAACAATCTGGGTCCTCATTTTAATGATCTTGGAAAGATGGAAGGCTGAGACAACCTTGAGCGAGGCAGGATCGAACTCCTGGCAGTGAACAGTGAGTTAGCCTGCAATACTGCATTCTAACCACTGTGCCATAGGGATCTTAGTAATATAGCTGATTTGAATGCTGAACTTTCAGCTTTGGTTGTTTTTAGATTTTTATTTCAGTCATATGCAGTGGTGAAATTCAAATTTTGTTACTACCGGTTCTGTGGGTGTGGCTTGGTGGGCGTGATGTGGCTTGGTGGGCGTGGCAAAGGAAGGATACTGCAAAATCCCCATTCCCTCCCCACTCCAGGGGAAGGATACTGCAAAATCCCCATTCCCTCCCCACTCCTGGGGGAAGGATATTGCGAAATCTCCATTCCCACCCCACTCTGGGGCCAGCCAGAGGTGGTATTTGCCGGTTCTCTGAACTACTCAAAATTTCCGCTATCAGTTCTCCAAAACCTGTCAGAACCTACTGAATTTCACCCCTGGTCATATGGTTGGTTACAAAAGACAAATTATACTGTGGATAAACTTGACCAAGTTTGTAACTGTTGAACCTCAGAAATAAATTAACAGAGCTTCAGAAATATCTAAACCACATGACTGGAGACAGCCTATACAAGCTAGTTACAAATTCTGGTTTAAAAGACAGCAAAATGATGGAGCATGTTGGGTGTTAATCCACGACAAGTCTCTAGTCCACGACACATCTCTAGTCCATGACAAGAGATTTCTTCAGCTAAATCTACTTCTTGTCTTTTGGGGACCTCATAATAAATTCTCAAGAAATCCAAGGATCTTGTCTCAAAGTGTTGGACTATCTTGATCATTCATTATGGATGCTAGAATACTGTAGGTTAGATGTCTTCAGTCAAAATATGGCCAGTATAAAATTTTATCACAGACGATCCATCTTTAGAAATGTACTAAATAAAATTTCAGAAATCCTTCACCATTCTGGATTAAAGAAAGCTGTGCCAAGATTTGAAAAACCTTTCAAAACACTAAAGTGTCAGTGTAAATCAATCCTATAAATATTTAATGAGAAATCAACTCCATGTTTTTGATCAACTCTAAGTCAAGGTTATCCCAGATAGGTATATGTAGGACTGCAGTCAGAAAATAATTGGCAAAAATCTGCCCTTTTTGGTATTTTGCCGTTTTTAATATATAAGCATAGAAGCTGGAGATTTAATAGTGCCATCAGAATAGTGGTTTTTTTTTAGAGTGCTTTTTCACTTATTTTCCCCCAAAAGAATCGCTCACAGTCTTCTTGTTTGGACTGTCATCATACTTGCTGTTTAACATTAAGGTTGACTCAGCCTTCCATCCTTTCTAAGGTAGGTAAAATGAGGACCCAGTTTGTGGGGGCAATAAGCTGACTTTGTATAAAATATACAAAAGTATGAAGGCTATTGCTTAATGCATTGTAAGCCGCCCTGAGTCTCTGGAGAAGAGCGGCATATAAATAAAAATAAAATAAAATAAAATAAAAATAAATAAATAAATAAATAAACATAACGGAATGAAATGAAATTTTTACTGAATTCATTCAAGTTATCTGCATTTCATAGATCGAGACAATTGCTTGCTTTGCAATTAAGGTTCATTACATTGGTTTCCTCAAGGCATTAATATAAAGGGTTTATTTTTATAACTCAGGTTGAAATAAGTAGTGAATTTATAAATGACAGCTGTTTCACAAAAGAGCTGCAACAGGTGCAAGAAAATATTTGTCTTACTCATTTAGCCATCTCCAGGTCTGCAGACATTTGCTTTGGAGAAATTAATAAGATTGCTTCCTGCAATCCCTGACATATCCAATGACATTCATTCGTTTATTTATCTCTAGGCTGGAACCAAATTCAAAGTGAGTTTTATAGGGAAAACTCAATTAATAAAGCCCCTGAAGGAACATGCAGTAGTAAATATGTGTCAAATATATGATATAGCTGTTTTTAAAACAACAATTGCCAAATAAATATTCTGTGATTTCTAAAATCTATAGATTTTTAGCAATGATTTCACTGCTTTTTGTCTTCCTAGCAGGGGTGGGTTCTAATTTTTTTTTACTACTGGTTCTGTGGGCGTGGCTTATTTTGTGGACATGGCTTGATGGTCATGTGACAATTATTTAGGATTTAGCAGAGGTACTGGTCTACCAGGCTTTTAACTGCTTGCAGAGCTGTACCGATCTACCCATTTATTTTTGCAGGCACTGATCTACTCATGTATTTTTGCAGGCACTGTTCTATTCATTTGTTTTCTTTTAACACTGATCAGCTGTAGGGCGGCCCTTTGAAGCCCCGCAGCAAGAGTTTAAACAACTTTTTCCCCTCTAGCCATCAGCTGGGACTCCGGAGGCAGCAATAGATTGGGGGTGGGGCCAAATAAAAGGTAAGAATAACGCGGGGTGTGGGGTGTGTGGGTGGGTAGAGGGGCAGAACCGGTTAGGTGACGTCGTCACCGCTACCAGCTCGGGAGAACCGGGCCGAACCGGGAGGAACCCACCACTGCTCCCTAGTTGTTCATTAAATAGTGTAACATTTTATATTTTATTTATTTTTTATTTATTTTATATTGGATTTCTATACCGCCCTTCTCCCTGAGGACTCAGGGCGGTGTACAGCCAGATTAAAAAACATGCAGAACAAATATTAAAAACAATTAAAAGATATATAAATTTGGCCCAATTAAAACTCATTACCAATTAAAAACGTTTAAAACATTTAAAAAACAGTTAAAAATTTCATCTTAAGCCAGCCCGGCTTGTTTAAATAAATGGGTTTTAAGGGCGCGACGGAAGGCACTGAGGTCTTGGATTCTCCGTATCTCTGGGGGGAGCTGATTCCAGAGGGTAGGTGCCCCCACAGAGAAGGCTCTCCCCCTGGGGGTCACCAGCCTACATTATCTGGCTGATGGCACCCCGAGGAGGCCCTCTCTGTGGGAGCGCACGGGTCGATGGGAGGTCGTTGGTAGCAGCAGGCGGTCTCGAAGATAGCTAGGCCCTATGCCATGGAGCGCTTTAAAGGTGATAACCAACACCTTGAAGCGCACCTGGAAGACAACTGGGAGCCAGTGCAGCTCGCGCAGGAGCGGTGTTACATGGGAGCGCCATGCTGCTCCCGTCACTACCCGCGCTGCTGCGTTCTGGACCAGCTGGAGCCTCCGGGTGCTCCTCAAGGGGAGCCCCATGTAGAGAGCGTTGCAATAGTCAAGGCGAGAGGTGACGAGGGCGTGAGTGACTGTGCACAGGGAATCCCGATCAAGAAAGGGCCGCAACTGGCGAATCAGGCGAACCTGACAAAAGGTCCCCCTGGTTACAGCCGTCAGATGTTCCTCCAAGGACAGCTGCATATCCAGGAGGACTCCCAGATTGCGAGCCCTCTCTGTGGGGGCCAATGACTCGCCCCCAATAGTCAGTGATGGAGTCAACTGACTATATCGGGATGCCGGGAGCCACAGCCACTCAGTCTTGGAAGGGTTGAGCTTGAGCCTGTTCCTCCCCATCCAGATCCGTACAGCCTCCAGGCACTGGGACATCACTTCAAGGGCATCGTTGGGGTGGCCTGGGGTGGAGATGTACAGCTGGGTGTCATCAGCGTACTGGTGGTATCTCACCCCAAAGCCACGGATGATCTCACCCAGCGGCTTCACATAAATGTTGAACAGGAGAGGCGAGAGGACCGATCCCTGTGGCACTCCACAAATGAGAGGCCTCGAGGTCGACCTCTGCCCCCCTGCCAACACAAACTGCGACCGGTCGGAGAGAAAGGAGGAGAACCACCGCAACACGGTGCCTCCCACCCCCAACTCTTCCAGCCGGTGCAGCATGATACCATGGTCGATGGTATCAAAAGCCGCTGAGAGGTCTAACAGGACCAGAACAGAGGAACAACCCCTGTCCCGAGCCCTTCAGAGATCATCAACCAATGTGACCAATGCCGTTTCTGTGCTGTGCCCAGACCTGAAACCCGACTGGAACGGATCTAGATAAGATGTTTCCTCCAGGAATTGCGGAAACTGTCGTGCGACCACACTCTCAACAACCTTCGCCATAAAGCGAAGGTTGGAGACAGGACGATAGTTGGCCAATATTGCCGGATCCAGGGACGGCTTCTTGAGGAGAGGCCTCACCACCGCCTCTTTCAAGGCGGTGGGGAAGTAACCCTCACTCAACGAAGCGTTGATAACACCCTGAAGCCAGCCTCGTGTAACCTCCCGGGAAGCCAGTACCAACCAGGAGGGACACGGGTCCAGTAAACATGTGGCCGCACTAAGTCTCCCCAAAATCCTGTCCACATCATCAGGAGTCACAGCATCAAACTCCTCCCAGATAACATTCTCAAGACTATTCCTCGTCACCCTGCCCTGATCTACCCAGTCAGAGTCCAAATCCCCCCAGATCTGGGCGATTTTGTCATACAGGTATTGTCCGAAATCCTCCGCCCTGCCTTCTAAGGGATCCTCCCGCACTCCCGGATGGAGCAGGGCGCGGGTCACCCTAAACAGGGCGGCCGGACGATTCCCTGATGACGCAATAGAGGCGGAAAAGTAGTTAGACTTTGCCGTCTCTATCGCCACTAGGTAGGCCTTAATATGCGACCTTACCAGTGTTCGATCAGATTCAGCGAGACTGGCCCTCCAACCGCTCTCCAGGCGTCTTTTCCGGCGCTTCATTTCCCTCAGCTCCTCAGTAAACCAAGGAGCCGCACGGGATCGGCATCGGGTCAGAGGCCGCAAAGGCACAACTCGGTCCAAGGCCCCACCAGCCGCCCGATCCCAGGCGGCTACCAGGTCCTCGGCCGAGTCATGTGCTAGATCCTCAGGAAATGGCCCAAGCTCCGTCTGGAACCTATCAGGATCCATCAGGCGCCTGGGGCGGATCCATCTAATTGGATCCGCCTCCCTGCGGCGAGGGGTCGCGGTTCGAAGATCTAGGCAAAGGAGTGAGTGGTCAGACCATGACAAGGGTTCCATGTCTATATCCCCTATAACAAGACCACTCAACCACTGGCCAGAGACAAAAATCAGATCCAGAGTGTGACCTCCCCTGTGAGTAGGGCCATGAACTAACTGGGTCAGGTCCATGGCCGTCATGGAAGCCATGAACTCCCGAGCCACCTCAGACGTTTCACCGACGGATGGCAAGTTGAAATCACCCATGACTAAAAGCCTGGGTGTATCTACTGCCACCGTGGCTATCACGTCGAGTAGCTCAGGTAGGGCTGTTGCCACGCGGCAGGGAGCCAGGTACGTAAGCAACAAGCCCATCTGAACCCCACGGCCCCACCTCACAAGGAGGGACTCACATCCGGCTATCTGAGGCACAGTGGTCTCCCTCGGACCCAGATCCTCGTTAATAATAACCGCCACCCCCCCGCCCCTCCCCTGAGCCCTCGGCTGATGGAATGCTCTGAAGCCTGGTGGGCACATTTCAACCAGAGGGACGCCACCCTCCGGGCCCAACCATAAATGCTATAAATAAACATGATGCACTATATATTAAAACACCACATTATTTGAAAAGGATCCAAATTATACCATATCTCCAAACTTGCATCTTCAAACATAATATATGAGCATTTTTATCTGCATACACACACAATCCGATTGATGGTTGTGAGAGGAAACTTTCTGGCTGCAAAGACACCATTATTCTGCTGCCTTTAAAAGCTTGTGATGGGATGGGAATGATAGCAGGATGGTATTTTTTTTTTGCAGCCAGGCAGTTTTTCCTAACCCTGTCTTTACACTGCTGAGGGGAAAGGAGAAAAAAGAAATAGCTTAGAATATTTACAGACAAAAATGGGGAGCAAGGAACTGATTCTCTGTGTAGACACAGGAGAGAAAGCAGTAATGGCTTCAGGAAGTAGGAGTTAGTTTAGTTAGTTAGTTAGTTAGTTAGTTAGTTAGTTAGTTCATTATATTTGTATACCGCCCTTCTCCCGAGGGATTCAGGGCGGTGAACAGCAATGGTAAAAACAATGTACAACAAAAATTAAAAGCTTATTAAAATAATTCAATCATTTGGCCAAATTTAAAACATCCAACTAAGATCATTTTAAAACCCCTATCAAAACCCAATTTAAAAAACCTTTATCCTGTCAGTCCAGGGAAGGTATGTTGGACCATATCAATTAAAGAAATCTGATTAGTGGTGTCCTGGAAGAGAGCCTTTATTTAGGAAAGTAGTCACAGCATGAAGCTTTTCCCCAGAGTACTTAACTAATGATGACTTTAAAAATTGGGATGGGTGTTTATTATAGATGCTAGATTAGAATGTGGTTATATTTACTGATTGTACTGTTATAAGGATTTTTTTTTTTGTAAAGTGCTGGAAGTCCATCTGTATATACTGTAAATGCATATATCTATAAATATTTTAAAAAACCCTATTTTTTCAAGCAAAAGTATGAGGGTTAGAAATTCATTATTCATTGCATTTTGCACATTATTAGTGGTAAGATGCCATTCTAGGCTCAAAATATAAGTGCATATTGAAAAGATATTTTGAAAGAAATAATAGTCCTCTTAGACACAAAATATGTATTGTTCAGTAATATTCAGAGGGATATTTCTGTGCTGATTAGAATATTACAGATTTGTGGCTCACATTATGGCTAGCTCATGAAGCCATGATTCTGGGGGACTCCAAATAAAGTCTATGTCAAGGAAAATAGAGATTGTATTTATGCAGATGGATGTAGCTGCACTGGATTTTTGACCAGTTTTCAGAGAGAAGAAGAAGAGATGTAGTGGTAAAAGCAGCAGCCAAAATTCAAAATTGAAAAAGGGGTCATATGACAAGAAGGATGAAGGCAGGGTGAGTTTTAATTGGGCCAAATTTATATATATTTTTAAGTGTTTTTTAATATTTGTACTGCATGTTTTTTAATTCTGACTGTACACTGCCCTGAGTCCTCAGGGAGAAGGGCGGTATAGAAATTCAATAATAAATAAATAATAAATAAAATAAAGAAATGCCAGTCGGAGTGGAAAGCAGACAAGTAGTTTTTGAGAGAAGAAGCTTTGATAGAGGACATCTTAAAAGTGACAATGATCACCTCATTGAGGCAAATGATATCACTGCTGCTCTTCAAGTAGATGAATTATTGTTTCCACATTGCAAAGCATCTCATCAAAGTTAAGACCCTAGCAATCACGTAGGCTTGGAGAAAATATAAGCACCTCACATATTGATTGAACTTTCCCTTCAATGCTTAATTCTAGTTCTGAGCTACTCTCTTTTGTTACTCAGAAGTGTAAACCTTGTTTCAAGTGGCCATGGTGTACCTCTCATTTTCCTACCTTTTCCTCCAAAAGAACAGGACTCTGAGAATTTTTTGCAGACCATCTGTACAAAGCAGTAAACATAAATCAATACAGATCTCAGCAAGCTACTTATCTTGTTCAAGTACTCCATCCAGAAACCATCTCTCCTGGAACTGTCAATGCAACAGATGGATGAAGCAGCCCCATCTGGCAGTTTGAAGACTTTTCCATACAAGAGCAAATCAACACTCTTTGATTTTCTTTGCAGAGAGCACTTTGGAAAGGATTTACAAATGTTAAGGCAAAGTTTATATGACTTCTAAACATCAAATCTCACAGGTTAATGACTGCAAAACCTGCAAGTAGAATTAATCTGGTATACTTTAATGCGGAAAGTTCTTGACTCCCATATAGATTACTGAGAAAAAGCAGAAGTCCTTGAAATTTATCACAATTGATCGATTAAAATTGGGTGCCATTCTGCCTGCAGACATGTTGGCTTCTCTATTTTTTTCTGCCTAGGAACCTAAATATAATATATCCAGAAGTTTTCTGTCTCCAAAAAAAGTAGATAACTGTCCTTTGGAAAGAGGCAGTTTGTAGATGTACAGTAAATTATAAAATTAAGAAAGCAATAATAAAATATGTGAAAGCGCCATTAAAACCAAAAGCTGGGTTGTCTTCACTAGCATAATGATCCAAATGATTGTCTATGTGATGATGCTATTGATAGAAGAGAATATTTGTAGCTTGAAATAGAACCCTTTGTTGCTCTCTGAGCTTCATTGTTTTCTTTTAGCCATTTCATTACCAAACAAGATAATGTTGTGATAATGTGATAATGTTACCTAGTTTAGTAATGAAATATCTGCAAGAACAGAACCATGCTCGTAGAGTAAGAAAGACCCACAATGTGACGATGTTGCAATGAAATATACAATTCAGTCTGGTATAATGCTTGGGAGCTGGGGTGAAATGCTCCCGGTTCGGACCGGATCACCTGATCCGGTAGCAATGGAGGCGGGTGGTTCGGAGTGTCAGCTGGCGACCCCCAGGAGGAGGGCCTTTTCTGTGGCAGCACCTGCCCTCCGGAATGATTTCCCTCCGGAGATACACATGATACCAGATCTCTGGGCTTTTCGCCATGCCCTAAAAACTTTTCTTTTCCACCAAGCAGGGCTGGTGTAACCCCCCCCCCTTTTGAGATGTTAGATTTTTAATTGTCTATGGGTTTTAGTTGGGATGTTTTAAATTTTGGGCCAAAGTTGTGTAATTCTTTTAACACGGTCTACGCACGGTCACTCAAGCACTCGTCACTTCTCGTCTGGACTATTGTAACGCTCTCTACATGGGGCTCCCCTTGGGGTGCACCCGGAGGCTCCAACTGGTGCAGAATGCGGCCGCACAGGGGATTATGGGAGCGACAGGGCGCTCCCATGTGACTCCTCTCCTGTGCAAGCTGAATTGGCTTCTGGTGGACTTCCGGGTGTGCTTCAAGGTGTTGGTGATCACCTTTAAAGCGCTCCATGGCTTAGGGCCGGGGTACTTATGGGACCGCCTTCTGCCACCAATTGCCTCCCACCGGCCAGTTCGCTCCCACAGAGAGGGCCTTCTCAATGGTGGCACCTACCCTCTGGAACAATCTACTCCCAGAGATACGAGTGATCCCAGATCTCCGGACTTTTCGTCGGGCCCTTAAAACCTATTTTTTTCAGTTAGCTGGGCTGTCCTGATTTTATGGCTGGTTTTTAAAATTTGATATTGATTTTAATTGAAATGTTTTAAATTATGGGCCAAATTTTATTTAATTATTTTAAATCTATTTTAACTTTTGTGTACAAATGTTTTATCTTGGCTGTTCACCCACCTGAGTCCGAAAGGAGAAGGGCGGTATAGAAATCTGAAAAATAAATAAATAAATAAGTAAACAAATTTTAAATTTTGTATTGGGATGTTTTTTATTTTGGCTGTGCACTGCCTGAGTCCAGCAGGAGAAGGACGGTATACAAATTTAATAAAAATAAATAAATAAATAAAATATTGTTCGCCAACCAGTCATGTGTTCAGATAAGTGGTGATGTTAAATAAGAGAGAGATGATAGAGGGGGGTGGGGGATAACCAAGCACAAGAAATCAGAAGTCAAGGTGGTTCAAATAGATACAGGTTTATTGCATTCTAACACTTTCTACAAGAAACAACCTACTATCAGTCAAAGCAAATTGGCACTAGATAAGAATCAGTGGAATTCAAGGTGGCCTGGATTTATATCTCTTATGGACACAAAGGGACTCAAGACTGATGACATGCTTGACCCCTCCCTCAGGCTCAGCCTGGCCATCTTCTAAAGATAAAGAGTACAGAGGTCAATTCAAAATGAGATGGTGAACATCTAAGCTTTTCAGCTTGCTTTAGGTATTTTAGCATTCCTAAAAACAGCAGTTCAGTTGTTGTTCCGTCTGTCTCACCAAAACAGGTCATGAAAAGTGTATATGTACCTAATTACTTACTTACAGCCTTACTTTTAGTGCAAAATATATAAGCTGTAGCACGCACATAAAAAAACAAAAACAAAAACAGATTTCTCCTCCATAGAAGGAAGCATTTAATTAGTGCTTGGGGTAATGGTTTTTGCTAATTGAAAAATAACTGAGCATAACTGAAGTCTGTTTAAATAATCCTGTTTATGAGAAAGCGAAGAAGCAGGCATGATGTTAGATGGTTAGTAATAAAAAATGACAACATTACAGTGGACGGCTATTCAGGCTGCCAAAGGGAATAAATCGTTCTGCAATAAAAATCTATGTGAGCTTTTGGATAGGTTATATTATATTGTGGATGTGTCCTAATCTCACAGGGGGCCCTAGTAGCTCTTTTCCAAGCAGAACCTTCCAAGTTCATTTTTTTGTCTCTTTATTATAGCATGACATCTCCCATCTCCTTAACCACCATAACAGATAAGCGTGACAAGCATCATATTTGTTTTTGCCTGCTTGCCCATTATTTTAAAGCTTGTTTTTCATTGTTATTCCCCCTGTCTACAGTAAGGAAAATTTGTCTGGTAGAGATTAATTAAAAAGATTATCTCACAACACAAGATAAAGAAAATTGTCATTCCCGAATCTGTCAAGGAAATTCATTTTGCCAAACCTATAAAATGGATACGTGTTGCAGTATCATTTTTCAATACTTGCTGAGGTGCCAGCATGAAAAACAGAATCTAAATATTATCCTTTTTAAAAAATATCTTATGTTAGCCATGGGGAAGGGGGTGGGGGAAGGAACAGGAATTGTATCCGAAACTTGTTTCTCGTTTTATCAACAGCAAATTGATTTCAGTCATCTTTCAGCCCTGATTTACAAATAGGATGCCTTTATTATCATTTTTTCCTAATTTGTTGTCAATCAATTCTAAAGATAATGTAGTGGAATTGTATGAAGGAATATCTGTAGTTGGGCTTTTCTGAGAATATTCCCCAGGGCTATTTCCCAGGAAATCAAAATTCAATTGAATGGATCTAGGTCTTGTCAATAAAACTGCTGAGTTGCATCAGTTTTTTTTTTTTGAGAAAATAATAGGACAAGGGGATGCGATGGCTCAAGGGGACATGGTGGCTCAGTGGTTAAGACTCTGAGCTTGTCGATTGAAAGGTCAGCAGTTCAGCGGTTCAAATCTCTAATGCCGCGTAACAGGGTGAGCTTCCATTACTTCCCAGCTTCTGCCAACCTAGCAGTTCAAAAACACGTAAAACACTGTTCTGCTCGTAACAAAATACCCTAGAACTACACCACCTTTGGTATGACCTAAGCATAGCTCTTAAAATCATCTGCAACAATGTCTACTTGTCAATGACTACTTCAACTTCAACCACAACAATACATGAGCACACATAGATACAAACTTAAAGTGAACCGCTCCAGACTCAATTGCAGAAAATATGACTTCAGCAACAGAGTCGTCAATGCCTGGAATGCACTACCAGATTCTGTGGTCTCATCCCAAAACCCCTAAATTGTCTACTGTTGACCTCACCCCGTTCCTAAGAGGTCTGTAAAGGGCGTGCATAAGAGCACCAGCATGCCTACCATCCCTGTCCTATTGTCCCCTTTAATTGTATTCATTTTATGTATTCAATTCATGCTTATACTTATATATATTATCTAATATGTACTCGACAAAATAAAATAAATAAATAAATAAAAATGCAAGTAGAAAAATAGGAACCACTTTGATGGGAAGGGAACAGCACTCTGTGTGCCTTTGGCATTCAGTCATGCCAGCCACATGACCATGGAGACATCTTCGGACAGCGCTGACTCTTCGGCTTTGAAACGGAGATGAGCACCACCCCCTAGAATTGGGAATGACTAGGACATATGTGCGAGGGGGACCTTTACCTTTAATAGGAGATATTTTATTTTCTAATTTAGAGAATTCATATTCTGAAGATTACGCTTTGTCCACCCCCAAACCAAGAATAACAATAATTCTCCCAAGCTGGGTATTTTATTGTTTCACACTTATAGGCAAAATATTGCCAATTGAGAACTCTACTATCTGCATCTACAATATACTCTGAGGACTATTCAGGAGGGACTGTGTTCACCCTCTTTCTCTCACACATTATATCTGGGCTGGCTTGCCCTTTACTCCTCTGGAATGTAATTCCTCCCTTCTAGGGATCCATTCCTCACTACATTCCACTACAATTTTTTTTTTTTAAAAAAATACTTTATAGATTAGCAGAATTCTCCTTGGTTACTTGGTCCAGTGAAGATGTGGCAAATGGTCTTGATACATTTTTTCAGGTAAAGGTAAAGGTTCCCCTCGCACATATGTACTAGTTGTTCCTGACTGTAAGGAGAGGTGCTCATCTCCGTTTCAAAGCCGAAGAGCCAGCACGGTCCGAAGATGTCTCCGTGGTCATGTGGCCGGCATGACTAAATGCCAAGGGCACAGAGAACACTGTTACCTTCCCACCAAAGGTGGTCCCTATTTTTCTACTTGCATTTTTTATGTGCTTCCAAACTGCTAGGTTGGCAGAAGCTGGGACAAGTAACGAGAGGTCACCCCGTTACGTGGCACTAGGAATTTAACCGCTGAATTGCCAACCTTTCGATTGACAAGGTCAGCATCTTAGCCACTGAGCCACCACATCCATTTTTTGAGACATGCCCTCAAATGGAGGCTAAACCTATCTCCATGAACTGTCTCATTCTAAGGACCTTTTAATGGATAAAGAGTTGCAAGATTCAGGAGGGCTACCACAGAGAAGACCTAAAATCATAGTGCTGGAAGGGATCTTGGAGGTCTTCTATTCCAACCCCCTGCCAGTGGCAGGGCACCTTATATCATTCTGGACAAATGGTCACCTAATCTTTTCTTGAAAACCTCTATCAAAAGTACACCCACAACTCTGAGAAGCAAGCAGTTCTGTTGGTTAATGGTTCTTATTGTTCAGAAACTTCTCCCTAGTTCCAGGTTGGAACTCTCTTTAACAAGCTTTTACCCACTGCTTCTTGTTCTGCCCTCAGATGTTCTCACCAGATGGACAATTCTATTTTGGCAATGTAGTTTTGACATCATGCGATTGTTATTTATTCTTTGTCAGCCAGATATACGGTAGCTAGAGATTGGTCAGCCTTTTTAAAACTAAGGAACTAGCTGAAAATGGAACCAAACACAACATCAGTCTAAGATCTGACAGATCGAATCTGCCTTTTTGTTGGAAAGATTTTAAAAGCTGACGCTTTTCCTTGGTCTAAATAGTCAAGTTTGGCATGTGGATTTTCGTTCCAGAATGCTCATATGCATAAATAAATCACACTGTTTCACTGTTGCCTGTGATAAATATTCCATGTGGAATGCTCAAATGCCTGAGCCTTCCATGATAGGGAAACATAATTTATGAAATTGTCCGGTCCACTTTTTTTTTTCAAATGGCAGATAAACAGGATTATTAAGGCTCGTGTGAGATTAAGTGTTGCATTTATGTGACATTTTTAATGGTCTGGTAACAATTTCATATGTGCATTTTTACAAATGTAAAACTTAATAAGTGTAAACTTTGCTTAGTCATTGAGGTTATTTCGTTTGTGGGGTCTTTGGGGGAGGGGTTGGTGTTCAGGGGGGTGGGTTTTTTTTTTTTTTTTGTTAGTTTATGGTTCCAAGTACTGTATGAACCTAGAACATGGTTTAATTTAATAACCAGATTTAGTGGCTATGTGGATGCTATGTGGATGCAATCTAATATGCCTCAATTCTCTCTCTTTTTCAAGCTTGGGGGAACTTCAATTTACCTTCTATCAGTGGTGATGTAAGATAGTTCACCCCATACACATGTGAGCTGCATTCACTATCAAACTTATGAGGAGCCTCCCATACTTGTGAACTGTTTAAAACACACTTGTAAGAAAACAATTAGTAGCAAGTTGAACTGACTCTGAGTGGTGACAGGGGAAAGAATCAGTTAGCACCTCAGAAGGATGGAAGGCTGAGTCAACCTTGAGCCTGTGAGATTTGATCCGCTGATCTGCTGAACTAGCAGTCAGCTGAAGTAGCTGCAGTACTGCACTCTAACCACTGCGCCACCTCGACACCTCGGTTTTAGAAGTGTAGTAGGCCAAAGATGTATCAGAGGTGAGTCTATTTTTGCTCAGGGCTGCTCAACAAGTGTCCACTGTGTCTGTAAGCAGGCCGATACATTTATGTTGTACTTTCAGAGTGATTGGGTTGCTTTAGGTGAACCAGGTGTTGGCCACAAAACAATACTGTGGTACTGGTGTAACCAGAAATGGTAACCCATCTAGAAAATATATGCCTTGGAGAAGGAGGAAAGTTTTAGATTGTGCAAAAGTTTAGAACATGCATTTTGGAGTTTTATTATATTTTTACTTTAGATTGAATGGTGTACCCCTGTAGAGAGATGATAGATGATAGATAGATGATGATGATAGATAGATAGATAGATAGATAGATAGATAGATAGATAGGATGATGATGATGATGATCATGATGATGATGGATAGATAGAAAGATGATGGATGGATAGATAGATAGATAGATAGATAGATAGATAGATAGATAGATAGATAGATAGATGTTATTAGTTACAAAATTGTGTCCGACCCATCGCAACCCCATGGACAATGTTCCTCCACACCTTCCTGTCCTCTACCATCCTCTGGGGTCCATTTAAGCTCACACCTACTGCTTCAGTAACTCCATCCAGCCACCTTGTTCTCTGTCGTCTCCTTCTTCTTTTGCCCTCAATCTTTCCCAGCATTAAGCTCTTCTCCAATGAGTCCTTCCTTCTCATTAGGTGAAGTATTTGAAGATAGATAAATAGATAGATGGATAGATGGATAGATAGATAGATAGATGAGATTGACAAGACATGGATAATGTATTACTTATGTGATATGTAGTAAACTCAAACAGTCTGCCCCCTCCCCCCGGAAGATCAAAACTGATTTGATTAGATTTGGACTATAGATCCAGAGAAAAGACATTGTCATCACATAGTCATTTAAAGGAGCTAAACAGGTAGGCCACATCTCCATAAAAAAGGTTTGCAGTAACATGAATGAATGCAAGAATGTTTAATTTTGACTAAGAATTTGATCAGTAACAATAAATAGAAGATTCCTCCCTGCATGCAGAAAATAAATTATTTGGCATGTTTTTAAAGATGGCTTCAAATGCTTTATCAGATTTCAATTCTCGTGGCTAATGATGCTGCTCTAAATCCATTATAAATTAAACACTTTAATTCATTCTCAGCAAAATTTGGAACTTCTCCTTTTAAAACCCTTATGTAGTGTGGTTAGGAAATGTTTCAGTCCCATAGCCGAAGTGCCACTCATAATGTCCTCACATACACGTCATTAACTTTTTGTTCACCTTGGTTTAATAGACTTTCTTCTGACCTTGTCAAGCATGCAGATCCGAAAAGCAGATAAATGGATGGATTCTGACAACCATGGATGTGGTATGTCTTTTTATTCCATTGTAACAAAGCATGTTAAAAGCCATTCATGGGCTACAAATTTAGAAAAAATAAAAGGTAAAGATTCCCCTCGCACATATGTGCTAGTCGTTCCTGACTCTAGGAGGCAGTGCTCATCTCCATTTCAAAGCTGAAGAGCAGTGCTGCCTGAAGACGTCTCTGTGGTCATGTGGCTGGCATGACTAAACGCCAAAGGTGACAGAACACTGTTACCTTCCCACCAAAGTGGTCCCTATTTTTCTACTTGCATTTTTTATGTGCTTTCGAACTGCTAGGTTGGCAGAAGCTGGGACAAGTAACGGGAGCTCACCCCATTATGCGGCACTAGGGATTTGAACCGCTGAACTGCTGACCTTTCAATTGACAAGCTCAGCATCTTAGCCATTGAGCCACCGCGTCCCACATTTAGAAAAAAATCTATATATATTCAAATTAGTCCATGAAAAGTTATGGAGAAGAGGATCTTCTTTCTGGCTTAACTATACTCAAACATTTCTTTAATATTTCAGGAATGTCCTTCCAGGAGATTGGTCATTAATAAATAAAGTTCTAGGGATAAGGATCTGTCCTTCCCTCTATTATTTTATCCGGCTTTTTTTCTAAAGGACAAAGGGAAATGGGTTCCTTTCCTGCTGTGTATGACAAAAACTCAGAATAGTGGTATGCTAGCACAGAGCACAGTCCTTTTTCCAATCTATGAAATGTCATTTCCTAGGTATCCTGCTGAGCTTAGCTCAGAGTCATGATGCCAAGACTGCTAATAAAAGAAGAATAAAGGTTAATGAAGGCATTGGGTTATTTATTAGCAGGAATAAAATTACCTCCTTTTTTATCAGTATTGTTTGTTCAAGCAGAAGGTTTCACCTTTGAATTTTCACCGGACTTTCTTTCTGGAAGTGTACAGAGCTGAATTTCTTAGCTAAGTCATAATATTCTTCCTTATACTTTGTTTCTGTCTCCTCTGCCCCAGAAGATGCAGGAATTGATTCTAAGCAGGTCACCCTGAGTATAAAGTAGAACTTGGAAACTATTTGATTTCCATTAGTAAAAAGAAAATCTTAGCAGTCAGTTGATCTGCCAGTTTATCAAGAAGACAGCCAGATTGCCTGACTCAAGGTTCGTTTCTCCCATTCCATTTTCTTTCAATGTGAGCATCGTTAATTAGGTGCATTCAAGTCAGGTCTGACTCTGGTGACTTCATGGACAAATGTGCTCCATACCAACCTACATCTGGTCTTTCAATTGACACGCCTGCCAAAGACATCTGAGTGAAGTCCACTGACAGAACTCCTCAGGGATTTACCCTTGTAGTAGAGTTTACACATACAAAGCATTTATGGCTATCCATTAATGCAAAATAGGATTCTGCTTTGCACTTGTTTTTAAAGTGGAACATAGCCTATCCTTTTTCAGTTTCATTGCCACTATATTCCTATGCGGTCTCATAGCTTAAATTCTTTTTTCTATGATCTCCTGATTTAAAGTGACTCATTTTATTTCGTCTAAGTCCACTTATTTCTAAAATTCTGAATTCAGGATGCTTCATTCCTATGTTAGCATTTTCTATCACTCATGTGGAATACATTTAATGCTCCAACTGCATGCCCCTTTGTAAAAGGAGCAACATTTTTCTGCATTAGAAGCACCCACTAAGGATCATCAGTGATGCCTCCATATCGTTGCCACGATCTCCTTTTGAAAGTGAAATACTCTGTTTCCTTAGTACTGATAGAAGAGAATATTTGTAACTCAGAGCTGAAGTGGAGGTCCTTGATGCTCTCTGAGAATGCAGAAGAAATGTTCTTGTAGACATTTCATTACCAAATTAGGTAACATCACAGAACCTCTACAAGAAAACAACCAAGCTCAGAGAGCACCAAAATCTTTCCTAGTAGTTAGAGGAAATCAGAATTTAATTTAATCCTGGTTACTTGACAACAAAGTGTTTACTAGATCTAACTCTGCTTAGTATAGCTGTGGACATCAGCTAAGAGGACATCAACTCAAAGAGGACATGATTTGTTCGAAGATTGTGATTTCAGATTTCATTCAAGGCTTTTCATGTTTTGGTACATAAAAACAAATAGAATACAATAGAATAGATTTTTTTTTAATTGGCCAAGTGTGATTGGACACACAAGGAATTTGTCTTGGTGCATACGCTCTCAGTGTACATAAAAGAAAAGATACTTTCATCAAGAATCATAAGGTACAACACTTAATGATAGTCATAGGGTACAAATAAGCAATCAAATTATTAGGAAACAGTCAATATAAATCATATGGATACAAGCAACAAAGTTACAGTCATACAGTCATTAGTGGAAAGAGATGGGTGATAGAAATGATGAGAAGATTAATAGTAGTGCAGACTTAGTAAATAGTTGACAGTGTTGAGGGAATTATTTGTTTAGCAGAGTGATGGCGTTTGAGAAAAAACTGTTCTTGTGTCTAGTTGTTCTGGTGTGCAGGGCTCTATAGCATCGTTTTGAGGTTAGGAGTTGAAAGAGTTTATGTCCAGGATATGAGGGGTCTGTAAATATTTTCACAGCCCTCTTTTTGATTCATGCAGTATACAGGTCCTCAATGGAAGGCAGGTTGGTAGCAATTGTTTTTTCTGCAGTTCTAATTATCCTCGGAAGTCTGTGTCTGTCTTGTTGGGTTGCAGAACCAAACCAGACAGTTATAGAGGTGCAGATGATAGACTCAATAATTCCTCTGTAGAACTGTATCAGCAGCTCCTTGGGCAGTTTGAGCTTTCTGACTTGGAACAGAAAGAACATTCTTTGTTGTGCTTTTTTGATGACATTTTTTATGTTAGGTGACCATTTTAGATCTTATGATATGGTAGAACCTAGAAATTTGAAGGTCTCTACTGTTGATACTGTGTTGTATTGTAAGAGGTGGAAGTATGGAAGGGTTTCTCCTAAAGTCTACCACCATTTCTACGGTTTTGAGTGTGTTCAGTTCCAGATTGTTCCGGTCACACTGAGTAAATGAGTGTCCAAAGGTTACAGTGAAGAAAACTTCAAAATGCCTGAAATTGCTTCATTTTAGGAGGCAGAATGGGCCAACTCACCACAGCCAACTTGCCATGGGACAATGCACTGCACAATGATTCAACAATTCTATTTAATTATTTAAAATAATTTTTAAAAATTAATTTTTGTCATTCACATTTCATTTTGTCCCCCCCTTTGGTATCCTTTCTTTAATAATTCTATGTATTCCGCCATTTCTTGATATTAGTGTAACTCTTATCCCATGGCTAGTTGTCCTAGACCTTTAGGGAGAACATGATTAAATTAACAGGGGCAGTTAAGTCTTTACAACCTGCCAAGTTTCAAAGTATAGCTTTAAAGCTTTTGCTGCAGGTATTTGTAGTATATATATAAAGAAAAATTGGCTCAATCAAAATGAAGAAGTAGACTAAAAAAGAAAAAAATAGAATTTATCATTTCTACAGAGGCAATGCTCTGTATTAATTACTTAATCCAATGGTTAGCTGATTTAGGAGAAGCAGAAGAAAAAGAAGACTATTGTGAGATAAAATGCCACAAAGATAATCAAGCCAACAAGAAAGAAGAGGGCACAGAGGAGGTGGCATTTGTAGCCTTGCCACCTTATCCCTATTTCCACAACAAGAAATGTTCCGGCCGCTGCCTGCAAAGTTAACCTGAGCTCCATTCGCTCATTGTCAAGAGTTCCTACTGTACAAGTATCCAGGTTTAAAGTAGAGTCAGTCTTGAGTTCATACTTAGAATGCTGAGACATCAGTGGTGAAATGTAAAATTTGTTACTAAAGGTTCTGTGGGCATGGCTTGTGGGGGGGTAATGTGACTGGGTAGGCGTGGCCAACTTTTTTTTTCTTTAACTTTTAAAATCATTTTTTCTGCAATCTCTTCGGCCGAAGAGGTTGTTAAAAAAAGTGTTTTTAAAAGCCTCTGACGATCAGGCAACTCAGCTGGGATCGTCAGAGGCTTTTAAAAGCATTTTTTCTACAACCTCTTTGGCAGAAGAGGTTGTAGAAAAAATGCTTTTAAAAGCCTCTGACGATCTCAGCTGAGCCACACGATCATCAGAGGCTTTTTCTTTTACTTTTAAAAGCATTTTTTCAGCTGGAGAGGTTGTAGAAAAAATGCTTTTAAAAATTAAAAAAAAAAGCCTCTGATGATTGCACGGCTCAGCTGGGCATGGGGGGAAGGGGCAGGGATTTTTGCTATCGGTTCTCCAAACCACCCGCCACCATTGCTACCGAATCAGGTGATCTGGTCCGCACCAGGAGCATTTCATCCCTGGGAGACATGCTTAGCTTTCCATCATTGTGAATAGAATGGGACAACTCTCCATGGCCAACTCGCCGCATCCAAATTGTCTTGCCTAACTTGCCATGGCCAACTTGCTATGTTTAACTAGCCATGGCTAACACACTATGGGACAACTCACCACAGGAAAAATACAATAGTTAAATTAAGTTCAATGGAACCATGGCAAATAATAATAAAATAAAGTCAATCTGTAAAAACAATAGTTAACAATAATTTTGACAAAAATATGGTCACCACTAATAAGACAATTAATACAGCAAGTTGTCCCATGGCAAGCTGGCCAAGATGTGGGCTTGGTGTGGCTTGGTGGGCTTGGTGTGGCTTGGTGGGTGTGGCAGGGGAAGGATACTGCAAAATCCCCATTCCCTCCCCACTCCTGGGGGAAGGATATTGCAAAATCTCCATTCCCATCCCATTCTGGGGCCAGCCAGAGGTGGTATTTGCCAGTTCTCCGAACTACTCAAAATTTCCACTACCAGTTCTCCAGAACCTGTCAGAACCTGCTGGATTTCACCCCTGTCTAGACCCAACTGTAAATATAGTGGAAGGATGTAGCATGTAAATGTAATACATGCCATCCTCAACTTACAACTATTCGCTTAAAGTTCAAAATTGCAATGGCATTGAAAAAAGTAACTGCTTCTTTCATTTATAACTATTGTAGCATCCCCATGATCATGTGATCAAAATTTGGCAAATGGCATGGCGTTTACCACAATTTCAGCATCCTGGATTTATGTGATGGCTACTTGCAACCGTCTCAGCCAGCTTCTGCAACCAAAGACAAAAAGAAAAGCCAGATTCATCTAACAACTGCATGATTCACTTCATGACTGCAGTATTTTGGTTGTAAAATCAGGAATAACAACCTAACTTAACAACCTCCTTGCTTAGTAACAGAAATTCTGGTCATGTGAGCATCTTTTGTGACCTTCTGACAAGCAAAGTCAATGGAGAAGGCAAATTAACTGAACAACCATGTTACTAATTTAATAAATGCAGTGATTCACTTAACAGCTGTGGCAAGAAAGGTCGTAAAATGGAGCAAAATTACTTAAGAACATCTCACTCAACAACAGAAATTTTGGACTCAATTGTGTCATAAATTGAAGACTGCCTATATATCTCCTTTACCAGCTGCTCCTGACAATATCAGAAAGCCCATCATAGTATTCAACCCACAACCCAGCATTCCCCAGTTATGCAAAAAAATATATTCTTGGTATTCTTACAGTATCTGTAAAAGTCCCAAAAACTGTAGTAAAGCTATCAAATCTCCAATATGCTTGAGAGCCACTTGATCTGACTCATTACTTCCAAGGCAGTCCCTGCTTTCATTTATGTTTCTGCTTTGATGGAGTGATCTAATCAAAGCTTCACTGAATCAAATGACCCATTAGAAGTTGAATCTCAGATGGTTGGATGCTGCCAGCTTTTTGAGTAAATGGTGCATAAAAATATGATGGGAGTGGTAGTGGAAATAAAGTTTGGTAGTAAAAATGGAATGAAATATTTATTTGATTGCTAAAGTTGAGATTTTTAAAATCCGAATTTGGAATTTGCCAGAAAAACAAAACAAAACCAATTGTATTCTCAGGAAAACTTGATTTTCTTGTCCCAAATTTCAAGTCCCTGCCCCAGCATCCACATGTCCTTCACATGGTCCAATCAATGCACCATCCCAACTGGAAATGCCTCCCAGTCACCCCACTCCAGGTGCAGGGCACTCTGTCCTTGACTCTCAAAGAAAAGAATGTTATTATGGCTATATTTCTCTCTACTCCATAAAATCCTCCCTCCCAGTTTCCCACAGCACTAATTGTGGCAGCCTGAAGATCCAAAATAAAAGATGTCTTCCAGGACTGACGGACATTTTGCAGAGGCCGAGGAAGATTGTGCCATTGTGTTAAAATTAGTTTCAGGCTAGATATTATAATTCAAATATAGTTAGTGGAGCTTTTTTTTTGCTCAAAAGGAGATTTTTGTTCCACTAGGAAGACAACCATGCAGATTTTTTTTTAAAAAAATAATAATCTAAGTCTAGCCTTGTCTAGTTTAACTTTGCCTAAGTTGACACTTTTAACATGTGTTGGGAATCCATACAGCCAGTGAGGAAAAACAATTTGGAATTACAGTATCAGCTCATCTGGAAGACATAGTCTGTTTCCTGTCTGGTCTACTTGGAAAGCTTGACAGTACAGGGAAGACAAAATGGCCTTGAAGGACACAAGGAGCCTGGGGCATTGAAATAACTTCATAAAATGTCACAGACAAGCTCCTTTCTACGTTTAAGTTAATAGCCATCGCCATAAAATTAGTACAGACCTACATAACATTAGTTTCTTAGTCTTGTCTACCTCATCAAGATGACAGTATCACAGGTGTCTTTCTTTGCGTTGGAGGATTACTTTACACACAATCCATTGTTTGACAGCAAAACCATATTTTTTCTCTCAGCCGCTGAGCAAGAAAAAATCATGAGGTGAAGTAAAAAAAATAGACACTGATAAAGACAGTCAACCGTCTTCATGGCCTTTCTCTAAATTTGCAGCCTTTCAAATTCATGTGGTGTTTATCAATCACAATCTATTTGTTGTATTCAGGGGCAGAAAATATAATTCACACATGAGCAAGGAGATGAATGCTGTTTTCAGAGAATAATCCCTACATTAATTTTAATATTGTACATATTTGGGTAATAATGGAAAAACCCTGAGTCTAAGGAGTGTTTGTTTGTGTGTGTGAGAGAGAGAAAGAGAGAGAGAGGGAGGGAGGGAGAGGGAGAGGGAGAGGGAGGGAGGGAGGGAGGGAGGGAGAGAGAGAGAGAGAGAGAGAGAGAGAGAGAGAGAGAGAGAGAGAGAGAGAGAGAGAGATATCTGTTAGTCTTCTGTCAGGATACAGAAATCTGCCCTTTGTGTAAGGCTCTTGACCCACTACACAAATTGTGAAATGTGTCCATCATTATGAAAATGCTGCTGTTTTGGTACATTTATTTCTTTGTGTGCCTGCTTGCTTGTTTATTGGGTTTTTAAGACATCCAATTCTGCTATGACTCTGGATGATAACATCTTAACCATATAACATAAAAATATACAAACAATATCAAAGCAAAATAAAAAAGCAAACATCTGAAAAAACAACTTCACTTCCCATAAATCAATTGTATCTAAGACCTGGCTGAACAGGACAGTTTTAAGGGATAACTTAAATAAGGGCAAGATAGGGCCATACAAACCTTGAAGGTAAGAGGTAGAGATATAATTTCAGAAGAAGGTATCTGTAGATGTAATGGTATGTGGAAATGACCTTGGAAGTGGGGTGGGGAAGAGAAACTGCCTAGATAAGATGAGATAAGAAAGGCAATGGCCCACAGCTGCATAATGGGTGGAGTACAAGACCCAGAAAAACCCCTAATTTAGAATAGAATAGAATAACAGAGTTGGAAGGGTCCTTGGAGATCTTCTAGTCCAACCCCCTGCTTAGGCAGGAAATCCTACACCACTTCAGACAAATGGTTATCCAACATCTTCTTAAGAACTTCCAGTGTTAGAGCATTCACAACTTCTGGAGGCAAGTTGTTCCACTGATTAATTGTTCTAACTGTCAGGAAATTTCTCCTTAGTTCTAAGTTGCTTCTCTCCTTGATTAGTTTCCACCCATTGCTTCTTGTCCTACCCTCACGTGCTTTGGAGAATAGTTTGAGATAACTTCTCAAGCTGTCAAAGAGACAGAAGGAATAGCAAAGAATTGGGTCCCAAGTTATGGGACCTTTCTTCAGTTCCTTTCTGAGATATTGTTATACCCTCAGAAATCAAGGACACAATGATATCTCCTGATACAATTTTAAGAGATGTGACCTAATTTGGAAAAGACAGAATGAAGACCATAGGTTTATACTTGCAGAAGATTAAGTGAAGTATCTAGAAGGCGTAATGGCAAAGAAGTTGCAATTTTATCCATAGCTATAAATGGAATGCAGGCATCTTTTTCTATCACTGCTCTGAGCAATCAGATAAATGGAATGTCCACTTTTGTTCTTGCTGTTGTAACTTTAAAATAAGTTGATGGAGACATATGGCTGAGCATTTGTGGACATCAAGTGCCTGTCTAGATTGGAGACAGGCCAACTGATTGACTGAGTGAAGTAGACACTTTGAGCACCTGATTCCACCCTGAATAGGGCTGTGGTTTAAATACGTAATCTGTTGAGTCATTTAATTTTATCAAAGTAACTTGGTGCACAATAACTTGGATTGATTCTTAGAATACAACTGTTAGTTTCTACCAGACTAATATCCATTGAGCAGACAACTTTTAAAGACTATTGCATGCTTTTATAAAATATAATACGCTACATAAATTCCTTGCTCATAACAACCAAGAAGAAAAAACTTAAGGTCATTTTTATAAGGAACAGCATTGAATGCAATTCACAATCTCTTTTCTAAATAACAAAGAAATACATTCTTTAAAATATACAGTATGCCCAGGAATAGTATTATTAGGTTGGCTTTGTTATACTTTAAGAAAAGATGTTTGAGATTAATACTGTTTGCATTAAAAAAAAAAGTGAGAGAATGTCTAGAATTCCAAACAAAGGGATATTTATATACTTTTTAACTGCTAGGCAGATCTTTCAAACATAGACAGAAGGTACTTTTATCATCTGAATACAAAAATATTAACATTTACAGATGCTCTGACAGACTTTCAATAAACAATTTTCCTTATGGAGCCATCAACTGTTTTATATATTAGTTCATTTTATTTTAAAGGAGAAGAAATTGAGCTCATGTTCACAAGGTAGAACTGAAAAGTAAAAATGACCAGGTAAACTCATTATTTCTGAAGTTAGAATAAAAGCCGCAAAAGTTTTGGGGTGGGTTTTTTCTTCTTCTTCCCAATAACTTTCCTTGTAGATTTTGTTTTTCTCATTTCATAAAGGCTTTCTTGAAAAGTGTTAGGATATGGTGTAAGCCTAACAAGTTGTTCAGGCAATATATGTGTTCTATAACTTTAAATGTATTCTGTAACTTTAAGATGTAATGCTGAGTAATTGTACTGATGAGTCATTGTAACTGACTGCTGACTAACTGCTGACTGCAATTATCCTAATTGTACTGTTGAGTTATTGCACTGCTGACTTCACTTACCTTAAGTGGATAATTACTAGTGTAAACTGTATATAAGGAGAGAGCCGAGCTATAGTCATTGTTGGTCAGAATTGCTTGACTTACTGCTTGACTTGTTGGTTGGAACTGTTACTGTCGTGTGTGAAGAAGTGGATGGATCTGCTACCATCGTGATTTGTTACCAGCGTTGAATTGCTGTTTGTTACCTACTGCTGTTTGTATGGTAAGAAAATATCTGTAACTTCAGACTGATTTGAATGGCTAAAGACTTGGATTGACTAAAAGACTATGCAATTGTTTTTCACTAAAAAGTAAAAGCTTTGTTAAACCAGTTTGTATTCATTGCTCTCAGTACCGTTTCTCTGTGCACTTACTCTGCTGGTTGGTAACACAACAATATCCTTAACAAAAAGGACTGCACCATCATCATTTTTACAGGATGCCTTATTCATGTGAACTAGATTCCAAGCAAATGACAGTAAAAGTGAAGCAAAAATCTGGACTGCAGAGATGGAAACCAAAAACCTCATCATCTCAGTCAGCCTGAACACGTGAGCAAGTAATTGGCTTTAAAAGCATAATCTGTAAAGGCCTCATGGCTTGACAGGCCTCATGGCTGTTTCAGGGCCTGGCCTCACCATGGCAACTGTCTGGACACCTGTAGTGAAGACCAGGGTCCTACTGATATGAACCTGTCCAGTATAATCAATTCTGTTAATGATAGCTATGCAATAATTAGAACTTCAGAAAAAACAATTGCTACCAACCTGCATTCCATTGAGGACCTGTATACTGCATGAGTCAAAAAGAGGGCTGTGAAAATATTTACAGACCCCTCACATCCAGGACATAAACTGTCTCAACTCCTACCCTCAAAACGACGCTATAGAGCACTGCACACCAGAACAAGTAGACACAAGAACAGTTTTTTCCCGAACGCCATCACTCTGCTAAACAAATAATTCCCTCAGCACTGTCAAACTATTTACTAAGTCTGCACTACTATTAATCTTCTCATCGTTCCTATCACCCATCTCCTCCCACTTATGACTATATGACTGTAACTTTGTTGCTTGTATCCTTACGATTTATATTGATATTGTTTCCTGATTGCTTATTTGTACCCTATGATTATCATTAAGTGTTGTACCTTATGATTCTTGATGAAAGTATCTTTTCTTTTATGTACACTGAGAGAATATACACGAAGACAAATTCCTTGTGTGTCCAATCACACTTGGCCAATAAAAAATTCTATTCTATTAATAGGGGCAGGAAGTACAGGTAGTTCTTGACTTACAACAGTTCATTTAGTGACCATCCCAGGAACATGTGGTCTCCTTTTGTAACCTTATGACAAGAAGAGTCAATGGGGAAGCCAGATTCACTTAACAACCATGTTGCTAACTTAACAACTGCAGTGATTCACTTAACAAGAAAGGTCGTAAAAGGGTGCAAAACTCACTGAACAAATGTCTCACTTAGGAACATAAATTTTGGGCTCAATTTGTGGTCATAAGTCGAGGATTATCTGTGATGGCCTTCACCATCACGATGGTGTCAAAACTGTTGATAGCAAATACATGTTAAAAACATTTTTTTAAAAAAACTTAATTCTAGCTAGTGTTTGTCCCATTATGGAATTGCTGTAAACCGAGTTTTCCTCCCAACATGATTTGTGCTTAAATTCTTGTCCTCCCCTTCTCATTTACTTCGGTCTCAAGTTGTAGGTTGGTTATTCTTGATTTAATCCGCTGGTCTGACATTTATATCCTCAGACAGCAAAAAGTTGTGGGGCACTTCAGCATGAGGTGCTTGTGCCAGTCAAAGGCAATGCCAGACCTCTGATTTATTTCTGGCTCAGCTGGGTTATCCAAATTGCAAAAAAAGTCGTATTTCTTTTACAGAGATAAAAGCTCCGCATGGCATTTTGGGCAGCCCGTTTACCCTCAGTGAAGAGCATTCTTGCTTCATTCCTCTTCCATAACTTCCTACTAGTAGGTTTTTGAAGAACAGTGCTGGCTTAACTTATGAATTTTGTGTTGTCAAATTCCCTTTGATATTTATTTGTTGGGATTTCCTATTATTCTGAATGTTAAGCTTCTGTGGATATAAAAGGCTTCTGAGAGAACAAGCCAAGCACATTCCCCGTCCACATCAATCTTAAAGATAGCTTATCCTACATGAGAAATATGCTTCTAAAATAAATATTAATCTTGTATCAGCTTCCCCCAAAGCGCTCTGAAGACATATTGAACTATAATCCTCATTCCCAAAACCATGTTTATTATCCCTACTGGACAGGGATGAAGTGGTCATAGCACATCTTCAGAATACTAGCTGGGAAAACAGATGAACAACTCATAGATAAGGATGCCTATTCTCTTAACAATGTAGTTGTGGACATAGCAATGTTCTCATCAATGTTCTTCTTTTATAATTCCCAAAGACTGTATACTTCATGAGCAAAGAGTTAAATTGGTTTGCTCTTTTTCCTAATTTTTAATTAATGGGATGAAGGTCTAGGGAGATTTTCTGTCACCCAGGTCATGGTTGTCCCAAAGGTGCAACTGGACTTTCAAAAGGCAACTGGACTTCCTTTGTTTTGCTTGAAGATGTTTCCCTTCAGTCAGAACTGAAGAAGCTTCTTGGATATGAGAAGCAAAACATTGTCAAGCAAAACAAAGAAAAGCCAGTGGCTTTTTGAAAAAGCACTCTGGGAAGCCCCTCCTCCCCAAAGAATTAAATATTTTGGGAAATATTAAAAAAGCAAAATATTATATTCCCCTAAAGAAGAAATGGAAAAAATCTTAAGGGAAGCAGAAACCAGCACCAGTTTCTAAGGAGGCCAGCTTTTAGAAATGCAGATTTGGTAATCCATTCAGAAAGACTGGGTAAGACAAGAAACTCCAAATAATCAATGAGAAAGCCAAAAGGGTTAAGATGGTTATCTCAGACAAACACCTAGGATTTGCATTCTATAGAGCCAGCCATGAACCCATCGGAATCTGACAACAGCCAATAAAATATTAAAGGACATGTTCTTGCACAGGAACAGGAAGCTCAAACACAAAGCCCAAAGAAGGTATAAAAACCCACCCACTCTCAACTCCATTTTGTCAGCTGTCCCTGAATCACATGTGTTTGGTGGTTCTGTTTCATCAATAAAGGGAACTTTTCTTTACAATCAGCCTCCAGCCTCCATTTTATTTCCAGTGCCTTTCTCCCAGCTTGGAACTGAACCAGATGGATTTTCCTTCCAACAGCACCTTTGGAATAATAAGATGAAGAGACACAGGGATGGGTTCTAAATTTTTTTACTACCGGTTCTATGGGTGTGGCTTATTTTGTGAGCGTGGCTTGATGGTCATGTGAGAATTCTTTAGGATTTAGCAGAGGTACTGGTCTACCAGGCTTTTAACTGCTTGCAGAGCCGAAGCGGTCTACCTATTTGTTTTTGGAGTGCACCAGTCTACTCATTTGTTTTTGGAGAGCACTGGTCTACCACCACACTGCCTTTTACCACTGATCAGCTCTAGGGCGGCCCTTTGAAGTGCAGCAGCAAGAGTTTAAACAGTTTTTTTTCCTTCTAGCCGATCATCTGGGACTCGGGAGGCAGCAAACAGATTGGGGGCGGGGCCAGGCAGAGGTGGTATTTACCGGTTCTCCGAACTACTCAAAATTTCCACTACCAGTTCGCACCGAACCGGGGAGAACCAGTAGCAACCCATCACTGAAGAGACATTTATGAAGTGTTCTTGATAGCTACAATGGTTTCTCATAGCCATCCTGGGAGTAAGCATCATTTCTGAATACTGTACCTCTCCTTAGCAGAGGTGGTATTCAGCTGGTTTGGATTAGTTCAGGTGAACTGGTAGCTCTGACTATCAGTTGGCCCTGCCCACCTGCCCCCGCACTATCCTGTCCTTTATTTCCTGCTTTGTAGCTCATCTCAATCACATGGCACAGCTGATTTCCCAATCCCCTCACTGTTCTACTTAACATTGCTGACTTGGAAGGTAAGCAGCTGAGCTTCTAAATGCTCCATTTTCAGCACTGCGTGCAAGCTGTACGGGCGCGCAAAGCACATGCGCGTGAACAAACAGCTCACTCACCTAACCGGTTGTTAAACCGGCAGCATCCCACTACTGCTCCTTAGGAATGTTTGTAGATATATAATGGGAAAAGTAATGGATATTATCAGACTGAATTTCTTGGGATCTGTCCTCTATTGATAATTCAACCAATCTGCTTAACCAAGAGTCAAGCTACTTTTGGAATGAAATTACTAAACCTGAATTGTATCTCAGAAAGAAACATTCCTAATTTCCTTCTAATAGAAGGTATGTCATTTTTTTTTTAAATGAAAATGTGAGTATTTGGTCGGGTAGTTATGCTGATGAATCGCCGTTTGATAAGGATACAAGGTTTGTTCCATTTCATTTTTGATATTTAAGTCTTGAGGACAGAGAGAGAAGATACAGAACCTTAGAGTCATTATATTTATGAAAATAAGTCCAAGGAGTCATGCTGGTCTGCTGATGAATAGGGATGTGTAGATTATGTAAAATCTGCTTCATTTAACTGCTCACTTTCGGGGGCTGATTACTAGTTTGGAATTTTTTATACAGATTTTTTAGTACAAAACTTCACTGGAAAAAAAATAGATAAATGGCCTGAACTAAACATGAATAAAATACTAAGAGAAGTTGCTGAAATGGAATCCTCGATCTTCTTCCTTTTTAAAAATATTTAGATGGCCTATGCTATTTTGAACTCTTTTGACTAAGATGTTTCTTTCTGAGCAGTGCCTGGAATGACCATGTGATCTTATATTGAATTGGAGAGCTCTGTGTTAAGTGTGAATCACATGGTCATTCCAGGGAATATTGCAAGAAAGGCAACACTTCAATAAAGAAGCTTGAGCTCCTTGAGAACATGTTAAGTGCAGAGGTGGGTTTCAGCAGGTGCTGACCAGTTCTGGAGAACCGGTAGCGGAAATTTTGAGTAGTTCGGAGAACCGTAATAAAAATTCTGACTGCCCCTGCCCCCATCTATTCTCTGCCTCTTAAGTCTCAGCTGATTGGGAGGAAATGGGGATTTTGCAGTATACTTCCCCTGGAGTGGGGTGAGAATGGAGATTTTACAGTATCCTTCCCCTGCCACGCCCACAAGCCACGCCCACCAAGCCATGCCACGCCCACCAAGCCACACCCACAGAACCAGTAGTAAAAAAATTTGAAACCCACCACTGGTTAAGTGCTAAGAAAAAATCTGGACATTGAAAATACCCCAAATATCTTATGCAAAGTAAGCACCCATTTCTATTCGTACAGATATCAGGGAAACTTGAATATGACCTTTATTGGAGATTAACCTCCATGATGTTGTCCCAAAAGTGCTTTTTCTGGAGGCAACTGGACGTTCTTGTTTTTTCTTTGAAGACATTTCGCTTCTCATTCTCATTCTTGGATGAGAAGTGAAATGTCTTCAAAGGAAAAAAACAGAAAGTCCAATTGCCTCCAGAAAAAGCACCTTTGGGACAACCATGACCTGGATGACTGAGGATCTCTACAGATTCCATGCTGTTGTGTATCTACTAGGAGTGAAATGGCCAGGTTCTTCTGAAGTCTTCTCAAATGCTGCCTTGAAAACAGGAGAACTGAAAGGGTTGTAAGATGGATGTTAGGCTGTGAAAATACGTTGTTGTAAGATGAGTGCCTCCAAACATCAGGAAATTATAAGAAGCAAAGATCATCTCAGGAAAGCAAAGATCATCTTGGGAAATCAAGAGGCATATTCAGTTGTTTTTTTGGGGTCTTTGTTTTGTTTGGTAAAACTTTGTATATTTTTCTGAGCTTCTGGATGGACTGGATGGAACTGTCAGGAAGCATAATGTAAATTGGGTCTTCACGCTTTACTTATAATTATATATTTATTTAAGCCCAAACTTCCATGGGCAGTTAAGTGTTGCATCATCTCAACTCACACAGAGGAGAAAAGGTAACAGAATAACAAAATAATTGGAAGGGACCTTGGAGGTCTGCTAGTCCAATCCTCTGCTAATAGCTAAGTAGAGTAACCAAGAATCCTCACCCTTGAAGACCTGACTCTACACCTAGACCTTTGTCAAGGGGGATTAAAGTCCCCTTCTGGGAAGTATAAAGTTGTGTTAGAGTATGAATGTTCATAGACTGGAATAGACATGGCAACAGGTCAGCCAATGGGGACTGTTTGGAAACTGAAACATAGTATTTGTTGTATGGGGCCATAAGAGACAGTTTGGAGCCTGGGTGTGACTTAACTGTTTGATATTTAAGCTTGAAGGCACTAGCTTCTCCCTCTTCCATTTTGCCGCTTCCATTTGCTGGCCTCCTTTTGCTGGCCTCCATTTTGTGCTTCCATTTTATGCTGTGTTTGTACTTACTATTTCTCTTCTCTACAACGTGGAAAAACCTACAAGGGTAGTGTATATTTGCCTTATGTGTTATTATATATATAAAGAAGTTTTGAATCCTGCTGAATTGTCTGATTGTGTGTACTACAACCAATTCTGACAGGTTGCTTCTTGTTGCCGCCATCTTTTGTTCTTTGTGTGTACTACTGTAAAGTTTTGCCAATTGTGTGTGTGTGTGTTTTCTTTGTGAACTGCATACAGTTGCTGGCAGTTGGGCAGTGTAAAAAACATTAAACGATACATCCTAAATCACCCAGAAAAATGCAGTCAGTTGGAATTTTGTTCTTGGCAAAATGATTGGCTGGAGGTCCTTGCTGAAATAAGCTGGCATTGATTAGTTCTTAATGATACTGCAATAAAGGGAAGAAAACTTTCTTTTTGAGTCCTATGCAGAATTGTCAATCAACCCCACTAGATAGAGCAGACCTGGAAGTCAACTTGTCAAGAAGACTAGAACTACATTTTATTGAGATAGATTGTAATAATAGAATTTAAAAATCTGATGGTGATATACCTCTCCTTTTTACAATCCAGTGGATTGTGGATATAGTTGCCTGATCCAGTGGTGAAATCCAATTTTTTTTTTACTACTGGTTCTGTGGGTGTGGCTTGGTGGGTGTGGCTTGGTGGGCATGGCAGGGGAAGGATACTTCAAAATCTCCATTCCCTCCCCACTCTGGGGCCAGCCAGAGGTGGTATTTGCCGGTTCTCCGAACTACTCAAAAATTCCACTGCCGGTTCTCCAGAACCTGTCAGAACCTGCTGGATTTCACCCTGGCCTGATCCCTTCCAAGCATTAACTTATTTCCCAGGACTTAAACAATGTTTCAACCTCCTTTGCCTAGGCATATTTCTGTCAAGGTGACCTCCCTTGGACTCTACAGAAATATTTCTGAAATATCTTAAAGTTGATGTCATTGTGAACCTATTTGCAAAGTGCCTGTATCTGGGGCAGGGTTGGATACCCCATAATAGGTACAGGAATAGGTAAGTGCAAACTGCAATTACCTGAAGCATAATTTCAACCCCCAATGTGATATAGTCACATGGCTATATCACATCAATTAAAAACTTAAATCTCATTTCTAAAAATATGCAGTATTGAATGTAATATTAAATCTATTCCAAACTGTTTCTTCACAGGGTCGCTTTAAGAACGAAGCAGAGACTATAAATAAATGCATTCGAATGACTGTGTTTCATTCAACTGTGTAGGTGGATTTCCTGGGAAAACCATTCAGTCAAAGGTGACTATAGCTGAAAATGCCACACATTGATTGCATATTTTCTATCCTGGTTCCCACAATAAAACCGAACAGGCAGTATTTCTATTATTTCCTAGCAATTTCCCAATCTTCTGAATCTGAATCACCAAATTAATCTTCATCAGCACTTATTACGCCCGGTGTTTGCTTTATTTCTGCCCTTTATTTTGCAAAAATATGGGCTCTCTCTCCTGAATTGTTTACTTGGTTTTGCTGATTTGACTCATTTCCTATTTATCTTATTTCCATTTCTTATGACTGGCAATTCAGACATTCTCCCCCACTACCTCTTTGTCTCAGCAATACATTCATGTTATCCCGATCTTAAATTCCTCTATTTTAATCATACATCCCCTTGAAAATAATGGGCTCCATGGTTTACCCTTTTATCTCTAAAAGGGATTGTTTTGCCAAGGGTCAGGCAATAGCCAAAGGCCAGTCAATTGGTTCTTTGAGGATCCAGAATATACCAGTAATTAAGGAGATTTTAAGCTTTATTGATAAATGAGAAAAACTGTAGCTCAGGTTTGAATTGTGAATTCCTTGGTGCTCTCTGAGCCTGATGATTTTCTTGTGGATCTTACATTACCAAACTAGGTAACATCATCAGTGCTACAACTGAGTGGGGTTTGCTCTTATTTTTATAGTGGCTTGCTTTGTAAGTGTTGGTGGGAGTGTTCTTGGAGGTTCTTTGATTAGGCTGTTGTTTACTGTTAGCTTGTTTGTCTGCCATGGTAGTTCCTTGATTGTGTATTGTTTGTATCAGTGGTGAAATCCAAATTTTTTTACTACTAATTCTGTGGGCGTGGCTTGGTAGGCGTGGTGTTGGTTGGTGGGTGTGGCTTGGTGGGCATGGCAGGGGAAGGATACTGCAAAATTTCCATTCCCTCCCCACTCTGGGGCCAGCCAGAGATGGTATTTGCTGTTTCTCAGAACTACTCAAAATTTCCACTACCGGTTCTCCAGAACCTGTCAGAACCTGCTGGATTTCACCCCTGGTTAGTATGGTATTAATCTTAGTGTTAATGGTATTCAACATTGCAACTACAGGATAAAAGGGATGTGTCATTGTATCTATAATGCTACTTTCAAATAATCTCTCTTCCCATTCGGAAACCAAATTAGTAAAGCTAGCAAGGCCAAGGGCCAAAACTACAAAGATGTAACTGTCCACACAAATGAAGTGGTTTGCAATTCCCTTGTGCATCCATCTTTCTTTCCTTGAAGCCTAATGTTTATTTTAAGATGTGGTTCAAAGAGAACTCTGCTTAGGTATTCTGCCATCTTTCCAAAAAGCAATCATTGAAAAAAAAAAATCAGAAGAGAAAGTGATTCAGACTCTAGATTTCAGCCAGTTTTAAGAGGTATTTATTAATTCATTAATGTTTGGGTTGAATTTTCCTGCAGTGATCATCCTAGTACAGTACATTAGATTTACTGTACATCCAGCTCTCCTCCAGGAATTTAAAATAGAGTAGATAACATTCCCTACCACTTGTATGTTATGAATGGGTTGGGCTGAGAGATAATGACTGGTCCAAAGGCATCCAGTGAGTTGCCACAGATGAGGGTCAATATTGATTTGGCCCAAGATACTTCAAAGGCTATTGTCAAAAAGAAGAAACGTAGCAATCAAGGAAGCAATGGGTAATTGGCTAAAGCAATCTTTCCCAACAATTTACTTTCCAGTTGCCTCAGAACTACGACTTCAATAGTTCCTAGTTGGTCATGCCAGGGAGGAGTGGGTGAGTTCAAGCGCAAAGGTCTTGGAGATCACCAAGTTGTAGGAAGCAGCAGGTATGTGACATGGAATGAAAAGACCATATTTAAAGTTCGATTCACGTTGATCAAATTGATTCTCTCCAGGAGGAAAAAAAAACACCCTCAGTCAACGGCCAACACTATAACACAATAACTCTCCTGATTTCTGAAATTTCTTCTTCCTTCCTTGGAGAGGAAAACTGCTTCTTTCTTTCTTTCTTTCTTTCTTTCTTTCTTTCTTTCTTTCTTTCTTTCTTTCTTTCTTTCTTTTTTCTCTTTCTTTCTTTCTTTCTTTCTTTCTCTTTCTTTCTTTCTTTCTTTCTTATTTATTTATTTATTTATCAACAAGTACAAGAAAACAAGTAACAGTATAGACATAGACATGGACACATGAAAGTTTTTTTGCACAAATAAAAGGATATAAATAGGCAAAACATAGCCATAAACATATAGAATGATTACATATAAATGGGGACAGTAGGACAGGGATGGTAGGCATGCTGGTGCGCTTACGTATGCCCCCTTAGGGACCTCTTAAGAAACATGAAAGGTCCACGGTAGACAAATAAAAGGTATGGAGGTTAGAGAAACTAACAACAGGATCATGTAGAGCATTCCAGACATTTACTACTCTATTGCAGAAGTCATATTTCTTACAATCAAGAGTAGAGCGAATTACATTGAGTTTGAATCTATTGATAGCCCTTAGTGTTATTGCAGTTGAAATTAAAGTACTCATTTACAGGTAGGACTTTTTGGTAAATAATCTTATGAACTAAGCATAGGTTGGAACATAGACGGCATAGTTTGAGGCTATCAAAGCTTTTCCCAACTCAGCCCTGTGATTTACTCTTTCTTTGGTGCATCTGTGATGCTCCTTTCTTTTGTGCATCTCAGATTCCTCAGGGATGGTTTCTTATCCTTCAAACTTAATTTAAGGACAAAAAGGCAGAGACACAACAGAAATAAACATTGGCTTTCTGGATTTGATTTTGCAACGAACTCTGACATTTTAGGACAACTGAATGAGCCAGCTCTGTATGTGTGGAGATGGCTTAATCAATGATTGGCTTAATCAAATGAAAGAATCCCAGAGACTTTCATTGAGAATTGCACCAAATTTTGCATTCATAAAAACAAAATACTTTTTAAAAACTGGGAGGGGGAAAAGATTAACGAGAGAACATTAGAGTTCTTTGTGCTCTTTGGGCTTGGTTGTTTCCTTAAAGACATTTCATTCCCTAACTAGGTACCATCATCAGTTGCTAGTGAATGTGGAGTTTGCTCCCTATTTAGATACAGTGGCTTGTTCTGTCAGATTTAGGTTGAGTATGGGTTTTCTCCTTGGTAGTGCCTTGATTAGGGTCCCGTTTGCTACTTGATTGTTTGTCTGTTATTAATCCCTGCTTATCTAGGTGTTGGCTGCTGGAGAAGATGTGTTATATAAATGTGTTATGGTCTTTTTATTTCTTTCTTAGGTTTTTTTTTTATTGTCTCGCTGTGTAATGGTGTGTAAATGTGGTTTATCTGAGAAAGAGAATATTCTCAGCACAGCATGATCATTTTCTCTGTCTCTGTCTTTCTCTATATATACATACACCCACACCCACGCACCATTATGACTCTTGAATAAGAACAAGATACAGTGAAATGAAGAATTGAAAATAATACGGAGGAATAATAATAATAGAATCTGCATCGAAAGAACTGCTGAAGGGCAGGTGCTTTCTTTTCAGTGTAGACATTTCATGAAAGCTCTGTTCAAGGCAGCAAAATGATGCCAAGGAAAAGGCTATAACCAACATGAAAAGCAAGCGACCCAGCTCCCACGGATAAATAATAAATGATGAAAAGAGCACCTTTCCAAGTTATACCTGATTTGCATTTAAAGTAGGTAAGGCAGTCTTGGCAGGTGAGTCAGTCTAGATTAGACTTCAGGTGATATCATTGGAGACAGAATTTGGTATAAATTAGACTTAATCTCTGAAACAAATAACCTGTTTGAGGAAAATAATCCAGCTAGGTTTGCGCCCAGTGAAGGTTTCAGATGTCAAAGCAAAAACATCAATAAACTAAATCCCACGTTCAGTAGCTAGTCAGCCACCAAAGCCTCACAGACAATTTAGAGAAATTGTTTTATTGTAGAAAGAAAGAAAAAAACCCTGCAGTGCCCAATGTAGAACATAGAATCAAGTTATCTCTATGTGTCTATCCCAGAGTTTAAATCTTCAGTCTTTTTCTCCAACCCTTCTGAGTCACCAGACTTCTGCTGTTATTGAAACTGAGAAGCAACTGCTTACTATTAACGTAATAGTTCTATCTGAGGACTTCTGGTTCCTACCACAGCAAACTCAGTTTTTATACAGGTAGTCCTCGACTTACAACAGTTCATTTAGTGACCGCTCAAAAAATGAGCACTGAAAAAAAATGACTTAGGACCATTTTTCACAGTTGCAACCTTTGTAGCAGCCCCATGGTCATGAGATCAAAATTCAGATGTTTGGCAATTGGTTCATACTTATGACAGTTGGTAGTCTCCCAGGGTCATGTGATCCCCTTTGGCAAACTTCTGACAAGCAAAGCCAATGGGAAAGCTGGATTCATTTAACAACCAGAGTACTAAGGAGGAGCCTGAGTGGCGCAGCAGACTAATGCTACTGTTAAAGGTAGTATTTAGCTTCCAGCTGCCTGCAATTACTGCGAGTTCAATTCTCACCAGGCTCAAGGTTGACTCAGCCTTCCATCCTTTCTAAGGTAGGTAAAATGAGGACCCAGTTTGTGGGGGCAATAAGCTGACTTTGTATAAATATACAAAAGTATGAAGGCTATTGCTTAACGCCTTGTAAACCGCCCTGAGTCTCTGGAAAAGGGCGGCATATAAATAAAAAAAACCCAAAAACCTGCAGTGATTCACTTAATTGTGGCGAGAAAGGTCATAAAAACAGATCAAAACTCACTTAACAGATGTCTCACTTAACAACAGAAGTTTTGGGCTCCATTGTGCTCATGAGTCGAGGATTACCTGTATTAAGATGAGTTCACCCAGTCTACCTATGCCATTTTATACCATGAATTTAATGATCTAAAATGGATGTCACCAGATTTCAGCCAGTAAAATCAAAACAGATTCTGTGCAGTGGTGAAAACCAATTTTTTTATTACCGGTTTTGTGGGCATAGCTTGTGGACGTGGTGTGGCTTGATGGGTGTGGCTTGGTGGGCGTGGCAGGGGAAGGATACTGCAAAATCTCCATTCCTACCCCACTCCTGGGGGAAGGATATTGATCTGTCCCCGTCTACACACACACACAAACACAGCCAGCCGAGGGTTAAGAAAGTACTTAGCACGCACACAGGTCGTTATCTCAAACTTGGCAGCAATATAAGCACCGTCTGCCAAGAGCTTTTACTGCAACAGATAACATAAAATTACATACGCATTGCAAATAGTCCAGCAAAACAATATCCCTTTCGGCAGCTTCAGACGTTGTTCAAGTGACTAGCCAAAGTTAGTTTTTGTTCATCACAGAGTTTTACCAGCCACCACCCTCTCTTACATAGTCTCTGGGGTGTAGTCCAGTGACTCAGTTCTAATCCCTAGCACGCCTCCTTAACTGCTGTAACCATTTATCACACCTTCGTTGGCGTGCATCCAGGAATGATGGCTCTCCTTCTTCGCTCTCATCCGAGACACCTGGCTCCTGGCTAATCTCCTCTCCCTCGGCCGGCACCTGAGACAGTGCCAGAGGGGAGGGGCCTGGAGAGGGAGGCCTGGCTGACTCCTCTCCCTCATGTTCGGAGCTTTCTTCCTCCAATGAGATAGGCTCAGAGGGCGGGGCCACAACAGATATTGCAAAATCTCCTTTCCCTCCCCACTCCTGGGGCCAGCCAGAGGTGGTATTTGCTGGTTCTCCGAACTGCTCAAAATTTCTGCTACTGGTTCTCCAGAACCTGCTGGATTTCATCCCTGATTCTGTGACACATGAATCTAACAATCAATCAAACTGGATACCCCAAGGGAGATGAAGTAGTTGGATATATCTTCAAATTGCTGAAATCATATACAGAATAATATTAAAAACTGTTCTCTCTCATTCCAGAGTACAGGATGTACAATGAGACACCTCTAAACATTGTTCTATTTCCAGAATACTTTTCTTCTCAACTAAGTTCTGCAGCAATACTCGTTAAGAGACTGCTTATGTTTGGAGTCATGTTTCTGTGGCATTGCACTGGTTGAATTCTTATATTTTCAAGTATTACTTGATTATTTGGGAACTCTTAGACTGAAGGCCTAGACCCCAAGGGTGTCAAACTCAAGGCCCGGGAAGCAGATCAGGCCCATGAGGCCACCCTGGAAAGAGTGAAGGACTGGTCTGCAGTGCCTCTACCAGCGAAAACAGAGCTTTGTGGCTTTCCCAAGCTCCGATTTCAGTGGCAGATGGTTGCAGGAGGCCATCACAGCCAAAAACGGAGCTCAGGAGGGCCGCAGGCAGCCTTCCCGAGCTCCATTTTTGCTGGCAGAGCGCTCAGGCCGCCAAATGTGACCCTGACATGAGTGACATCAAGCTGGCCATGCCCATCCTGGCCATGCCCACTCCAGGCCCCCCCAGGTCAAACACAACCCTGATGCAACCCTCAATGAAATCAAGTTTGACACCCCTTGCCTAGACCCATTCTATTCTGCATTCAATTCTCCTTGTCTTTAACTGTAAATTGATTACTTGAAAATACAAAAAGTCAATGCAGCTGTTTTTCTCTCTCTCCCTCCCTCTCTCCCTCCCTCTTCCTCTCCATAGCTTAGTTCATGAATACATATTTAGCCTATAGCAATTTCAGCTCAATTGCTAGTATCTTTAGATTTAAAAGGTCTGTAGTAAAATATGGTGGGACATTTTGGGACAAGTATAATTCTGTGAGCTATCTGCTTCCTGATACCACCTCATTCTAAACTGCTTGACTCAAATTAATTAGTATCACATTGTTATCTTTGGAGGGCAGACAGATGTTGAGGTTATATATGTATGAACTCTGAATGCTACTGCTTTGCAGAGCAGGAGTCATTGCTATAAGGTCCAAGACTACTGGTGGTGAAATGGTTTTGTAATTATCTTAGTAAGAGACAACTATTATTATTGACTGAGAGCCTGCTGATGGGTCATGGCCAACCAGTGGGATCCATATATGATTCCATTTTAATTTCTCCCCTTTAAAGGGCTTGCCATCTGTGAGTCATTTAGACTGACCTACTGTCTTTCCAGAAACACCAATAAATTAACCAGACATTTGTAAGTCTACCTTCTAAAGAACACCTCTTTGAGCATTATGTGGGACTAGATAAATGATTTCTCATTCAAACGGTTAGCCAATGATTTAATGTATTAAGTGTCCAGAAAAATACTTGCATGCATATATCCATATTTGCTCAGAAAGTGAATCTTTCTGCATCTCCTCTGAAAGAAATCAGCTTTCTGGTATTGTGGGTTAAATTTCCTTCAGACCCAAAAGGGGAAGGGAGGGAGGGAGGGAGGGGGGGAAGGGGAAGGGGAATGAGGGAGGGAGGAAGGGAGGGAGGGAAGGAAGGAAGGAAGGAAGGAAGGAAGGAAGGAAGGAAGGAAGGAAGGAAGGAAGGAAGGAAGGACTTTGAGAGAGACTTTGTTTTAAAAATTGTTTCTTAATTATGCAAATTACAAATGATTAAATTTGCAGAGATCAAAATTTTAGCAGGTAATTTGAATAGAAATATGAGGATATGAATCAAGAAATGTGATGGTTTAGGTAAAAAACAAGTAGCAGAGCTAAGACTTATGATTGATTCACATAAAATAAAAATCATTCAACATGAAAACTTGGATAAATAGCTTTGGGATGGCATGAAATCAGTCAATCAATCAAAGCAGAAGAGAATCCACCAACACTAAAGGGAGTTTTAGTGCTGAAAACAGCACTTTGCATCAGAAATTTCTTCCGGTTGCCCTGGGAAAGCATTGTCATCTGAAGTCCTTGTCTTCTCTTCTGCAATGAGACTAAGCAGGTCTTCCACATCTTCTATCTGGCAACCCTTCAGACATAAACTTTGCTAAAATATTTCCACATGCTGCTCAATCAGGAGCCACAGGTCCATGAAGATCCTTAAGTTATGGGTTCTGTCTCTTGGGGGAGTGCTACTTCTTTCAGAATCAGACTCTTACAAAGAGCCTTGGTGGCGCAGGGGACTAAATGCTGTTAAGTAGCACTTAGCTGCCAGCTGCCTGCAATTACTGCGAGCTCAAATCTCACCAGGCTCAAAGTTGACTCAGCCTTCCATCCTTCCGAGGTAGGTAAAATGAGGACCCAGATTGTGGGGGCAATAACCTGACTTTGTATAAAGTCACTGCTGGGGGTGGGGGGGGCAAAAGCCCTACTAAGCAGGTATATACAAAAGTATGAAGGCTATTGCTTAATGCATTGTAAGCTGCCCTGAGTCTCCGGAGAAGGGCGGCATATAAATCGAACCAATAAAATAATAATAAATAAATAACCCAGGGGCTGCCACAAAGAAAAGGGAGTCAAGCCATTCTCCAAAGCACCTGACAAGAAGGACAAGAAGCAATGGGTGGAAACTAATCAAGGAGAGAAGCAACTTAGAACTAAGGAGAAATTTCCTGACATTTAGAACAATTAATCTGTGGAACAACTTGCCTGCAGAAGTTGTGAATGCTCCAACACTGGAAGGTTTTAAGAAGATGTTGGATAACCATTTGTCTGAAGTGGTGTAGGGTTTCCTGCCTAAGCAGTGGGTTGGACTAGAAGACCTCCAAGGTCCCTTCCAACTCATGCTACGCTACTCTACGCTACGCTACACTATGCAAAGCAACGCAATGCAACGCAATGCAACACTATGCTATGCTATGCTAACTCTTTCTTTGAAGGAAATGACTGTTTTAATTTTTACAACCTTCAAATTCTGAATCAAGAATTTCAGAGTATTCTTGAATGTCATACTGAGGAGCGGGAAAGGAGAAGGCGTTTAACAGCAAACCTATTGAGATACTAGGCTATTAGCCACATGTATACAAGCAGAAGTCAAGAGACAATTTGAGTGGGGGGGGAGGGTTTAATTTGGAACCTTGCAATGAACAGAAGATTGGATGCAGGATGCCATATGGCCATTTTCAACTATGTTATTATATGTAACAACAGTATTTTGGGACTAATGGCCAACAGTTAATTATAGATGCTCTAATAAACAAACCATTTATTTCCAGTCCAGAATACTGCTCAGTAAAGTAACACTCAGCCAGAAAGTTTGTACTCAACAAATTGCGATGCAATCTTCTTTCATCTATAAAAATGTGAGCTTTCTGTGTTCATGTGTGGGAGGGTCGGAAATTAAGTCAACCCTTTGTTAAGTATGCTTCCAACGGTGATAGTCTGAAATTGACAAATGCATCCTGGTGACCAAATTGGTTGTACACATCAGTGTATAGCATTATGTTTTCCATTTGAGAGACTTAATTATTAGTGTCTTCATATCTCATAATGTTGTTTAAGGAAATCATTACCAGGCTGCAGAAATCTAAGAAGCAGCAGGAACAGTGACTTGTCGCTGTGGCAGATAACACAAAATACAAGGTTTTCCAGAGGAAAGGCCAAAATAGATCTCTGTGAACCTCTCAAAAGGACATGACTAAACTCTTTTTTCTAAAAAGTCTTCCCAAGCCATGTTCTTCTTACTCCCAAAGCATCTTTGTAGTTTGCAGAGTCTTTAAACCAGGGGTCCCCAAACTTGGCAGCTTTAAGACTTGTGGACTTCAACTCCCAGAATTCTCCAGCCAGCTATGTCTATGCTAGCTGGAGAATTCTGGCAGTTGAAGTCCACAAGTCTTAAAGCTGCCAAGTTTGAAGACCTCTGTTTTAAACCAACCCCAATGCAGATTGATTCCTGGATCTGGGTGCATTTAATCTAGAGAACAGGTCACTAAGCAGAGATATGATAGTCATATTCAATTATCTGAAGGGCATTCACCTTTCCTCACAGAGGAAAAAGGGAAATAGGACCAGAACTAAAACAAAAAGAAAGGAAATTCTGGCTAGGTATCAGAAGGAACCTATTGAGTGTGTGAGCTTTCACTAATGGAATAGACCACCATCTGATATGGAGCATTCTCCTTTATTAGTTTTCAAATCAAGTCTGTCAAAGGTTTTCTAGTGGGTGGTGAATTGGATCAGATAACTTCCAGTTCTAAGATCCCAGCATTTTATGAGCGCTACATTAAAAAGCTTTCTGGATGCTAATAATGATCAAATTTAGCTTTGATTCACATGAATCTGATCAATGAAGGGTCAAGTTTGCAGACTATAACAAAAATCTTAGATAGTGCCCTGTAGCATCTTGTATTCTAACCTTAATTGAAATGAGGCTTCCAACTATTCTAAAGTACTGACAACCTGAAAGGAGATTATCTGCACCCAATCATCTGAAATGTTTTGCTTGCTTTCCTCCCACCTGTGGGCTGAGGAGGTCTCTTGTCAGAACATTGCCAAGGCTGTGAGTGGGATCCAATCTGGGTTAGTCACTGGGACCAGAGATTGAGTTTCCCAAGCTTTCAGACTTGTGCTGGATGTAGAAGTTCTGGTGGGAAAGAAGTTCCCTGAGGATGGCCTTAGATTGATAGATTTTATCCTACAACGTTATCCTGGGATATGTACATTTGCCTTCATTCATAGGCTGTGTATCTTCATCCTGTCTCCCAAGGTCATTCCCAAATACTATTACACTGGGGTGGGATTGAAAATTTTTAAAAACCAGTTCTCTGCCTGTTTGCTGGATGGGTATGGCCATGGGAATTTGGCCTACTCGGCCTCCTGCACCACAGTGAGGGGGTTGTTTGTGCCCTCCCCAGGCTCCAGAGGCTTTCCTTGAGCCTCTGGGAGGATGAAAATGCTTCCCCTGGGCTCTGGAGGCCGGAGGCCGGAAACGGGCCCATTTTCGGTCTTCTGGTACTTCCAGTAGGCCCATTTTTTGCCCTCCCAGAGCCTCTACGCAGGCCCTGCACTTACCTCACATCCAAAATGGGCCACATGGAGACTCCTGAGGGGCAGAGCAGGGTGGGAGGGGCCAGCCATTCCTTGCAACAATCAGTTCAGCGAACCAGATTAAAATTAGCATCCGGTTCTTCCAAACTGGTCCAAACCGGCTGAATCCCACTCCTGTATTACACCAATAAATTTCTTAGATAATTTCAACAAGTGTTTCCAGGTTATTTCTATGGTACCTGTTTAGCAAAGTGTCATACATTAGAAAAATAAAGCGAGGTTGTAGATATGACAGATTTTGGTCTGAGAATGTCTGCCAAGATCTAGATATATCATTTATTTAGCTAATTACTGGCTATGGCTATTCCAGTTCTGTTACTGGAATCAGTATGAAAACAAGAACATTTCTCCAATTTTTACTCTTCCAGTACCTACTTTGATTTTCATTTAGAGTTCTGAATATGTGTTTGGAGGTACCATCAGGGATCCCACACACCCCACTTCATGGCCTGTTTCTGTTGCTCCCCTCTGGGAGGAGGTTTCAAAGTATTTCTAGCTGCACTACCAGATTCTGTAACAGCTTTTGTTCCCTATGCCATCCATCTGCTAGACTTGCAAGATTTGTTTTTTTCACCATGTACATGTATACATCTGAAGTAGACTGTGTTGTTTCTCTCTGTCATATAATATATGTGGGTATATGCATAATTTTCTCTTTAGAAGGCAAGATCCTGAAGATAAAATACTTTGGCCACTTAATGAGAGGGAAGGACTCACTGGAGAAGAGCCTAATGCTGGGAACGATTGAGGGCAAAAGAAGAAGGCGATGACAGAGAACGAGGTGGCTGGATGGAGTCACTGAAGCAGAGGTGGCACGCAGCACCCTCTCTGATGGCATGGGACCCGTTGTCCCAGTTCATCTCTTCTGTGCATGCATGCACGCCTCCTGCTGGCCAATTGGTCTTTGGCTCTCTGTCGTGCATGCATGGGGGGCAGGGCGCATGGGGTGGGGCACATGCAGGGGGGCCATGTGTGCATGCGCAGAGGTGGGGTGCATGCAGGGGCTGCACACACATACGTGGGAGGTAGGGCGCATATGCAGGGACCAATGCACATTGCATTTTGGGGGTTCGGGCACACGCTTTAGGCACTCGGTCCGGAAAAGGTTAGACATCACTGCCATAGATGCTCACTAGTAAATCTGAAAGCAGGGTCAGATAAGGATATCAGCAATATCCTTATCTACAGTAATTATCATTTACAATAGCCATAGAGCAGGGTTAAGGTTTTGTTAATTCTAATCTGTCCCTAAGAGAATTGTGTGGCAATGAAATGACATCATTGGTGGTATAATTTACTAATTCACCAACTAATGTCGTTTTGGTAGCTGGAAACATGGAATGTACATGTTCTTCCTTTCTCTCAATCCTTACTTTTCTTTTCTAAAGATTTTGAAGGAATGGATTTCAGCTACATGTTGAAGCCGAAATGTATAAAATGAAATATCTTGTCAAAATAACAAATCAATGCCATGTATTTGAAACATTTATTGCCCTGACAAGTTTGAAGAATCAGTCTCAGGTTTTCCTGAAAAGGAATGAAAACTTGATTTGACTCTAATGAGTGATAAATCGATGGGGGCTTTTGTTTTTAATCAAGCAAAATCTAGTTAAGGACACATTTGTGCCTCATTTAGTGGAATAATAAAATATATAGAACACACTTTAGAGGAATGAAACATTTTGAAAGAGCTATTCCACTAGTGTTTTGTTATTTCTAGTATTATATATTACTATTGTAGAGGGAAAGAGTGATTGGAGTACAGTGGTTGTGATGAGACTAACCAAATAAAGCTGCAAAATCTCATCTATGAAGTTTATTGGCTGTTTCTTTGATTTGTTTGGCCTCCCACTTGCCAAGTGATTCTGAACAGCTGACAAATTAAAAACATTTTAAAGAATGCATTGACCATAAAGTGTCAAATAAAAACACACAAAATGCTGGAATCAATAAATCATGGTTAACATACCGGTAGCAACCTAACCCAGTGTTTGAAGAAAGAACCATGTATTCAGCCTCTGTAAAGTCCTGCAGATTGGGCCCATTTAATTCTTGGAGTTCCATAGAGCAGAGACCTTAAAGTTCTGGACTTTATTGATTCAACATTTTTTAAATTATAAAATAAAATAAATGTTTATTGATTCTCAATCCCAACTTGAAATACAATTTGTTATCATGTGCAAATAGCTACCTTTTAGTAGTAAGCTATTTTATCTTAAAAGTAAAACTGGCACAATATATTAAGATACAACAAATTAACACCAACAGCACTTACACTTTATACAGCTTTATAGTGCTTTACAGCACTCTCTAAGCAGTTTACAAAGTCAGCATATTTCCCCCAACAATCTGGCTCCTCATTTTACTGATCTTGGAAGGATGGAAGGCTGAGTTAATCCTGAGCCGGTCAGGATCAAACTCCAGAGTTTGTTGTGGGCAGAGTTAACCTGCAATACTGCAGTCTAACCACTGCATCATGGCAGGTCTTATTAACTTAAATTAAGTAACCCTTCTGGACTGACTTCTCCCTTTTAATTTTTGCTCTAGAAAAAGAAAAAAAATCAGCTGCATCAGGATAACGGAGGTGGAAGGGACTTTGGAGGTCTTCTGGTCCAACCCCCAGCTCAAGTAAGAGACCCTATTCAATTCCAGACAAGTGATAGTCCAGTGCACTCCTTAAAACCCTCTTGGGATGGAGCCTCCAGAACTTCTGAAGACAACCATTCCATGGTTGTCTTCAGAACAACCATGGAATGGTGTAATTGTTCTTGTTGTTAGGAAATTTCTTCTTAGTTCTTTTTTATTATTATTATTATTGAAGTTTTTTATTGTAAACACATTAAAACAAGACACAAACATACAACATTTATATACATACACTTTTTTCTTAACAGCTCTTTCGAAGTGGTCCTTTCTTACTATTTACACATATTTTAACTTTATCTTACTCCACATTGTTATCTATCTTCCCTTATTTTGTCTACATTGATCTTTAACATTTTTTCTCTCTCTCCTTTATTCCATTCATACCATCTACACCACACTTTATAATATTCTGTATTCTCTTTCTCCTTGAGTTCTTTTGTTAGTTTGCCCATCTCTGCACACTCTAAATTTTTTTAAATTAAATCTTCTGTTGGTGAGTTTTCCTTCTTCCAATTTTGCGCATAGACTATGTGGGCTGCTGTTAGTATGTGTAATATTAAATATTGTATTTCCTTGGTGTAATTTTCTATGGGAATCCCTAGTAAGAATTGCTCTGGTTCTCCCTTTATTGATTTCTGTGTTATCTCCTCTAGCCACTTTTTGACTTTGGCCCAGAATTTCTTTGCCACTGGGCAAGTCCACCAGAGATGGTAGTATGTTCCATAGTTACTCTTACATTTCCAGCATTTCGGTGAATTACTAGGGAACATTTTTGCTATCCTAGCTGACGGTAGATGCCATCTATAAAACATTTTTCATCTGGTTTTCCTTGTATGCCGTTGATATTGTCAATTTCATATTTAAGGAAATTTCTTCTTAGTTCTAGGTTGCTTCTCTCCTTGATTAGTTTCCATCCATTGTTTCTTTTCTTGCCTTGTGGTGCTTTGGAGAAATAGATTAACCCGTCCCGCCCCTCTTTTGGCAATTCCCTCAAGTATTGGAACACTGCTGTCATGTCATCCCAGTTCTTCTTTTTACTTAGACTAGACAAACACAGTTCCTGCAACTATTCTTCCTATGTTTTAGCTTCCTATGTTTTAGCTTCATAAAGGGTTGGCTGAACATCTTGGCTGTCTACACAGTAGTTCCTTATGCAGGAACTGGTTGAATTGCTGAAGGTTTACAAATGTGTCTCATCTGCAGTAAAAAACAAACAAACAACAAAGCCATATACCACACAGAGGGTCTGCTTCCTACAGTACAAAGAGTGAAGGATTAAGTATACATCTGTTCTCCATTGTTTATATTATAAGCCTTTTCCTCCTACCTTTCTGAGTCAATGGATATTTCTCTCACTGGGCTTGAGAAGCATCGACTCTTAAGTTGACATAATGGTTCTCTACAGTATAGGAACTGATGAATTCTGCCTTTCCAATGATCTTTCTTACATCAAGAAGCTTTATATTTTGTAGATCTGCTAGAGCCTTGCTGGGTATGATTAAAAAGCAAGCAAACAATTAATTCATGAATTTAGCTGTTGCTTTAATACTAAAACTGCTCTACGTTTGAGGAGCTAATTCCCTTGAGATATCTTAAGTAGGCTCTCTCCAGATCCTTTTGCAATTAATATTATTTGTGTATTGCCAAGGCTTTAGCCAAAGGGTGCTCAAAGGGATGATTTCCTTTCCTTCCATCACAGATTCAATAAACAAATGTCTAGTTTGTTTACATCATTACTGCTATTATTGTGAAACAATGTTCATAATTAAAACAGCATCACAAATATAGAAAAACATTAAGCTAATTAATTGATTGGCATGAATCTTCTTATATCCTGCAGGGAAGGCCTCCTGAGAAACTAGCAGTCCTTCTTATCTCATACATGCACACATACAAACAACAACCTGAATTGTTGTTGTTGTTGTTGTTGTTGTTGTTGTTGTTCTTCTTCTTCTTCTTCTTCTTCTTCTTCTTCTTCTTCTTCTTCTTCTTCTTCTTCTTCTTCTTCTTCTTCTTCTTCTTCTTCTCCTTCTCCTCCTCCTCCTCCTCCTCCTCCTCCTCCTCCTCCTCCTTCTATATTATTTATTTATTTATTTATTTGTTTGTTTGTTTATTTATTTATTTATTTATCTGTCAAGCATTTATAAGATAACAGGTAAAAGTATAAACATAATTTGAATACATGAAAAGAGTAAGAGTAAAAAAGAATATTAGGATAGGGGCGTTAGGCACGCTGGTGCACTTATGCACGCCCCTTACAGACCTCTCCTTCTCCTTCTCCTTCTCCTTCTCCTTCTCCTTCTCCTTCTCCTTCTCCTTCTCCTTCTCCTTCTCCTTCTCCTTCTCCCTCCCCAATCAATCCCTGGATAATTGCCTCACTGGTAGAAACCTACTAGCATACTCATCCATTAGCTCTGCATTGCCAACTGAGTGTCCTTATTCCTTTGTATCAACCAGGCTGCGCTGCTTCCCTCTCATAGGGAAAAGAACTTCCTGCTGTTCCCCTTCTCCTCCTGCTTACTCTTGAATAATCTTTTTCATTTTAAGCTATCATTTACTCCCAGTATCTCCTTAAGCTGCTTTTTCTAAGCTAGCCTTTTCTCTTTTTTTCATTGTTTTAGGCTTGACACCAATTTAAATTCCCCTCCCCCTTGCACTCCTCTCTCGTGCTTAGCTCTCCATCTTTTGTATCTTTCTTAATTACTATGAGTTGTATTCCTGCCTCTCTATCCCAAAGTCCTCAGTTCTAATTCCCTTCTAGTTTATTTTTTTTTTATCTTCAGCAACAGATCCTCTCCTTTTAATCCCTATACTTGGTTTGCTCTTTCCTAAAGTTTATCTCACCCTTCCCTACCACATTCCACTAGTAAGGGTCTTTTGCAACCAGATCACAGCGCCTCCTTGCAAACTCGTACAGTTTGCCTCAAACTTTAACTCAAACACAGCCCTCATGATTGTACAGACCAAACTGTAACCAACATAGGACATCTAATCATCCAGATGAATGAGCTCAATGTCAGGATCACAAACCGCATTATTTGAATTGCAAGGTATAGTTTGCATCATAGGAACAAAGTGTATACGTAGAACATAAAATAACAGAGTTGGAAGAATCTTGGAGGTCTTCTAGTCTAACCCCCTACTTGAGCAGGAGATCCTATATCATTTCAGACATCTGCTACTTCAAAATTTAAGGACTATTCATTTGACTCAAAGTCATGACACCTGATAAAAGTATAGTACAGGGGTCTGGAGCCGCATGTGGCTCTTTCATCTCTCTGCTGTGGCTCTCTGTTGCTGGTCAGCTCCACAATTGAAAGGGCTTTCGGTTAGGACAGGTAGAGGAAAAAGGATGCCGCGCTAGGACAAGACTCTATGGTGGGGAAATGGACTTCTAGTCGGCAGAGGAAAAAGGATGCTGTGCTAGGAGGAGACTCTATGGTGGGAGATCCAGGCTTCCGGTCAGCAGAGGAAAAAGGATGCCACGCTAGGAGGAAACTATGATAGGGGAACCGGACTTCCGGTCGGTTCCAGAATTGAACAGGGGCTTCCGGTTAGGACCTTTGTGGCTCTTTAAATGTTTAAGGTTGCCAACCCCTGATATAGTACATGACATCTTGTCATATGATTAAGCCATTATTTACAATGAAACAGAATTGCCATTGCTTTATACTGACTATATTTTTGCAACACATTGCATACGTTTCCTTCCCAGTTTGGTGGTATGGCATTTAAATCCAGATTAAAGACATTAAATCAGGAGATGTAAAGAGGTTTAATTCAAATAGATTATAGAATAATTATTGGGAAGGACATTAAGGAGACTGCTTGACCTAACAGTTCAAATTACAACATTCTTGATAGAGAGCTGTCTAAGTTCTGTTCTAACACATCTGATGAGGGGTCCCACAGCTTGTTAAACTTTGCTTAGCACAAGAAGTTTTTTTTTTTCCAATTTTCAACTAGAGCTTGCTTTCCTGTAATTTAAGACCACGATTCATTGTACTTTATAATTACAATATTGACCTTGGTAGTGTCAAGTCCCTGTGGCCCAGCAGCTGATTAAAGTAATGATCTATCTGTATATAGCAATATTTATTCCTGTTTGTTTTTAGTAATGGCATTCTGAAATGGAATGGAAGGCATGGCCAGTTGTGATCTTGAAATCATTTCCAAAAGCACTTGAAAAAGAACAAGTATAAAATATTATGCTGTAGAGATCAATGCAAATTCAGATTCCCATCAAGATTCTGTACACATGGGAGGGTTCCAGAGGTGGTATTTAGCCGGTTCGGACCGGTTTACCTGAACCGGTAGCAGAAATCGCAGGTGGGCCTGCTCACCCACCTGGGCTCTATGCTATCCTATTTAGGCACATTTTTGAGGCTGGGCGCATGCACGGAAGGCAGGCACGCACGTGAACTGGGTATGCGCACCAGAGGTGGGTTTCAGCAGGTTCTGACCAGTTCTGAAGAACCAGTAGTGGAAATTTTGAGTAGTTAGGAGAACCGGTAAATACCACCTCTGACTGGCCCTGCCCCATCTATTCTCTGCCTCTCAAGTCCCAGCTGATTGGGAGGAAATGGGGATTTTGCAGTAACCTTCCCCTGGATTGGGGAGGGAATGAAGATTTTACAGTATCCTTCCCCACAGTATCCATGCCCACCAAGCCACACCCACAGAACCAGTAGTAAAAAATGTTGAAACCCACCACTGGCGTGCATGCACAAAGCAAGCGTGCACGAGCGGGACGAACCGGTAGCAGCATGCGAAACCCACTGAGGGAGGGTTCCCCAACCCTTTTGGAAGTCAGCATGGCTGATGAAGGAAGTGTAAATATAGGAAGAGTTTTGCATCACTGTGAAAGAAGCAGGTGTTGCTCGGTGAATATTTACTGGGTGAAAGACCCAAAATATTTCCCTAATGAAATTCTTATGCAATTTTTTCCCCCTTCCCTATTCAGCAATTTTTACTGCTCCTTTTTGCTTAAGTAATCCCAGCAGATCTCAGATAATGCTGGAAAGGGCAAATGAAGCCGATTCAAAATTCCCCCATGTGCTCATAATCAAAAAAGGGGGGAAAAATCCACAGGGCAGTGGGACCCCTCTCCAGAGCGCCTATTTAGGCTATCCCCAATGGAGTCGTCAGATGATCTACTTTCAAAACATCTGCTCAGTATTGACTTATTGATTCTACTTTCAGACTCCATAAACACCACCGAGCTTTGCCCCTTGTACAGATCAGCCAAAAGAAGTTATTTATAAACAGCGTAATGAGTTTGATAAAAAAATCTATAGGCAGCCATAGCAACAACAACAAGTGCAACAGAAAAATGGCAACAATCCATGCAAGATTGGGACAAATTGAAACCACTGTATTTATTTCTTTGTTTGTTTATATGTCCTGCCTTTATTATTTTTAGAAATAATAGGTGGTGAATATATCCAACACACCCTTTCTTCTCCTACTTTCCTCACAACAACAACCCCATGAAGTGAGCTGGACTGAGAGAGACTGACTGGCCCATGCTCACCCAGCCTTTCATGGCTAAGGCAGGACACATTTAACAGATTTAATAGCTTAACAAAGTTGGAAGGGACCTTGTAGGTCATCTTGTCCAACCCCCCCCCTGCCGCCCAAGGAGGAGCCCCCTACACCATTTCTGACAAATGGTAGTCCAATTTCTTCTTGAAAGCCTCCAGTGATAAAGCTCCCACAACTTCTGAAGGCAACTTCTGTTCTATTCTTTGATTGTTCTCTCTGTCAGAAAAATTCTCATTATTTCTAGGTTGAATTTCTCCTTGATCAGTTTCCATCCATTATTCCTTGTCTGGTCTTGGGGTGCCTTGGAAAATAGCTTGACCGCTTTTTCTCTGTCCCTCAAATATTGGAACACTGCTATCATGTCTCCCTTGGTCCTTCTCTTCACTAGACTAGCCATGCCCAGTTCCTGTAACCGCTCTTCATATGTTTCAGTCTCCAATCCCCTAATCATCCTGGTTGCTGTTCTCTTCACTTTTTCTAGAGTCTCAACATCTTTTTTATAATGTGGTGGCCAAAACTGGATGCAGTATTCTAGGTGTGGTCTTACTAGGGCTTTATTCGGTGGTTTTAGTACCTCACTGAACTAGACTAGACTAGAACTCACCATCTCTGGCTTTTTAATCTGGTGCCTTAACTACTTAAACCAAATTGGCTTCTGAGAGTTATTACTTCCTCTAATGCCAAGTTCCTTAAAGTGGACAATATCAACTCATGAGGGACTTATCCATTGTTATTATTTGTAGTACTGTTAAGGATATTGGTGTTGTGACAAGGAAACGTTGCTGAGAGCAATGAATAAGAGATGTGCAAACTGGTTTATCAAAAGTTTACTTTATAGTGAAAAAACAATCTCATAGTCTTTAAATCAATCCAAGTCTTTGCCAGTTAAATCAGTCCAGTAATACAAAGATCTTCTTACCACACAAACAGTAGTTGGTTAGAATAACAAGCTCACTCTGGTTCACAAACCACGATGGTAGCAGATCCATCAAACGATGATTAGCAGAATGTTAGCAACTCCTCACTATGGCAGCATATTTATTTATTTATTTATTTATTTGTTTGTTTGTTTCCATTTCTATACCGCCCTTCTTCAAATAGGACTCAGGGCGGTGAACAGCCAAAGTAAAAAACAGAGCATACAAAATGTAAAAAACAGTATTAAAATAATTAAATATTTTGGCCATAAATTAAAACAACCCAATTTAAAATCAATTTAAAATTTAACTCAAGCCAGCCCAGCTAGTTGAAATAAATAGGTTTTCAGTGCCCGACGAAAAATCCGGAGGTCTGTTATTGTACGTAACTCTGGGGGGAGGTTGTTCCAGAGATATCATACTCTGGTAGCATATCACATCACTTGTCATATCCTAACAAGTACTATTAGTTAGAGTAGTGTTTATTAAATTATTTCCATGTAATAAAAAGGGAAAGGACTGTCGATAAGCAATTTGAAACTTCATGAAGGGGTCGATGAGCTGAAAAGTTTGGCCATCCCTGCTCTAGTGTTAGACAGAGAAGAAGAATCACAGCCACATACAAAGAGAAAGACGGAGATGACCTTAAAGAAAATATGCAGCGACCATGAATAAAATATGAACATAGCCTGAGGACACAAGAAAGTGTGAAAAACAAACTAAACATGGCCACCTTGACTTTTGTGGGTAGAAGAGGAAGGAAAACTGGAAACTTTCAAGTGTGTTTGTTTGTGATGCTTTCAAATCAGCTGTGACTTCTGGTAACTTCCTGGAGTGGTCCCTGCAGTTTTCTTGGTACGATTGTCAGAGGTGGTTTGCTATTTCCTTTTTTCTAGGACTAAAAGTGCCTGACCCACAATCACTCAGCAGACACAGTGTTTATGGCAGAACTAGAACTCACAGTCTCACTTTCTAGCCTAGTATCTTAAACCACTATGCCTAACTGCCTCTGTCATTATAATCTACAATAATAAAGTCCTTTTTGGTATCTGTTTCCTGATTTGTCTATCTTTGTCTATGACATAATTGTCTCACAATGTTTTTTTTTCCTTTCCTTCCTCTTATACTAAAGAGAATCAAGAAGAAACAGTCTTAAATTTCTTTCTCACACTTTCCTGTTTTTCCAGACTAAGTTACAGTTTTACTGTCTCTGCATATTTTCTCCATGGTCAGCTCTGTATTCCTTTATAGCACATGTGCTCAACCTCCTCCATCATCTTTCTTCTTATAAAATACAATATTGTACATATGTTGATCATAGTGAAAAGGGTTTTCGGAGTATAAGACGCTCTGGACTATAAGACGCACCTACCTTTTTTGGTGAGGAAAACAAGAAAAAAAAATCTGCCTCTGCTTCTCAGCAATTTTACCGCTTTGCAGCAAACAGCAAATAGCCTGCTTTACTTTCATTTTTATTTTCAGCATAGCTTAATTAACACAAGAAAAAAAATCTGCTCCCAGCAATTTACCTCCTTGCAGCATGCCGCAGAGGCCCATGCAGCAATAGGCAATGGCAATCCCTGCAGCCTGAAACAGCTGAGAGTCAGGAGGCTGATCCAATGGACAATCAATTTGTGCTAATTAGGCTGTGCTGAAGCTGAAATGGGCTGTTTCTTCTTGCTGCTTGCTGCAAAGTGGTAAATTATTGGGAGGCAGAGGCCAAAGGGTGGGGGCCAGTGGATGGACAAGGCTACATGTCTGTGGAGGCAGGTCATGTGGAAATGGTTCAATTGCCTAGCCTGCCTCCTGTATGCAGTCCAAGTCTCACTGGCATACATCAGGGGGGTTAGCATTACTGCTCGGTAGACTTTGAGCTTTGTAGCAAGGCTTATTCCATGGCGGTCCCACAGTTGGAATCAACCAAGAGATAGACATGACTGAATGGATAACATCATCATCATTACCTGTCAACATGCAGAACTCTTGAGATTTTGGTAATGTTGTTTGAGATGTCAAGATATTTGAGCATTCTCACCAAAATCCTAATAAAAATTGGTAAAATTGCCAAAATCCCCACAACTGAAACAATCTAAAGTTTATTTTAGGCAACTGGAATCTATTAAGAACCTGAAATGTGATCCAAACTGAAAAACACCATATTGCTAATAACTGTTGTGGTCCGCCAGCAGCCTGCAGAGCTGGCAGCGGAGTCGGACAGTGCGGAGGCTGGGAAAGAAATGGGCCAGTCCTGGTGTCAGGGGAAGGCCCAGACGAGGGCTCTGCGTTGGAGACAAAGATGGGGCCAGGGCTATCTGGGAGAGATGTGCGGAGCCTCCAGAGGTGGATGCTCCAGAGCCTCCAGAGGTGGATAGCAGAGAGGTAGAGGAATAGGAGGAGCCTGTTCCTAGTGCACACATGCAAAGAGCTGCCAGAAGGCAAGAGCAGCTAAAGCAAAAAGGACGACTCGGGAGTAAGGCCAGGAGTTGATTGGTCCCTTCCAGAAGGCTTAAAAGAGCAGCAACAGCTCTTGGGATCTTTATAGGAAAGCAACGTTGCTACATTTGTTTCTTGTCAGCATCTCTTGCTTCTAAACTTCATGGGATTTTGCCAAAAAAAAGCCTTTGGCAGGGTGCCAGAGAAGACAAAGGTTGGTAATTAGGCCGAAGGACTGTTTACGAAGGATTTGTTTTGGAATTAATTTGGACTAAACTAAGAATGAAGTAATTCTCGGTTGTTCTAATAAAATATGTTTGTTTAGGACTGATTGTGTCTGGTAATAACTACTCGGGCCTAGGTCACAACAATAACATGGTCTTTACAGAATGACACTACAAAGAAACAGTTCCTATCCTAATATTTCTTTCTCCAAGATGTGTTGTTGGCACTGTGATAGAGCATTTGATTGATAGTATGGATAGGACAGTTCTTAGATATCATGACATCTCCATTAAAGGATGTGCCTGGCCCTCAAATACTAATATTCCCCCAAATCTTATTTGCTTTCTGTCTGCTTTGAAAGCACTCCAGGTTTTTCCCTTAAAAAATAAATAACCCAAAGAGATATTCATCAGATGGGAGGGGGTAGCTGGGGGATTGCAGTTATTTTTTCTTAGACATTCCAGTTGGCCAAGGGATTTCTGACAGCTTTGTTTAAATTTTAAAACACCCTCCGCTCTCGGAGCAGAGTAATAAATTGTGCCTGTTCACTAACAAAACAGATTCCTCATCCCTCTTACAGTTCTCCCACAGGTCCATCAACTATGCTCCAGAGAGATTTGATGGGATCTTTCAGAGCAAATTGAGGGGAGGGTGGAATTAAGTGCACTGCATGAGTAAGTCCCTTTGCACAAATAAAAGCCTGCCTTTTAATGTAGATGTCTTTATGTGAAGAATTCCTGATTCTGCTTTAAACTGTATATTTCGAGAATGTCTTTTCTTTCCTTCCTGATAAAAGCCAGGATAACATAATTCTTGGAGACCAGATTCAATTGGCATATCCAAATAATAAAAAGGGTATCAGATTCAGCTACCAGCTTGAAGAACTCAAGAGAGATTGGATAAAGCTAAACAAAAAACAAAAAACCATGAGCTGGGTAATATTTGTGTTTAAACTCTTGCCTTTATAACCAGGTCAGGGAATCATATTCTCTCAACTTGAAAGCTTTGAGGCAATTATTCTTATGTAAACTTAATTGTCAACATCCTATTTAAACATAAGGCCCCTGTGAGTTGTTGTTTAAATCTAAATCGTCCCTTTGATTCTCACAGTTGGAAAAGATAAAGAGTCATTTCTAAGAATCATGTCAAACAATTTGATAAAAGGCCACACAACAGGAAATTTCGAGTTTAGGGATTCTGTGAGAGATTGATACCAAAGTAGAATCATAAAGTTGGAAGGGATCTAAGAGATCACAAAGTTCCCCCCACTCCCCCAATCAAGTTCACTACATCCTCCCTGACAGATGACTATCCATTGAAAACCTCAGATGAAGGAGAAATAACCTCTAATAGCAGGGGTGGGATTCTACCAGTTCGGACCAGTTCGGGTGAACTGGTAGCTCCGACGATCAGCTGGAAGCGAACCGTTCGCTCCGATGATCAGCTGGGCCTGCCTGCCCTCCCCTGCGCTTTACTTACTTATATCTTTGCAGCTGATTAGCATGGCAGAGCGGATTGCTGCACCTCAGCTGTTTTAATTCCCTAGCACTAACGCGGAAGGTGATTTTTCATTCAATTGTGTATGTACGCAATCACTGAACTGATTGTTAAACCGGTAGTATCTCACCACTGTTTAACAGTATGTGGGAATGACCTTGGCAGACAGGGAAGAACTGCAGCCAGGCAGCACTTGAATAAGTGGCAGCTGAATCTGTAGCAAGAATGTGGGTCCAGCAAACAATCTCAGAAGAGACCCTCCCTAGTTTCTTTGAATGTAAAGGTGACGGGGTGAAATGTATTTTCAGATTTGCAAGATTCTATTAACGTAATCTTATAATAAAGTAGAATTAATTCAGCTGGGTATGGACTAAACTAGGGGTCTCCAACCTTAGCAACTTTAAACCTGGCAGACTTCAACTCCCAGAATTCCGCAGCCAGTTTTACTGGCTGGGGAATTCTGGGAGTTGAAGTCCTCCAGGATTAAAGTTGCCAAGGTTGGCGACCCCTGGACTAAACTACCTTGCAAGGCTCACTGAACCCATTCCATGTGATAACCTGCTCTACTGATTGACAGTTCTTCCTGTCAAGAGGTACTTCGCAATGTCCTATCTGTACCTACATCCTTGAAGTTTCATCCCATTGCTTCTAAACTTACCCTCTGGAGCAGGCAAGAATAAGTCTGAACCCTCTATAACTGATAACCATTTAGATATTCATAAACAGCGATCATGTCCCCTCACAACCCTCCCTTTTACTAAATATACCTAGATAACTGGTCATGAAAGAACTTGGTTTCACATCCTCTCACTATCTTGATAGCCCTTCTCTGAACTTGTTACAGTTTATCAATGTCTTTTTAAAAGTGTGGTGTGCAGAATTTGGGTGAACAACCCAAATGAGGTCTGACCAAGGCCCAGTAGAATGTAAAATTATTTCTTGCGATCTAGACTCTATGCTCCTATTGATGTTGGTCAAGATGCTGTTGGCCCAAAGGTGCTTTTTCAGGAGGCACCTGGAATTGTTTTTTTTTTTTTTTTTTTTTGCTTTGAAGACATTTCGCTTCTCAGCCAAGAAGCTTCTTCAGCTCTGACAGGATAGTGGGGAATGGAAGGATTTGTATTCCTTGCAGACAGCTGGTAATCTGCATCTTTGAAGCAAAAGAATGCAAATGATCAGCTGTCTGCAAGGAATATTAATCCTTCCATTCCCCACCATCCTGTCAGAGCTGAAGAAGCTTCTTGGATGAGAAGTGAAACATCTTCAAAGCAAAAAACAAGTCCAATTGCCTCCTGAAAAAGCACCTTGCGACAACCATGACCTGGATGACTGAGAATCTCTACAGACAAGATGCTGTTCGCATTCTTTGCAGTTGCATTACACTGTTGGAACATGTTCAACTTGTGACTCACCACGAGGCCTTTTCGCATGTGCTGCTCTTGAGCCAGATTTTCCTCATATTGTACATATTCTTTTCCTTTTTTTATACCTAGATGCATGACTTTTCATTTCTCCTTCTTAAATTTCATTCTATTTGTTCCTACCTACTTTTCTAGTCTTTCTTCCCAAGTATTAGTCACTTCTCCTAACTTTGTATTGCTTGCAAATTGGAATAAGTGTTTCCTCAACTCCCTTTTCCATATTATTTATAAAAATATTGAACAGCATCTAAGCTAGGACAAAGCCCAGTGAAAATGTCTTTCCAGGTAGAATTGGATTGTCAAAACCATTTTTATTATTATTATAATAATAAATTTATTATTATTATTATTATTATTATTATTATTATTATTATTATTATTATTATTTGATTTATATGCCGCCCTTCTCCGGAGACTCAGGGCGGCTTACAATGTGTTAAGCAATAGCCTTCATACTTTTGTATATTTATACAAAGTCAGTTTATTGCCCCCACAAACTGGGTCCTCAATTTACCTACCTTAGAAAGAATGGAAGGCTGAGTCAACCTTGAGCCTGGCGAGATTCAATCTTACTTTAATTGCAGACAGCTGGTGTTAAATTACAGTGCTTCTGTCTGTTGAGCTAAACCATATTTGACTTTGGGTTAATGTCAGCGTTCCAGAAAAACCCCTATTCCAAGTAAAGACGCGGAAGCAAGCATTTTCCAAAATCCTCTTTACTAAAATAGGCAAACTGGCACATCTGGGAAAACCCGAATCTGAAAAGCCTGGGTTTTCCTTCAGTAAGTCAAAGCTCCCAAAACCTTTTCCACCCATTGGTCACATGCTCCAATCAACATCCGTTCCATCCCAATCCAGCTCCCTGATCACTCCTTTTCCAGATGCGGGATCGCCCTGACCTTGACCGACAGGAAGGATGCTATTATGTCTACTAACCCCCTCTCCTACTTTCCCACACATGAGAAGGTGGCAGCATTGGAGCTCCTGGCCTAATATGGCTTCCAAAGCTGACACCTGCTATGTGAGAGACTTTATCAAAAGCCTTGCAAAAGTCAAGATATATTCCATCCATGGCATTTCCTTAATCAACAGTCTAGTGAAAATGAGTTCTAGTTAGCCTGGCATAGATTGGCATAATTCCATGCTGGCTCCTGTTAATTAGTGAATTCATTCTCTCGACTAACTATACTAGTTAATGCACTCATTATGCCACATAAAGGGTTATTATATTATGCTTGTCAGCACCCCTCTTATACAGTATATGGTTTGTTCTTCAATTCTACAGTATGTGTGATTATATGACTATGAATTCTTGCCATTATTTTTTGGGCTTCTTTTTTGCAATCAATGTACAGTTGTTACCATATGTCACTTTCTTCTACTTCTATGAAAGTATACTTTAGCACTCTTAATCTATGAAAGCACTGATGAATGAATATAAGGACTGGAAATAGCAACACTAACAAGTAATTAATTACTTTCCCCACGTTGTATGAATAAAGCCACCTGGAATATAGAACATAGAGCTGGGAAGTATCCAGCCTGGCAGGAAGGAGGGATCAAGTGCAGAGCTAGTCTAGAATCATTGCACAATTGTAAAGAGGCCAGAACTGTCCCTCCCTGAATTCCTTGGAATCTTATCTAATTGTTCTCAAGGGAAAGCTGTCAGACTGGGAAGATTCCTGTATTATAGGCAGAACATAATAAAGTTGAACTTGAACTAGCTCGAACTCTGCACATGTAGATCTGGTTGATTGCACATGACACAGACTCACTCACAACTTTCTCTTAACCTACTGTATTAGCTATACACAGAAGGGTAAAAGCAAGTAGTATAAGCTTCCTATGCAATTTGTAATGAAATAACAATGAATTTCTAATGAGAACTGTAGATGTGAGGAACATTGATTGCCTGCTAAAATAGAGGTATCCTTGAACATTCCTATTATGTGGTCTAAAAGGGTAGCTTTTTGTTCTGGTTTCTGAAAGCATATAAGTAACAAATTATTATTACATTATAAGTCTAACCTGTGAAGCTGGATTTCATAACTCAAATATTTCTTGCGGTCAGAAGTCATTTGTATCGCCTATGACCTTATCCTTTTGACTAGAATGACTAAATGCCAAATGTCTTCCCTTAAAAGCATATGATTTTCACAGCTTCCCCCATAGGCCTTCCCCAAAGGTCATATCCTAACAGATAATAGCTTATTACTGGCCACAGAACAATGCACATGTGGCTAGCCACAATATCTCTTTCCATCAATTACAGAACTATAGTACTGTAGTAAATTTTAGCAGTTTTTTCATCCTAATCCTTCTCAAGGTAGCTTCTACTGGTACATAATTATTTCAATATTGCATACAAGTAGTCCTCGACTTGCAACAGTTCATTTAGGGACCATTCAAAGTTACAACAGCAGTGAAAAAAGTGACCTATGACCATTTTTCACACTTACAGAGGAATTATTGAGTCTTCATCTGCACCTCTATAACTGTCTGGTTTGGTTCTGCAACCCAACAAGATAGACACAGACTTCAGAGGATAATTAGAACTGCAGAAAAAACAATTGCTACCAACCTGCCTTCCATTGAGGACCTGAATAATGCACGAGTCAAAAAGAGGGCTGTGAAAATATCTACAGACTCCTCACATCCTGGATATAAATTGTTTCAACTCCTACCTTCAAAACAACGCTATAGAGCACTGCACACCAGAACAACTAGACACAAGGACAGTTTTTTCCCAAACGCCATCACTCTGCTAAGCAAATAATTCCCTCAACACTGTCAAACTAGTTACTAAGTCTGCACTACTATTAATGTTCTCATCTTCTCATCGTTCCCATCACCCATCTCCTCCCACTTACAACTGTATGACTGTAACCTTGTTGCTGGTGTCCTTAAGATTTATATTGACTGTTTCCCTATGACTATCATTAAGTGTTGTACCTTATGATTCTTGACGAATGTATCTTTTCTTTTTATGTACACTGAGAGCGTATGCACCAAGACAAATTCCTTGTGTGTCCAATCACACTTGGCCAATAAAGAATTCTATTCTATTCTATTCTATTCTATTCTATTCTATTCTATTCTATTCTATTCTATTCTATTCTGACTGTAGCAGCATCCCCATGGTCACATGATCAAAATTTAGATGCTTGGCAATTGACTCTTTATTTATGATGGTTGCGGTGTCCCGGAGTCATGTGGTCATCTTTTGTGAACTTCTGACAAGCAAAGTCAATGGGGAAGCCAGATTCACTTAACAACTGTCTTATCAACAACTGCAAATTATCCCAAAGATGCTTTTTTTCAAGAGGCAACTGGACTTTCTTATTTTTTCTTTGAAGATGTTTCGCTTCTCATCCAAGAAGCTTCTTCAGCTCTGACTGGATGGTGGGGATGGTCAGAGCTGAAGAAGCTTCTTGAATGAGAAGAGAAACACCTTCAAAAAACAAGAAAGTCCAATTGACTCCTGAAAAAAAAGCACCTTTGGGACAACCATGACCTGAATGATTGAGAATCTCTATAGAAACAACTGCAGTTATGCAGTTAGAATGCAGCCGCGCGGGTCGTGATGGGTGGTTCCCGATATGTCCATGTTACACCTCTCCTGCGCGACTTGCATTGGTTGCCGGTTGCCCTCTGGGTGAGATTCAAGGTGCTGGTGATGACCTATAAAGCCCTACATGGCTTAGGTCCAGGATATTTGTTGGACCATCTGCAACCAGCAACAGCTCCCCATCGCCCAATGCGTTCTCACAGGGAGGGCCTACTCAGGGTGCCATTGGCTAGGCAGTGTCGACTGGCGACCCCTAGGGGCAGAGCTTTCTCTGTCGGTGCTCCCACCCTCTGGAACCAACTTCCTCTGGGGCTCCGGTTGGCCCCTGATCTCTGCACCTTCCGCCACGACTTAAAGACATGGTTGTTCAGCCTGGACTGGAGGGGTTAACATGTATTTTAACATGCTTTTATTCGGATATTTTATTGTTGTGAGCTGCCCTGAGTCCTATGGAGATAGGGTGGCATATAAATAAAATAAAATAAAATAAAATAAAATAAAATAAAATAAAATAAAAAAATAAAATAAAATAAAATAAAATAAAATAAAATAAAATAAAATAAAATAAAATAAAAAAATAAAATAAAATAAAATAAAATAAAATAAAATAAAATAAAATAATAAAATAAAATAAAATAAAATAAAATAAAATAATAAAATAAAATAAAATAAAATAAAATAAATATTCACTTAACAACTGTGGCAAGAAAGGTGGTAAAATGAGGTAAAACTCACTTAACAAATGTCTCAGCCACAGAAATCTGGGGCTCAATTGCGGTCATACTGTATATCAAGGACTACCATTTCTCTGATGGTTATCCTCTTTCTTTTTAACTATTTCCAGTGAAAAAAGATCCAATGATGAAGCTTACCCTTATACAACTGGATTTTTTTTTCTGTCACTTTTCAACATTTTTCTATCCTTTTAGGGGGGAAAATTATGTAACTGCTACCTAGTTCCCATTCACCTTTGTCATTGGATGGAGAACTCAGCTATTCAGGTACAAACCCAGTAAGCATTCACTGGACATAAATATTCTCAATTGTGCAATAGATGTGGATGAATACAATTCAAATGATTTTTTTTTAGCAAAACTACACTAATTTTGGGAAAAATCACAATACATTCCATGCATTGCACTCTTATTCTATTCTCTATATTCTCTGCACACACTAAATTTCCCAGTTATAAATAGTTAAAACACTGAACACAGGCATAGCTATGGAATAATGATCCAATGCCCAATAAGCTATTGTTGGCTAACAGGTAAAAAGCTTATTTGGCAATCATTACTGGATCTGGACCAGAACATAAATATCAGTACTGGGATGCTTACAACACTTATACAGGTAATCCTTGACTTCTGATCATCCATTTAGCAACTGTTCAAAGTTAGAACAACACTGAAAAAAATGACTTACAACCAGTCTTCACACTTATGGCTGTGGTCATGGGATCACAATCTGAGCACATGGCAACCAGCTTGCATTTAAAATGGTTGCATCATCCTATGGTCACATGACCATCATTTCTTGCGAGATCCGGCCATGAATGGTGTGCATGGGCTTTTAATATTTTTAAATGTTTTATAAATGTTTTTTAATAATCTTCACATTATTTTTTTTGTAAGCCACCCAGAGTCCCTTGGGAGTTGGGAGGCATAGAAATGCGATAAATTAAAATTAAATTAAATTAAATTAAAATTGTGACCTTCCCAGCCAGTTTCCTGCAAGCAAAGTCAACGGGGGAAACTGAATTTGCTTAATGACCTCAACAAAAAAAAAAAAGGGTATAAAATCACTCATGGGATGATTCACTTAACAACCACATTACTTAGCAATAGCACTTAGACTTATGTACCACTTCACAGTGCTTTACAGACCTCTCTAAGTGTTGTGGCTTGTTGGCTGCCAGCAGAGCTAGCTGCAGAGTCAAACGAGGATGAGGTTGAGGGAGAGCCTGGGCCAGCTTTGAAGCCTTTGGAAGGCTGTGATAAGGAAACAGCATCAGAGACCGAGGCAGAGCCAGGGCCTTCTGTTCTCTTCCAGGTGGAGAGGCAGCTATCTTTGGGACCTGAGCTGAGTGAGGGGGAAGGAAGAGATGTGCGTGTGCACAGAGAGGAAAAGAGAGGAGAGCAAAGGAAAACAATAAGCTGGCTCTGAGGGACAGGCAGATACAGACGATAGCCAGCCCTTCCCTGGCTGGGAAATAAATAGGAAAGGTTTGGGAGTGGATGGTTGTTGCAGGCAACTGTTCGTTTCTAGTATATAGCAAGCAATTTGGGTTTCTTGACTAAACCCGGGTTTGTTGGTACTAATTATGTTTGATTTTTTGTGTGTTTGAATAAAAGACTGTTGCTGCCCTGTTATAAAAAGGAGGTTGTTTTACTCACCAGTAAACGTCTTATCACAACTTGCGAAGGCTGGGTCAGAACACTTAAGTGGTTTACAGCGTCAATATATTGCCCTGGATCCTCATTTTACCAATCTTGGAAGGATGGAAGGCTGAATCAACTTTAAGCCTGGCAGGATCAAACTTCTGGCAGTTGGCAGAGTTAGCCTGCAATACTGCATTGTATTGTGCATTGCATTGTAACCATTGCATCATCGCGGTTCCACTTAGTGATGGAACGTCCCAACTCTGGTCATAAATTGAGAAGTACCTGAAAACATGCATAGCAGGTGCCCATTTCTCGATGGCTCAATGTATGCTTTTGCCTTATAAGGTTAAACAATACCTTTGTCCTCATATCATCACATTTTGATTCCTTCTGATGTCTCAAGAGTGTCCATATGTTCCATATATTCTTATGATGGCTCCCTCTTATGGATCATAATTACCTATTTTCTTTTTACAGAAGCATATTTCAGAAACCGCGTCAATGAAAACTCCTTCATTATGGGACAGCAGAATGAAAATCCTTATTTTCCTCTTGGCTATCCTGGATGAGTTCATGATAATTGCAGGTGAAATCTTTTGGTTACTCCAGTGATACAATAATCTCAGCCTCCAGACAGGGTGAAAAAGGGAAGCGTACCAAGTCTGATTGCTCATCTCAGTGGAAAGAAGAATTAGTCTGAAGGCTAAGGAAAAGCACAGCCTGTCAACAACCTGACAGAGGCACCGAAGCAAAAATCATACAAGCAAGGCAGATAATAGGCCTATTGCCAAGACACACAAAACCCATAAGGGCAAAAGCCATTTATTAATCCTTGATAGTCTTGATAGTTCAGCTGACTGGAAATTTTATCATGAAAAGATTCAAGAGCAGCTCTGACCAAACTTAGGTTACAAAAAGACTCTGTAAGGCCCAGAGGCCTCCTTTGACCAACCTTTTCTCTTTCATCTTCACTTTTTTTTAATACTCAATGCTTATTTTCTAAAAGCATAGTTGATTCACAAGATTTACAGGAAAGGTATGGACTGTAGGTAGGTATGGCTTCCCAGGTGTCTTTTTGTCTAATGAGCTGGGCTCCTACTAGAAGTATAATCATGCTGGGAAAAAGGCTGAATGAGATACAAGTAACTTACTAAATCACACATTAGTGGATCTTTGGCTATGATGTGCCAGCCCCATCAAAATTCTGAATGCAGGCTTACTACAAGTATGTAGATACACAACCTCTGGGATGGGAAACAAACAACACAAAAGATGATGATGATGATGATGATGATGAGGAGGAGGAGGAGGAGGAGGAGGAGGAGGAGGAGGAGGATTCATCAAATCCATCAAATTGTTTTCAATACCTAGCAACCTGAATGTGATTGAATCTTCATAAGATCTATGCTGTTCACAACCACTTATGAAAATAATAACTACTCTATCTTTATGATTATGGGCCATCAATCATTGTTGACTCTTTCTGATTATTAAATAAATGTTCTTCATGATGATTTGTCCCTAACAAGATCCTTCAATGATGAACTAATTTCCACTGTAACTGTCTTCATCCACCTTGCTACTGGTCATCTTTTTTTCTTTCTGTCCACCTTTCCAAGCCATAGACCCTTTTCTAGAAAGCTGGATCTTTGCATAATGTGTCCAAAGTAGGATGATTTGAGCCTGGACATCGTGCCTCAAATGAAAACTCTGGGTTGATTTGCTCAATGATACATTTCTTTGATCCATTTTTTTTTAACTTGATTTATATGCCGCCCTTCTCCGGAGACTCAGGGCGGCTTACAATGTGCTAAGCAATAGCCTTCATCCTTTTGTATATTTATACAAAGTCAGCTTATTGCCCCCACAACTGGGTCCTCAATTTACCTACTTTATAAAGGCTGGAAGGCTGAGTCAACCTTGAGCCTGGCGAGATTCGAACCTGCAGTAATTGCAGGCAGCTGGTCTTAATAACAGGGTGCTTTAGACCACTGTATTACCAAGGCCTATTTCTTTGAAAACCGCAATACTCTTTCTATCCTGCTTCTTCATGCTCCAGCTTTTCCTTCCATAGATTGATACAGATAAATACCATGGCTTGCATGATTCTGATCTTTGTAAGCATAGACACAGGTAGGAAATGACCATGCTGAGCCCAAGGGCGAAGTTGAATGCTTCATCAATTTGTAGTCTCTGCACTTCTTAGGTAAGACACCTAAGTCCAGTCCCTCTTGAAGTGTGTTGACTCTTATCTGACCCGTTCTCCTTGATCCCTTAGTAGATCAGATTCTTATGAATAGGTAGCATGGAATAAACTCATAGTGCCTTCAGAGCGCTATGCTGGCTCCTAATTTCTTGCACCTGACAATATCAGAGCATTCCAATATCTTTTCCTTGGCTGTGCTAGGAGGTTTTCTTGAATGGGCTACTCTGCATTTGCCACAAAGAGTTCTGGTTTAACCAACACAACGAGGATTATCAGATCCCTTCTTTCCTTGCTTGCTTTTGATTGATGACAAACCACTTGCTTGTCTTCAAAAGTGATTGCAATACCACAAAAAAGAAAAGCCTCACATCAGAAACAGCTGATAAATCAATCTGAGAAAACAAATAAATATCCCTGAACTTTCAGGCTTTTCATTGTCTGGCAGATGAAACTTCTGCATGCAGAACTGAGATAGATACTTTATCATCCTTCCCTAGTCTTTATTCAAAGATTTCAAAAAGCTTGACCAGTACCATATTCAAAAGTGGTATTCAGCCGGTTCGGACCAGTTCGCAGGAACCGGTAGCAGAAATCACAGGTGGGCCCACCCCTGCCTACCCGCCCAGGCTCTATGCTGTCTTATTTAGGCACATTTTTGAGGCTGGGTGCATGTGTGGAAGGTGCGCATGTGAGCAAAGCGCATGTGCGGAAGGCCGGGCTCATGCACGGAGGTGGCACATGCGGGCACACACATTTTCGGTGCTGGGCGAACCAGTGGGTAAATTATGTGAATCCCACCTCTGACTGTATCCCCCTCTTTTGAGTCAATCATGAATTTGGAAACCATAATGCTTCAGGGATGCTTCCAAAACAGACTTTATATTTATAAACACCAAAGCCTGGTTTTGTCATCAGTGTGGTGCTGCTGTAAAATGTGAAAAGTTTTGGCCATAGCATTACTTCCTACAGATCCCCTGTATTAGGATAAATGCCTAATTACTTCCTGCAAAGGCTCTCTGTGAAATTCCCTTGTCAGTTTCTTTTCTCACAGGGGTGGGTCATTAATTCATTGTTATCTTTCATTGTAAATTAATTCCTTAATAGTTAAATATTGTTTAAAGGCTAATAAAAAGCTCCATCAGAGCAAGGCTACATTATCACTGAGAATCTTTTAGGAACATTCTGAGAAAGAGAAAAGAGTGCCCCTCAGCTGTTTTTTTCTTTCTTTAACTCAATGGTACAAAAATGAACGATTTGTAGTCTTCTGCATTTGTTGCTGAACTATAAGGACCAGCCTCCCTTACTACATTCCTAATGAGCTTCTCGGTAGTGTCAGAACAGAAACGTATACAAGAAACTTTGCACTCTTTCAGAATCAACTCTTTAGACGGTCAGTTTGATTTAATGATTAAGACACCAGGCTAGAAAGCAGGAGACTGTGAGTTCTAGTCTTACCTTAGGCACCAAGCCAACTTGATGTGTTGGATCAGTATTCCCTCTCAACCCTAGCAAGGAGGCAATGACAAACCACTTCTGAAATATTCCCACAAAAATCAACACTAACTTGAAGGTAAAAAAAAAAAATCAACCAAACCAGAATCAACTCCATACTGCAGATTACAGATTAACAGAGTTAGAAGGGACCTTGTAGGTCATCTAGTCCAACCCAAGCAGGAGACCCTACACCATTTCTGACAAATGGCAGTCCAATCTCTTCTTGAAAGCCTCCAGTGGTGAAGCTCCCACAACTTCCGAAGGCAACTTTTGTTCCATTGGTTGATTGTTCTCACTGTCAGAAAATTTCTCCTTCTAGGTTGAATCTCTCCTTGATCAGCTTCCATCCATTATTCCTTGTCTGGCTTTTGGATGCCTTGGAAAAAAGCTTGACCCCCTGCTATCTGTGGCAGTCCCTCAAATACTGGAACATTTCTATCATGTCTCCCCCAGTCCTTCTCTTCACTGGACTAGCCATACAGAGTACTTGCAACTGTTTTAGCCTCCAGTCCCCTAATATCAATGTGGACTCCTGGTTCTCATATTTATTCAAAAGTTGAGCCAATGTATTTCTGGCTCAGCCGTCAGACACCTGAAATTGTACTAATGGTGATCTTTCAGTTCAACATGCTAACACCTCACAGAATTGGTAGCCAGGCTATTGTAAAGGTTGAGACAAGTGAAACGAGAACCAGCAGTTTCCAGATCAGAGGTGACCATTACATAAACACATAACATTTACTTGGTTTCAAGCAACCGTGAACTGTGCCAAATGGGAAGGGTTGGAAGGAGACACCTAAAGTTTAAATTTCTAAAAAGTTTAACAGTATTTTACATTTTATCACTAATAATGGGTGTTGGATAGGGCTGCATTCTCGTTTGCTGCAAAGCTTTTAATGGAGCCAAGCTAGGTCAGACTTTTCTACCAGCTCAAATGGAGTATCAAGGTAAGTCATGAAGTGACAGAAAATCTGTGATTTATTGCCAAGCCAGGTTCTCACTGGCCAAAATGCTTATTTTTCTTCATTTCTTGGCTCCTGCATTTAAGCCAATCTCTCTCTCTCTCTCTTCCCCCATAGAGGTTCAGCAATCATAGCAGCATTCCAAGTAATAAAGAATAGAATAGAATAGAATAGAATAGAATAGAATAGAATAGAATAGAATAGAATAGAATAGAATAGAATAGAATAGAATAGAATAGAATAGAATAGAATTTTTTATTGGCCAAGTGTGACACAAGGAATTTGTCTTGGTGTATACGCTCTCGGTGTACATAAAAGAAAAAGATACATTCGTCAAGAATCATAAGGTACAACACTTAATGATAGTCCTAGGGAAACAGTCAATATAAACCTTAAGGATACCAGCAACAAGGTTACAGTCATACAGTCATAAGTGGGAGGAAGTGGGTGATAGGAACAATGAGAAGATTAATAATAATGTAGATTTAGTAACTAGTTTGACAGTGTTGAGGGAATTATTTGTTTAGCAGAGTCTGTTTTTTTTTTAATTTAGACTTCTATACCGCTTCATAGTGCTTTACAGCCCTCTCTAAGCGGTTTACAAAGTTAGCATATAGCATATTGCATATTAGCATATTGCATTAGCATTAGCATATTGCCCCAACAATCTGGGTCCTCATTTTACCCACCTTGGAAGGATGGAAGGCTGAGTCAACCTTCAGCCGGTGAGATTTTATCTGCTGATCTGCTGAACTAGCAGTCAGCTGAAGTAGCTGCAGTACTGCACTCTAACCACTGCGCCACCTCGGCTCTTTTGTGAGTGATGGCGTTTGGGAAAAAACTGTTCTTGTGTCTAGTTGTTCTGGTGTGCAGGGCTCTCTAGCATTGTTTTGAAGGTAGGAATTGAAACAGTTTATGTCCAGGATGCGAGGGGTCATCATCATCAGTTCTACCTTCTTGGATGAGAAGCAAAACATTTCCAAATTGGTGGGGGGTGGAGAGGGGAATTAGAAAGTCCTGTTGCCTTTTGAGAAAAGATACCTTTGGGACAACCATGACCTGGATGATTGAGAATCTCCAAAGCCATGGTTGTAAGATGTTAGGTAACAATTATTCTTCCACAGTTTTAGCTCTTTTTTTATGTTTTTATTCATGTTTCAGTGTTTTAACATTGCTGACATTGTCTTAATTGTTGCTGTGTTGATAGACCACTTAGAGTCACAGAGGCCATATAAATTAGCTAAGTAAATAAACCATCTACTGTTCCTAACTCCCATGTTAGAAAATATTCCAAGACTTTCAGTGAATAGTCCATCTTTTTATTTGTTCTAATTCAAAAAACCTCATTCCTTTTCAAAGTTCTTCCATCGGTCAGAATTTTAAAACATGTACTTAGACCCTTGATCCACTTAATTGAGCTAAGGATGTTTTTAAGATGATTCAAATGTCACAAGTATCAACGTTTTGTCAGTGTTGCAAGCAACAAAAGAAAGAGAAAAATAAAAATTGAAATGCTTAGAATTTATTGTGATGCATTTCTCTCTTGCACACAGCCCCTCCTTCTAAATGCCATCTCTGAAGCGAAGGCCTATAAACCATGTTAAGAATGCGTGTTGTCTTTTCAAGAATGAAAAGTTCTTTCAAATCGCCATGAGGTAGTCTCTTCAAATGTCCTCGAAGGATGACAAATCGCGTGAAAGGAAGAAAGAAGCTATACAGTAGAGCAGGCCTGCTGTTTCTTGTGCTGAAGTCAGAAGAAAATGCCAAATGGGAAGGAATATAACTCTCTGAGACTATTTAAGATTCCAAAAGAATGACTCTGCCTGCATTCCAATTTTCTTCCTAAATGCACAAAAAGGCAAAAAAATAAAATAAAATCTGAGTGTCAGGAAATCACGACATGTGACCAGATTCTTTGACAAGCAGCAATTTATTTAGTCCGCCCTTGAGAAACTGAAGAGCTATTCTTATGAATGTTGGTACTGCTGTAATTGAAAGATTAGAAAAAGATTGCAGATTTCTTTTAGGCTAAATACAATCCCAGCCATCTCTAAGAACCACAAATGAAAATAATTTATTGGAAGGAATTGGGTGCCGTAATTGTTTGTGTGAATGATTGTTAGGTGGTGGGGGACACCTTAGCAGTACGACTCTTCTTTTCACTACAACTTCAATCCTGAACAACAGGATGAGAACAGACAGATTTAGTCAGAGCATTGTCAGAACAATCTCTGTCCATCTCTTCAACATCTTCACCAAAGTTTTAAACTGCTTAATTAATATGTATTTCGGCACCTCCATTTCCTTGGGCAAACAACACAGGAATTTGCTTAAGAATTAAAGTATTTATCTTTGTACCTCTCATGTATATCTCCATTTCTGCGTAAAAAAGAGGTGAATAAAAAAGAGTCTTAAAATTATAGAATAGAATACTCAGAGGTGACACTGTAGGAGGAAAGTTCTGTTATCCCATGGTCAAAATAAAAATAAAATAAATTCAGAAAAAGTTTGATAGCACCATTTCTGACTAACATAATTTATTCATGCACTTTTGTGAACTGCACCTAACTTCATTAGATGTACATAGCGGCAAGATTGATTTAGGAGTTGTAGTATTAGGGAGAGGTGATGGATAGAAGGAGGAAAGATAGCTTGGTTATGCAAATACAGGTTACAGGTGAGACAGATTACAATGATCTTATAAATTAACAATTGTAATATGTTTAAAACTCATACTACCAATAAAAGAGAATATCTGTCGCTCAGCGTTGAACTGTGGAATTCTTAGTACTTTCTGAGCTTGGCTGTTTTCTTGCAGATGTTTCATTACCCAACTAGGTGATGGGTAGATGTTTCCTAATTGGGTAATGAAATGTCAGCAAGAAATCAAAGAGTACCAAGGACTCCATTGAAAACCAATTGTGTTTGTGAAGTCCATATGAGATAGCCTGAAAATGTTTACGTATGTGTAAATGCAATGGTTCTGTTAAAGCATGTTAATTTTTATTTATTTTTTTATTTATTATCAAATTTATATACCACCCTTCTTCCGAAGGACTCAGGGTGGTGTACAGCCAAAGTAAAAAACATAGATACAAACATTAAAATACAGTTAAAAAGATATATATGCATTTGGCCCCATAATTAAAAGAACAATAACTAACCTATTAAAAACATTTTAAAAATGGGGCCACCAGTCTACATTGCTTGGCCGATGGCACCCTGAGGAGGCCCTCTCTGTGGGAGCGCACAGGTCGGTGGGAGGCCATTGTAGCAGCAGGCGGTCTCGAAGATATCCAGGTCCTATGCCATGGAGCGCTTTAAAGGTGATAACCAGCACCTTGAAGCGCACCCGAAAGAACACTGGGAGCCAGTGCAGCTCACGTAGGAGAGGTGTTATATGGGAGCGCCATGCAGCTCCCGTAACTACGCACGCGGCCGCATTCTGGACCAGTTGGAATCTCCGGGTGCTTTTCAAGGGGAGCCCCATGTAGAGAGCATTACCGTAGTCCAGGTGAGAGGTCACGAGGGCATGAGTGACTGGAATCCTGATCTAGGAAGGGCCTCATCTGGCGGATCAGGCGAACCTGATAAAAGGTCCCCCTGGCTACAGCCATCAGATGTTCCTCCAAGGACAGCTGCGTATCCAGGAGGACGCCCAAATTGCGAGCCCTCTCCATGGGGGCCAAGGACTCGCCCCCAATAGTCAGTGATGCAGTCAAATGACTATATCGGGATGCCGGAAACCACAGCCACTCAGTCTTGGATGGGTTGAGCCTGAGCCTGTTCCTCCCCATCCAGATCCACATGGCCTCCAGGCACTGGGACATCACTTCAAGGACATCATTGGGGTGGCCCGGGGTGGAGATGTACAGCTGGGTGTCATCAGCGTACAGGTGGTACTTCACCACGAAGCCACAGATGATCTCACCCAGTGGCTTCACATAGACGTTGAACAAAAGGGGTGAGAGAACCGACCCCTGAGGCACCCCACATATGAGGCATCTTGAGATCAACCTCTGCCCCCCTGTCAACACAAACTGCGACCGGTCCAAGAGAAAGGAGGAGAACCACCGTAACACGGTGCCCCCCATCCCCAACTTTTCCAACCAGCGCAGCATGATACCATGGTCGATGGTATCAAAAGCCGCTGAGAGGTCTAACAGGACCAGAACAGAGGAGCAACCCCTGTCCTGAGCCCTCCAGAGATCATCTACCAATGCGACCAAAGCCGTTTCCGTGCTGTACCCGGCCCTGAAGCCCGACTGGAATGGATCTAGATAAGATGTTTCCTCCAGGTATTGTGGAAACTGTCATGCGACCACGCTCTCAACAACCTTCGCCACAAAGCGAAGGTTGGAGACGGGGCGGTAGTTGGCTAATACTGCCAGGTCCAAGGAAGGCTTCTTGAGGAGAGGCCTCACCACCGCCTCTTTCAAGGCCGTGAGGAGGTAATCCTCACTCAGTGAAGTGTTGATAATTCCCTGGAGCCAGCCTCGTGTAACCTCCCGGGAAGACAGTACTAATCAGGAGGGACACGGTCCAGCAAACATATGGCCGCACTAAGTCTCCCCAAAATCCTGTCCATGTCATCAGGGGTCACAGAGTCAAACTCTTCCCAGATAACATTCTGAAGACTATTCCTCGCCACCCTGCCCGAATCTACCCAGTCAGAGTCCAAATCCCCCTGAATCTGTGCGATTTTGTCATACAGATATTGTCCGAATTCCTTGGCCCTGCCTTCCAGGAGGTCCTCCCGCACTCCCGGATGTAGCAGGGAGTGGGTCACCCTGAACAGGGCGGCCGGATAATTATCTGATGATGCAGTAAGAGCGGAAAAGTAATTAAACTTTGCCGCCTTTATCGCCACTAGGTAGGTCTTAATATGCGACCTTACCAGTGTTCGGTCAGATTCAGCGAGACTGGCCCTTCAACCACTCTCTAGGCATCTTTTCCGGCGCTTCATCTCCCTCAGCTCCTCGGTAAACCATGGAGCCCTACGGGATCGGCACTGGGTCAAAGGCCGCAAAGGCACAACTAATATATGCTAGTTGGGAACTCTAGGAGCAGAAGTTCACACATCTTAAAATGCCAAGGTTGAGAAACATGGCATTAGAGTGACTCAGCCTTCCATCCTTTCAAAGGTAGGTAAAATGAGGACCCAGATTGTGGGGGCTGACTTTGTATAAATATATAAAAGTATGAAGGCTATTGCTTAATGCATTGTAAGCCGCCCTGAGTCTCCGGAGAAGGGCGGCATATAAATTAAAGCAAAAAAAAAAAAGAGTGTGTGAACAGACCTCTAATTTGGGGATTCTTTGTTAAGGCCTGTGATGGTGCTGTTGGTGTATATGTAGAGACTATTTGAATTTGTGACTAAATTTGTTTCTGATTAAGATTGTATTTTAAGGCATTTTTCACATGTTTGCCATTTAAATGAAAGGAGATGCTGAATTCCTTGTACAGATTATTTCATCTGCCATTTTTAAACATCTATTGTTTTATGTTTGCATTTGTTATGATTTTTTGCTGAGGGGAAAAGAAAATACCTAAAGCAGGAAAAGATAAAAATGTGCTCAAACAGAGGTTGACTCTTGCTGATTATATAGACGTTTCTGTAAAATGTCTTGGCAAGAGACAATATAGAAATGATGGCTATGGCTTTCTCCTATCAATTTTTTGTTTTGTACCTGAAGGCAAAAACAAACCCACACATATACATACACACACAAACACACATCTCACTGCAGAGGTAAAAAAGTAAAATAAATCAGAGAAAAAACATAACTGATTTAAACAAAAGAGAAACACTTAAGAAAAGTGCATTAGTATACGTGAATTTGAAGTAGAAATGTTTTTTTAAGTTCTGCATGCTGTACTTTTCTCCAGTACAACATTTATGCACATAAAAATAACCCCTTAGGACAAATCTTATTAATATCGCAAATAAATGGTGACTGAATTTGAATAAATTTATTTCATTTATAAGGAGAGGTGGGTTATAGCTCTTTGTTGTGTTAATTAACCAGCCAGAGCCACTCTCCACACATTTAAATATTACTGATCCAATGAAAGCTATATTTCAATTTTCCAGTGTTTTGCAACAGAAACCTACCAGCTAATTCCAATTTCTTATGCCGAATATGCCATAGTAGGTATAAACAACAAATAAACATGGTTTATTGTGAACCTTGTTGGGTGATTGAACATCCTTCAACCAAATATCTGATAATTTGGCAATAACTATCAGTTTTTTATTCCTTGTTAAGTTCACCTCACCACCACCCCTCATTCAGCTGTTATTTGAGGTAAAAATATGCTTTTGTATTTCTAATGCAGTTTTTTTCATGATTGTGCCTTTGTTTCTAACTTAAAGAAGGAATCCTTACAAAGCGCACGTTTTCCCATCAGATGGATAGACAAATAATATTAATGATTATTCTCAAAGTCCATGATGGATATACAAAAGTCTATACAGCTTTCTTGTTTATTGATTTATTTATAACTTTATATGGCTACCCATTTTATACATGAACCTAACAAGAACAGAAAACAAGTTAAAATAATCTTAAAACACAAACAAACAAACTCAACTGCAAAACATACACAAACACACAACACACACAAATATATATTGGATTTATCTAACATCCTAGCACGTGGGGAAAAATCCAGGTCTTCATGTTCCTAACCAAAAGTGTTGGGGCCCTCCAGATCTTAGGGGTGAGCTATTCCAGAGCAGGTACTGTGACAGAGAAGGCGCGATAGCTTGGTTCTACAAGTTGACATTGTTTAATAGAAAAGACTAAAACAGGGCTGTCAATCTCCCGGGCCATGGTCCGAATGTGTCACATGCTGGCCACGCCCACACCCGGTTTAGCGAAGGGGGAAAAAGTCCTGATACATCACATGATGCCACCATGACAATGTGAGATTGACACCCCTGGACTGGAAGGATACTTTCTATATTGGACCTAGATGGGCAGGCAGAGACCCTATAGATGCTATCTGTTCCTCAACATTGGCAATTTTAAGATGCGTGGACATCAACTCCATGAATTCCCCACTGGATTGTGCAGTGTGAGTCATCTTACACTGTCCATTAACTCATTTTACTCTGACTATTCTTGTGCCCTGGAAAACACCATTTAGAAATAATGGTTACTGCTGTAGCTACTTTGAATAAACCTACAATGCTGGCGAAGTACTGATATATAGAATGCTTGCTAGTCTGCTAGAAATGCTTGTATTTCTAGGCACCTGTGTTGCTTGCAAAAAAAAGTAATGGAGTTCAATCACACAGACATGACCACTATCTTGACCACTTCTGTGGTCAACCCTGTGTAGTCCCACTTTAAGCGTGAATTCAGCTGGGTGACCTTGGGCCAGTCATTCTCCCTTAGCCCTAGAAAGCAGGCAATGACAAACCACTTCCGAAAAATCTTGCCAAGAAAACTGCAAGGACTAACCCAGGCAGTTTTCTGATCTAAATGATGACTTGAAGACATACTATCAAACAAAGTTTGATGCAATTATAGTTTGTTATTGCTTATCATTTTAGTGTTTTTATCATATTGGCCCTTGGATTGGGTTTGGGTTTTGTGTTCCATGCCATTTTGTGTACTATACAACTGTACAGTGTTAGCATAAATATATAGGTAGGTAAATTTTTTTGTTCCACCCCATTTTTGTGAAATACTATCCCTTTTTATAATGCAATTCCTGATATGTCTTCAGCCCAGAGAAATGTATGCAGTACTGTACTAACAGGTGTGGGTTCTGTGTTTGCAGCCATCCTGAGAAGTGTGGATTCTTTCTGTGTGTGAGTGTGTATGTGTATGTTTGCAAAGCACTGAATTTTAAAAGGCACTGACAAAATTGTTGGAATATTCAAACACTACCCTGCAGTGACACCAAGAGGTAGAAAACCATATGCTGAATTACGTCAAGGATTAGACATGCTAAATCTGACTGCTGGCATCTGACTTTGTCCATTTGTAGGACACATCAATTCTTTTTATGAGTGGTTCTTCTTATTTTGCACTATTTCTTTCTGCCAGTATCCCGCAGTATCCCACATGCCAAAGATCCCCGATTCCAACTCTGGCATCTCCAAATTAAAAAGTAATCAGATAGCCAGAAATGGAACATATCTCTGGCAGGAACTCCTACAGAAATCCAACAACAATTAGAGTAAGTGATGCTTGCTTTAATGAACCTGAGGAGCTTTCAGGCAACTGATAATATTTCTTCATGTGTATATGTATATAACCTCTTGACTGAGTGTGACAAGCTGGTATTTAGCCATGTCTTCTTGCTAGCTAGACAAGTATCAAGGTTTCTATGCAGAAGCCCCCCAAAATGCTTTGTGTTGGCTTGTGCTTGCTTTGTTGATACGGTAAGTAAAGCTAGTTCGGTTGTCATGAGAAGGTTTCTTATTGGTGATGGGAGAGGATACAGAAGCTGAGCTGGTATCAGAGGTGGTCTTAAAATCATCAGAGACAACTCTAGAAGAATTAATGGGGAAAATTAGAACTGCTTTGTTGTTGTTCAGTCATTAAGTTATGTCTGGCTGTTCGTGACCCTATGGACCACAGAATGCCAGGCCCCCTGTCCTTCACTGTCTCCTGGAGTCCTTCCAAACCCATACCCCCTGTGTCAATGACACTATTTAAACATCTCATTTTCTGCTGTCCATTTCTCTCTTTTTTTGCCTTCAATCTTTCCCAACATCAGAGTCTTTTACAATTATTAATTTATTTAGCATATGGCAAATACATGGACTTACAGTAGTTCAAATGTTAATGCCCAGTCCACTCAGTCATTCAAAGACAGAGTGGTCTATGTTGAAAAAAAACAGACATTGAGCCAGTGTAAGCTCTTGATGGACATTCAAACACAACGTGGTGAATATTTTGTCGAGGAGCACCGCAGTCACACTGAGGGGTAGAGGCAAGACCCCACTTAAACAATAAGTCCTGTCAGACACCATGTTGGGTTCAGATCCTGTTCAGAGTTGACCAATGTTGGTGAGGAAGGTCAAAACCTGGCACCTTTTGTGTAGAATAATCTATGTAACTGCCTGTATGTGGGCATTCAGCAGTCCATTTGGCTTTCCACTGTGTCTTTATCCGTTGCCATGTAAACTCTTTTCCAATGAGTCCTCTCTTCTCATTTGGTGGCCAAAGTATTTGAGCTTCAATATCAGTTTCTGTCTTTTCAAAGAGCAATCAGAGTTGATTTCCTTTAGGGTTGACTGATTTGATCTCCTTGCCATCCAAGGGACTTTCAAGAGTCTTCTCCAACACCACAATTTGGAAACATCAATTTGTTGGTGCTCAGCCTTCCTTATGGTCCAACACTCACAGCCATACATTGATACTGGGAAAACCATAGCTTTGACTATAGAAACGGATATATTGACCATTAAATGAAATAGAGTTAGGCAGTTGAAGGTTTATGATTTTAATAAAGAACATTTTGGTTGGAAAATGTTGAGTAGAATAGGACAATATTTAGGGGTGAAATCCAGCAGGTTCTTACAGGTTCTGGAGAACCAGTAGCGGAAATTTTGAGCAGTTCGGAAAACCGGCAAATACCATCTCTGATTGGTTCCAGAGTTGGGTGGGAATGGAGATTTTGCAATATCCTTCCCCCTGGAGTCGGGTGGGAATGAAGATTTTGCAGTATCCTTCCCTTGCCATGCCCACCAAGCTATGCCCACCAAGCCCTACCCACAGAACCCGTAGTAAAAAAATTGGATTTCACCACTGACATTATTCCTAGTGCTGGTGGTTCAAACTGGAGCAAACCTGGAGAAATTTGTTGAACCGAAGTATGGAATGTGAATTGAGAAAAGGGCTGAAGGGGACAAAGTGTCAGTGGATAGAATCTTCCCCACAAACATAATCCCCAGGGATCAAAAAAGATAGAAATTCAAAGTATTATTGCACAAAGAGGGGGGGGGGGAAGTTCTTACCTTCCTGAGAAAGAAAATTGCACCCAATCTCTGTCAGCCCTTCCTTAACTCTAAAATTAGGAAGCAGGTAGGTTTAAAAATGGAGCAACTCACACATAAATTAATCCCACATTATAATCTGCAGATATTCCTTTAGACTATTTTGAAACAGCAAAAAAAAAATGTTCTTGCTTGCAGTTTAAACCATTTACAGTGAAGGCTTGGTAAGGAAGAATTCTTGAAGTTTGTTTTGCAAGTAGTTTGTTTCCAAATCAAGGCTTTAAAAAAATGGCTCATGCTTCCTAGTTTAATATGCTTTTTTAATAAAAGGATTAAGACATTCAAAAGACTTTCCTTTGCATTGTCTCATTTATCAGATTATATCAACTGGCGGTTCCGGTCGCACTTAATTGATGAAATGAATTTATATTCCACTAGTATCTCGTGGCTCTCTGCGATGTAGAAAATATGAAAAGACCAAAATCATCAACACCATCATCATCCATTGTAAACTGAAAACACAAACACTATGAAGTGAAAATTAAAAAATACCAACTAAATTAGAAGAGAATATTTGTAGCTCAGGGTTGAAGTGTGTGGTTCTTGGTGCTCTCTGACCTTGGTTATTTTCTTGCAGATGTTTCAGGGGTGAAATGCTCCCGGTTCGGACCGGATCACCCGATCTGATAGCGATGGCGGCGGGTGGTTTGGAGAACCGGTAGCAAAAATCCCTCCCCCCCCACCATGCCCAGCTGAGCCGCACGATCATCAGAGGCTTTTTTTTTTTTACTTTTAAAAGCATTTTTTCTACAACCCCTTCCAAAGAAAAAATGGATCATCAGCTGGGATCATCAGAGGCTTTTCAAAGCATTTTTTTCTGCAATCTCTTGGCCGAAGAGGTGGTTAAAAAAATGCTTTGAAAAGTCTCTGGCAACTCCCAGCTTAGTTGCCTGATCGGCAGAGAGGCATTTTTTAAAAAGCCTCTCTGACGATCCCAGCTGAGTTGCCTGATTGGCAGAGGCTTTTCAAAGCATTAGAAAAAATGCTTTGAAAAGTTTTTTTTTAAAAAAAAAAAGTTGGCCACGCCCACCCAGTCACATTAACCCTCCACCACCACCAAGCCAAATCCACAGAACCGGTAGTAACAAATTTTACATTTCACCCCTGAGATGTTTCATTATCAAACAAGGTACTGGATTCATCAGTACTAGTAGGGAGGGGTGAGCAAACTTTACTCCCTTATTAGCACTGATGAGGTTACCTGCAGAGGTGGGATTCATTTGCCTTCCCTACTGGTTCGTAAATGTGAGTGAGCACCTTCCACCTTCCACATATGCTCTTTGCTCGTGCACGCGCCGTCCGCACATGCACACTGCCTCCAAAATGTGGCGAAATAGGATGGCATTACATCCGGGTGAGTGGGCGGGGCCTATCACAGTCGCTGCTACCGGTTTGCCCAAACCGGACATAACCGGCTGAATCCCATCATTGGACTTGCCTCATTTGGTAAGCCTCTTACATCTGTAAGGAAACAAACAAGCTCAGAGAGCACCGAGGACCCCACAAAAGCTAAATTGATAACCATAATAGCATAAAATATGAAGGAAAAGATGGTATTCTAAATAAATATCACTGGAGCACTCTAGAAAAGCTCAGATTTTAATAACCTTCTAAAAACCGCCAAGGAGGAGATTAGCCTGATCTACAAGGGGGCACCAGCATTGATACCGAGAAGCTTTACATTTTAGCCTCTGGTCTCTTGGAAGTGTGGGACTATGATGATGTTCTCTTTCAATGTTTCTTGCAGGTTGGATTGATACATATTGGAGGAGACACTCTTTAGGTTGATTAGCCTCTTTAAAAACATCTGCTGTTAAGATGTTCAGCACGTGAGAGCTATACTTCAAAGGAGCCTCAGGAACTTTACATTGTATTTTTCTGAGTTAGGTGTCCATTGATAATACGGTATGAATTCACGGTAATATGATGCAGTAGTGATAAACTGTACCAATAGTATTTTGAACCATACATCTAATATGATAATATCGAACTGGCTTTAACATCTAAAATTCTTAGAAATTTGTGGTTCCCCATTTTTGAATTCAGAATCCCAGGATGTGTAGTCTTTTCTTGTGATCTTGCTTGGAAATGTTGAGGTTCATATATGTATAGGAAGTGACCTTTTTGGAGAATAGAATAGAATAGAATAGAATAGAATAGAATAGAATAGAATAGAATAGAATAGAATAGAATAGAATAGAATAGAACAGAATGGTTATCCAACTTCTTCTTAAAAACTTCCAGTGTTGGAGCATTCACAACTTCTAGAGGCAAGTTGTTCCACTGATTAATTGTTCTAACCGTCAGGAAATTTCTCCTTAGTTCTAAGTTGCTTCTCCCCCTGATTAGTTTCCACCCATTGCTTCTTATCCTGCCCTCAGGTGCTTTGGAGAATAGTTTGACTCCCTCTTCTTTGTGGCAGCCCCTGAGATATTGGAACACTGTTATCATGTCTCCCCTAGTCCTTCTTTTCATTAAACTAGACATACCCAGTTCCAGCAATCACTCTTCATATGTTTTAGCCTCCAGTCCCCTAATCATCTTTGTTGCTCTTCTCTGTATTCTTTTTAGAGTCTCCACATCTTTTTTACATCATGGCGAGCAAAACTGAATATAGTATTCCAAGTGTCGCCTTACCAAGGCATTATAAATTGGTATTAACACTTCACTTGATCTTGATTGATATAGGAAATTGCCTTTTTCTGAAAACGTTGATTCATCTAGCTCAGCATTGTCAAACCCAATTGGCTATGGCCATTGAAGATTTCATGCAGTTTTATCTGAAAATGACCTGTATGAAAACATTAATTCCTGGTGGATCAGATTTCTCACTTTTTCTTACTCAGCACAACTTGCAACGCCAATTGTGTAGCAGCGATGACCTCATCTCTTTTCTTTCGTCATTGTCCTGCTTTGGTTCATCTGCCTTATTTGTGGCAAAGCAAAAGAACAGCAACAAACCATTCTGTATGATTGTGAGCAGGCAATACATCGCGAATAATTTAGTCTTCTCTCTTTGCAAACACAAGCCAAGCTTTTAAAACATTGCCTAGTCTATTAGCATGTGCACATACACACACATACACAAACAGGCCTGAGCATATGTCATTCCAGCAGCCATCACCCTGTCAAAATGCCCCTGAGCGGAATTCTTTCTCCTGGTTGGAAACAGCCATAGCCGCAGCAGTGAATGTTCAAGTTGTTAGACAGCAAGTATTTTGGGGGAAATGACAGCTGGCTTGTCAGATGTTAATCCAAAGCACTTGTGTTTGTACGTTACAACAATGATGTGTTGAGCTTTTATTTCTGCATTAGCGTATAAAGGGCTGGGGCTGTGAAACTGCCTCCTAAAGGCTGTAGGGAAAACAAGACGAGTTTGTAATGCTTTCATTCATATTGCCACAATCCCGCTCCCTGTAAATTATCAGCATTTCTATTTTTGTTTGTATCACCCAATATTTTCTTGACAGAAACATCTGCTGCTGAAGAAGAAATGTAGTATTAACTACTTGGAGCAAAATTAGTTACCTAAAAGGAAATATTTGAGTAGAAATGCTGGTCATGGTGGTATTGATTGGTATGAAAACTTTCTACAAATTTGTAAATAAGATTTACAAATAACTGTTTTTTTGTTGTTAGTTGCGAAGTCGTGTCTGACCCATCGCGACCCCATGGACAATGTTCCTCCAGGCCTTCCTGTCCTCTACCATCCTCTGGAGTCCATTTAAGCTCACGCCTACTGCTTCAGTGACTCCATCCAGCCACCTCGTTCTCTGTCGTCCCCTTCTTCTTTTGCCCTCAATTGTTCCCAGCATTAGGCTCTTCTCCAGTGAGTCCTTCTTTCTCATTAGGTGGCCAAAATATTTGAGTTTAATTGTTTTTTAAAAAGATAAACAATATAACAGATAACAGAATAACAATGTTGGAAGGGGACCTTGGAGGTCTTTTAATCCAACTCCAGCTCAAACAGGATATCTTATACCATTTTAGACAAGTGGCTGTCCACTCTCTTCTTAAAAGCCTCCAGTGATGGAGCACCCACAATTTCTGAAGGCAAGCTGTTCCACAGGTTAATTGTTCTGTCTGTTAGGAAATTTCTCCTTAGTTCTAGGTTGCTTCTCTCCTTGATTAATTTCCATCCATTGTTTCTTGTCTTGCCTTCAGGTGCTTTGTGAAATAGTTTTTGACCCCTATTTTTGTAGTTTATAGTTTAACTTTATAGTTTTTTGATGGTTGACACCAGTAAATATACATGCTTGACTTCTGCGTTATTAAAAACACTACATAGAATACTGTTGAGGGCTGACTCTCCTCCCCTGGTAAGAGCGATCACTTGATACCTTAAAAGAATGACAGCAATACGAGCCAGTTATATATATAAAAAAATTATCGATTGTAAGGAAGATGAGCTCAGTTAGAGAGGAGCTATCCTATTTGGGTTATCTAGTCTTGGCAACTTAGCTATTGAAATTTGATATTGTAAAATTTTAATGTCATCTATCATATATTTTTAGATTGCTATTTTTGTAACTGTTTTATCTTTTTCCCTTTTTCTTTTCTGTTTTGTTTGAAAAGGCCTTCGGGCTATTCAATAAACTATACTATACTATACATAGAATACTGTTTGACAAAGAAATGTTCTTCCATTTTTCCTAACCAATTCCATGATGATGATGATGATGATGATGATGATGATGATGATGATGATGATGATAGAGGCTTGGCTTTTAAATTTGATTTCTAGGCATCAGAGGATTTTGAAGAAATTACCCATGAAAATTTATTGGGTATGAATGTGCAATGAAGTGGTCTAAATGTCCTATTTCAATGTGCAATCATTTCTCCATCAGTTTCACAGTTTCCCTACTTTACCGCATTTCTACTACATTCCAAAGAAGTTAGACTCCTGTAGCTTTTTCAGCAATGGGACAGTGATTTGAGTGAGTGAGTAAGTGAGTGAGTGAACGAGTGAGTGAGTGAGTGAATGAATGACTATCATTCCATAGCAAATTGTGGGTACTCCGCTGCTGGGAACCTTCAAGAAAAGATTGGACAACCATTTGACCCAGACAGAATAAAGTCTTCTGCCTTGAGCAGGGAATTGGACTAGAGGACTCTAAGATCTCTTCTAACCCTATGATTCTATGCCTAAGCATAATCAAATCAGTGTCCACTCTTAGCAACCACATAGATAGATTTCTTCCATGATGATCTGTTCCTAAACTGTTCTATCGAATTTGGGTTGATTTGTTTGATGGTCCATCAGTTTGTTTTCTTGGCTGTGCACTCTCTTCTCAGGAGTCTTCTCCAACAACAACACATTTCAAAAATGTGAATACTTTTCCTATCTTTCCTTTTCAAAGAAGAACTTTCACTTCTGTAGTTTATCACAGGGAATACCATTGCTTCCCTACTCTGATCTTTATAGGGATAGAAACATCACGACCTCTGAAAAAGTTCTCATTTTACAAGAATTTAATAGCTGCAATATCAAATGCTAGTCTGCAGTGTATTTCTTGACTGCCTGTTTCTTTAATGTTGAGGATTGATCCTAAAAGGCAGACACTATCTATCAATTTAATATCTTCATTGTCAATTCTGCTGACAATGTCAATTCTCTCCATCCTCTGAAGAAATTCAGAGAAAATCTCCATTTAATTTCTTTTACATCACCATGATGTAAAAAAGATGTGGAGACTCTAGAAAGAGTGCCGAGAAGAGCAACAAAGATTATTAGGGGACTCAAGGCTAAAACGTACGAATGGTTGCAGGAACTGGGTATGTTTAGTTTAATGAAAAGAAGGACTAGGGAGACATGATAGCAGTGTTCCAATATCTCAGGGGCTGCCACAAAGAAGAGGGAGTCAAACTATTCTCCAAAGTACCTGAGTGCAGGATAAGAAGCAATGGGTGGAAACTAATCAAGGAGAGAAGCAACTTAGAACTAAGGAGAAATTTCCTGACAGTTAGAACAATTAATTAGTGGAAGAACTTGCCTCCGGAAGTTGTGAATGCTCCAACAGTGGAAGTTTTTAAGAAGATGTTGGATAACCATTTGTCTGAAGTGGTGTAGGGTTTTCTGCCTAAGCAGGGGGTTGGACTAGAAGACCTCCAAGGTCCTTCCAACTCTGTTATTCTATTCTATTCTCTATTCATGAATTTGATGGCAATTTCAAATAGGTAATTCCCTTGTCTAGCACCACTTAATGCTAAAAAAAATGGGCTGATTAATGATTTCCAGTCTCTTGGGAACTGCTTAAAATTTCTTATGTATGAAGCAATCTCTAAATGCTTATGTCAGATTTCCTATGAATCACAGAGAATATGACAGATGTAGCCCTGGCCAAGTTCTTAATTATTGCCTTACAATTTTGTGGAATGAATTAAGAATTAGGAGATAACATGCTGGGGACTGGCCTGTGGATGGAATAATCAATATTTTTTAAAGATGAAATATATATATATATACAAATAATGGCATGTCATTCCAAACTATGGATATGGACTCACATAGGGAAGCATGAAAGTAATCTACTTAGCTAATGCTGCTACATTGCCTTACTCAAGTACTCTATAAAATTTAGATTCAGCTAGTCAATAGCATTTAAGCAATGTACAAATCTATGCAGTTTAGCAAATGGAAAGTTATGCTGAAGAAGGAAATTGTCAGCTTTTCTTCCACCAACCAACAACCAGAGCAGACAATTAGACTTTCAAACATATTTATTTTGGAAATAGAAGACCATTCACCTGCCCCCTTCATGTTTCACACTTAGTCACACTTACCAGTGTCCAGTAGCATGCACCAAAAACATTGTTCAAAGACAAAAAATATATTGTGCTTAACAAGGTTTGGGTATTAGCTATTCATTTGCAAAATAAATTGAACTTAATGTTAACCTTAAGGAAGGTTGGTGCGCAAATGCGTTTATTTCATTGTTCATTTTCTGGCTTAGCGTATTATCCAAACTCACCCTTTTTAGTTAGGTTATAGTTCAGTGTATTGTGCTCTCAGAAAATGAGTTTTTTTTTTTCCCATAAGCAGGTTAAGCATGCTTGATGAACTTAGAGTGGTAAACTAAACCTATGAATAATGCCATAAATCAAGTGCTTACAGATTAACAGAGTTGAAAGGGATCTTATAGGTCATCTACTCCAATTCCCTGCTCAGCAGGAGACCCTACACCATTTCTGACAAATGGCAGGCCAATCTCTTCTTGAAAGCCTCTAGTGATGAAGCTCCCACAACTTCCGAAGGCAACTTCTGTTCAATTCTTTGATTGTTCTCACTGTCAGAAAATTTCTCATTATTTCTAGGTTGAATTTCTCCTTGATCAGTTTCCATCCATTATTCCTTATCTGGCCTTCGGGTGCCTTGGAAAATAACTTAACCCCGTCCTCTCTGTGGCAGCCCCTCAAATATTGGAAGACTGCTATCATGTCTCCCCTGATCCTTCTCTTCACTAGACAAGCCAGGCCCAGTTCCTGTAATCATTCTTCATATGTTTTAGTCTCCAGTCCCCTAATCATCCTGGTTGCTCTCCTCTGCACTTTTTCTAGAGTCTCCACATCCTTTTTATAGTGTGGTGACCAAAACTGGATGCAGTACTCTAGGTGTGGTCTTACTAGGGCTTTATAGAGTGGTATTAGTACCTCACTTGATCTTGATTGTATCCCTCTATTAATGCAATTTAGGATTGCATTGGTTTTTTTGGCTGCTGCTGCACATTGTTGGCTCATATTTAACTGGTTGTCCACTAAGACTCCAAGATCCCTTTCATAGTCACTGCTATTAAGCCTGGTTTCACCCAGTTTATATATGTACTTTGCTCCATGTAGCCTGGACCCCTGCACGATTGGAATTCCAGATCCATCATAAGGCTTAGCTTTTTCTTCTTTGCGCATTAGACTCAGACATAAAAATAGGTCAGATGATAGCAGGGGCTTTATAGCATGTAATATCATAGGTAGGGTACCTACTTACTATGTTCAGAAATTGCATATGATATTGGATAGAGTTCATAATATATGAAAACAAGTTATATATAAATCATTAAGGATATTTTTATGGCATGTTATGCACAAGAAAATTCTCAAGATTGATTTTTGTTTAGCAATTCACAAAATGTGGACTTAAGTGAAATGTTTCATACCCATAAAGCATATTTTAAAAGTCCTTCACATCATCCCCAAAGGGAGAGAAATACATAGCCATCCCAGCAAGACACAAATTGACATTTCATATGGAAAGTATTGACATAATTGTGACAGTCTTCGATCAAGAAAATCTCAGGAGGAAAACAGTTCTTCAGTGTACTCCTGCTCTATTTCTCTGTAAATAATATATTATGAATTGGTTGAGGCTGCATCCAAAATGCAAGCAATCAAATATTCACCAGCTTGATTAGTCAAATAATTAAGCATTCCCAACCCTTTTCTTGGGGAAACAAAAACAAAAAGAAATCTGAACTTACAATACTGATGGAAGATAATAAAAATTTGCTTTCTGATATTTTAGCCATCTGATGCTAAAATAATATGATCATACTGGTACAAAATGGAAAAGTGTATTCTTTTTTTTCAAAGGTAATGGGAAAATAGTTTGGAAACTATCTGAGTTTATTCTATTTATCTGAAAAGGGATTTATCTGAAAAGGAAAAACATTCTATTCATTCTCCTAGTAAGTCATAAACCTTTCAGTAGTACTATTAGTTACATAGAACTTCAACATTTTGTAGGGACATAGGAAATTTTCTTCAGTCCAAGTGAGACTGTTGATCCAGTGTTTCTCAACCTTGACAACTTGAAGATGTGTGAACTTCAGCTCCCAGAATTCCACAGCCAGCATTCTCCACCAGACCTTATATAGGCATAGAAACTATGCATGGTTAGAACTGTGATAAGTTATTACCAGAAAATATTAGGAGTGTAGAGAAAGCAAAACTGGGCCCACATTTTGGGCATGCTACATATAGTATGTTGAATCCATGACTTCACTGTTATCCAGGAAAGGATTGATACTATTTATGTATTTGTAAATGGAGTGGCACACAGTGGCCTAGTAGTGAAGATGCTCGTCTCCCATTTGGAAGGTTGAGAGTTCAATCCTAGGTAGTGGCAGATAAAGAAAAAATATCTGCTGAGAACACTGCATGGCATCAAGAAGGGCATCCGGCCAGTAAATGCTGAACTTCATCCAGTGGACCCAACCTCATCCCTAAATTAAGGGATTACAGGGTCGTAAGAGAGAGTTTATGTATTTGTAAATGACTATGTATACTAGACAGAGTTAAGCGAGACAGGGGAAAAACTTATTATAGGGATGATGGGATCTGTATGTGTGAAGAGGGAGATTAATCCAGAAGGAAGATGGAGTGGAGTAGGGGAATTGACCTGCTCTTTTAAGAAATAAAATATGTTTTGTGGGATAAATTTCCTAATTTTGATTTCCATCAATATAATAATAATAATAATAATAATAATAATAATAATAATAATAATAATAATAATAATAATAATAATAATAATAATTTTATTTCTATACCGCCCTTCTCCCGAAGGACTCAGGGCGGTGTACAGCCAATTTAAAAACACAAGACACAACAATAATTAAAAATTAAAATAATTAAATAGATTTGGCCGATTTAAAACCCCAAAAATTAAAATACCCCAATTTAAAATTATTATATTGATAGCCCTGCCTGGCGGAACAACAGGGTCTTCAGTGCGCAGCGGAACACCCGGAGGTCGGAGATCTTACGTATTTCCGGGGGCAGTTCATTCCACAGGGTTGGGGCTCCCACAGAGAAGGCCCTCCCCCTGGGTGTCGCCAGCCGACATAACTTGGCTGATGGCACCCTGAGGAGACCCTCTCTGTGGGAACGGACTGGTCGGTGGGAGGCTATTGGTGGCAGAAGACGGTCTCGAAGGTACCCGGGTCCTGTGCCATGGAGCGCTTTAAAGGTGGTAACCAACACCTTGAATCGCACCCGGAAGACCACTGTGCAGCTCGCGCAGGAGGGGTGTCACGCGGGCAGAACGAGGTGCGCCCATAACCACCCGCGCGGCCGCATTCTGGACCAGCTGGAGCCTCCGAGTGCTCTTCAAGGGGAGCCCCATGTAGAGAGCATTACAATAGTCCAGCAGGGAGGTGAGATAAATTTGTTTTCTTATGTTTAAGTGAGAGACACCTAATTATAAGGCTCACCTCTTTCATTTCTCTCAAATATGAAATAGCATAGATTCACTATAAAATTAAGATTTAATTAAAAACTATGCCTATCTACAAGAAACATGACATTATAAAATAAATGAATTATTCTGGTAGATTTTCTAAAGGTAAGACTGTTGGTAACTGAACACAGTCTATACTCCCAGGAACAATGAAGAAATAAAATATTCTTTCAGAGTACCACAAATTCTGTTTCTGAATAACCATTTATGGGGGAGAACTATGAGTGGTTGTCCTGAAGAAGAGAAGTTTAGTTTTAGCTATCCTAAATTTCTTTCTTACAACAGTCATTCCATTTTCCCAGGCAACCTTGGCAGTGAAATTTGTTTTTCTATGCAATTTGCCTGGTATGTAGAATTAGGTACAGGTAATCCTCAATTTACAACCACATTTGAAACCAACATTTCTGGTATTAAGCAAGATCGCTGTTGAATGAGTTTCCCCCACCCCCATTTTACAACCTTTCTTGCTACAGTTGTTATGTGAATCGTTGCAGTTAAGCTTGTTAAGTTAGGCACACAACTGTTAAGTGAATCTGATTTTCCTGTTGACTTTGCTTATCAGAAGGTTGCCAAAGGGATCACATAACCCAGGAGTTTATGATGCAACCATCATAAATATGAACCAGTTGCAAAACCCCAAGTTTTGATTACCTGTCCATGGGGATGCTGGAACAGTCATAAGTGTAAAAAATGGTCATAAGACTTTTTTTTCAGTGTCGTTTTAACTTTGAACGGTCACTAAATGAATGGTTGTAAATTGAGGACTACCTGCATTTGGCGAAGATATCAGATTTCCATGCAAGAGGGAGAAAAGGGAATAATCCAGTGGTGAAATCCTAATTTTTTTACTACTGGTTCTGTGGGTGTGGCTTGGTGGGCGTGGTGTGGTGTGGTGTGGCTTGGTGGGCATGGCAGGGGAAGGATACTGTAAAATCCCCATTCCCTCCCTACTCCTGGGAGAAGGATATTGCAAAATCTCCAATGCCACCGTACTCTGGGGGCAGCCAGAGGTGGTATTTGCTGGTTCTCCGAATTACTCAAACTTTCCACTACTGGTTCTCCGAACTGCTCAAAATTTCTGCTACCGGTTCTCCGAACTGCTCAAAATTTCTGCTACCGGTTCTCCAAACTAATCAAAATTTCTGCTACCAGTTCTCCGAACTGCTCAAAATTTCCACTACCGGTTCTCTAGAACCTGTCAGAACCTGCTGGATTTCACCCCTGGAATAATCCAATAGATTTTTTAAAAAAACTGAATGGATTCCTTATTCTGTTAGATTCTTCCTTTGATCTATAAAATCCACGAGACTATTTTCTTCTTAATCCCAGTAAGAAAGTGCTAGCATTATTTTAACTCGGTGTCCCCATTCCAAGTAATACACCCATAGCAAACAGAACTCTGAGGCAGGTAGATTTCTCAAAGAACAGGTTTTTTTTGGAGATATCATATTGGCACAGCCTGGTGAAAACCGACTCTAAAGGTTCCCACGGTTTTCACCTAATTAAAAGTAAAAGTTTCCCCCTTTTCACAAACAATCAGTCACAGAGTGCTGCCCAGTTGCTTGGTAACATCACTCCTCCTCTCTTCAGCCACCTGTGTTGGAACATCCTTGGTTCCCAGGAGAAACTATTTTGTTTTGGCTGCAAAACCTGAGCTATCTCTATTCACCCCCTCCCTATCCTCATCTCCTTTGTGGCAACACTGAAGCCTTAAAAATGGCCTCAATCAGGCTAGCTTCAGAGTTGACACCCAAAAGATGACACGACAACAACACACACCATTTTAATTTTGATCCATCAAGATTTCAGATAGCATCAAAAGTGGTGGATTTTTCCTTTAATCCAAAAACCACTTCATCTCACTGAAAACTTATTTTAATTACTAACGCCCTAAACTAATTCTTCCCACCTCTTATTTGTTTCCATTGCATTTTCACGAATGAAGGCGAATATATGTGACCAAGGATAATGTTGGTCACTGGGACCAGAGGTTTTGTATTTCAGACTCATGCTGAAGTCCATTTTCAGGGAACTTCTCTCTAGCTAGGGAGGCTAGAGAGAGGTTCCCTGAAGATGGGCTCCAGCATGAGAATAGAATAGAATAGAATAGAATAGAATAGAATAGAATAGAATAGAATAGAATAGAATAGAATAGAATAGAATAGAATAGGAGTAGGGTAGGGTAGGGTAGGGTAGGGTAGGGTAGGGTAGGGTAGGGTAGAGTAGAGTAGAGTAGAACACTTTATTGTCACTTTAAATGTACACTAATCGGCATACATTAAAATGAAATTACATTGTACACAGTTCTCAAAGGGTCTCCACCTCTAATATAAACATAAACATAAACATGACAAGATAAATAAATAAATATGCACATACCCACATATATTATATGACATTGAGAAACAACAGTCTACATCTAGTTCGGATGTAAAAAAAATATGAAGACTCTAGAAAGAGTCCAGAGAAGAGCAACAAAGATGATTAGGAGGCTAAAACATATGAAGAGCGGTTGCAGGAACTGGGTATGTCTAGTTTAATGAAAAGAAGGACTAGGGGAGACATGATAGTAGTGTTCCAATATCTCAGGGGCTGCCACAAAGAAGAGGGAGTCTAGATGTTCTCCAAAGCACCTGACGGCAGGACAAGAAGCAATGGGTAGAACTAAGGAGTAATTACCTGACAATGAGAACAATTAATCAGTGGAACAATTTGCCTCCAGAGGTTGTGAATGCTCCAACACTGGAAGTTTTTAAGAAGATGTTGGATAACCATTTGTCTGAAGTGGTGTAGGGTTTTCTGCCTAAGCAGGGGGTTGGACTAGAAGACCTCCAAGATCCCTTCCAGCTCTGTTATTTTATTCTATTCTATACATGTACATGGCAAGAGAATTAATCTGAAAGCTTGGAATACAAAATCTCTAGTCCTGGTGATAGACCCAGATTGGATCCACATTGCATTTTCCCTAAAATACCTTAGATTGTACAGGGGTGTGTGGACACCATGACTTCACTATGTTCATTTCCTTAGACAATGATTTTTCCATTTAGATGGAGAGAATCTACTCTTTCTATTAAGCCTAAACAAAGTGCTAATATAATTCTTCAAGCAGTATATAAAAAATTCATTATCCCTTTGAAGGCTAAACAAGTTGGAGCACCAGCAGAATAATGCAGTGGATCTTACTTACAATCGGCATCTCCCCTGAATTGTGTGCTGTATGCACAGATGTTATTTATTGACAACAAAACTCAAGAAAATGCCTGGCTGGTATTCAGTGTTTATTAAAGTGGACCCTGGAGGCATTAGAGCAGAGATCGCTGTCCTTTGTATGGGGAAAAAAATGCCCTATTGCATACATTGCATCACATTAATTTTGTAAATCTATTTCTTAAGCCACCAGTCCCTCAGTATGATTAGGATATAGATTTTCACAGTATAAGGAATACCACTTCAAATTTCTTTGTAATGTGATGGAACCCCTACTGTGTATGAAATGAAGGAGACCAAATTTTTAGCAGCTCCTGAGGACAGAACAAAATTAATCTGCTCTAAAGGTGACCAGCCTACACCAGTTTCTCCATTATTGAAAGCTATACAGATAGAGATATAGACTAAACTTCCTATGCAATCCATAAATATTTTCCAAAGGTAAAATGACATATATTACAATTTGGAGGATAGGAAGGGGTCCTGTTGAAGAGGTGAAGCCAATTGAGGTAGAAGCTCTAAGATCCACCTTTAAAGCGCTCCATGGCTTAGGGCCGGGGTACTTACGAGACCGCCTTCTGCCACCAATAGCCTCCCACCGGCCAGTACGCTCACACAGAGTAGGCCTCCTCAGGGTGCCGTCCGCCAGACAATGTCGGCTGGCGACCCCCAGGGGGAGAGCCTTCTCTGTGGTGGCGCCCACCCTCTGGAACAACCTCCCCCCAGAGTTACGTACAATAACAGACCTCCGGATTTTTCGTCGGGCCCTGAAAACCCATTTATTTCAACTAGCTGGGCTGGCTTGAGTCAAATTTTAAATTGATTTTAAATTGGAACAGTTTTAATTATGGCCAAGATATTTAATTATTTTAATCAGTTTTTTAGATTTTGTATGTTTTGTATGTATGTCTTGTTTTTACTTTGGCTGTTCACCGCCCTGAGTCCTATATTGGAGAAGGGTGGTATAGAAATTTAAACAAACAAATAAATAAATAAATAAATAAATGCAAGAAAATTCCTGGGATGGAACTGAAGATTATCTATTCCTTTGCAGAGAATCCTTTGAACCTTAGTCTCCAGATCCCAGAGAGCTCCAATTTTGATACAGAATTAGGGGTGAAATCCAGCAGGTTCTAAGAAGGTTCTGTGGAACCGGTAGCAGAAATTTTGAGCAGTTCTGAGAACCAGCAAATACCACCTCTGCCTGGCCCCAGAGTGGGGTGGGAATGGAGATTTTGCAATATCCTTTCCCCAGGAGTGGGGAGGGAATGGGGATTTTGCATCCAGTATCCTTCTGCACAACCATCAAGCCATGCCCACCAAGACAAACCCTCCAAGCCACACCCACAGAACCAGTAGTAAAAAAAAATTGGATTTCACCACTGTACAGAATCATCAGCTAAGCCACAAGCTAGCTTTGAAAAGGTGCCTAAAGACACTCCTGGATGAAGCCACCACTCAAATGTAAACTCAGATCTAAGATCATCCCCAACTGAAGACCCGATTCCTTAAGAAAGATAGTCAATGCGTGTCAATATTCTTCTTCTTGGCTTCATTGCCAGGATTCTATTCCAAGAACCTATCAAGATGTCAACAATTTATAGACTGTTTCCACTTGGGTGAAAGCCAAAAGAACTATTATAATCAAATAATAAGGAAAGGATAATACTAGATCTGGCTTGGCCACAATGGACCGCTGATACATTTGCAGTACCTGAACTGATGTGGGGTGGGAGGAGTATTATAGAAGAGGAATAACAAGACAGAGAGAATGTAATCAACTTGGTCTAACATAATAACATGTATATATATATATATATATCATATATATATCAACATAATCAGATGTTGATGCAATATCAACATCACTCCAATGCCAAGGTGCAGAACTTGACGATCCAGGATTTAAAAAGCTTGAAAGAAAATTGGAATTGTTAATGTGTCAGGAAAATGATCACATACTTTTTATTGATTGATTGATTGATTGATCAAATTTCTATACCGCCCATCTCACCTAAGTGAATGTACATATTGGACTAATGACTTTAAATATGATTGATTGATTTTGATATTAAATTAGTTGAATCTGGTTTTATCTATTTCATCATCTTAGCAATTCCTGCCTTGTAGAAATTGGCTACTGGCATACTGCACAAACTGTATGAATCCACTCCAAAGCATTCCATAAATGACACCAGAAAGATGAAATGTCCCTCACAACATGATGAAGCAAACTCCAACCTTTCAGAATTGCATCTTGATATCACATAGAAGTACATAAGCCATGATGTTTTTATCACCACTCGCTACCCATATAGACATGCCTGTGTTTGTTTTTGCATATATTTCAAAGGTAGGGCTGTGACCAGTGCTTTTATGGTTTGCAATCTCAACTTGAGAATTCAGGGCTAAGTGTTGCACTTTAGAGAATGCCAGTCTCTTTTCCAAAGTCTTCCCTTTTTCTCCTTAAGGACAAGGTCAGGGGTGGGCTGCTGGGGGTTCGCAGGGGTTCGGGAGAACCTCTAGCTAAGATTCTGTGCAGTTCAGAGAACCCCCAAATCCCACTCCTGGCTGGCCCCTCCCACCCCACCCCAGAGTCCCCACACGGCCCATTTTGGATGCAGGTAAGTGCAGGGCGCGTGGGGAGGCTCAGGGAGGGAGAAAAATGGCTCTACCAGAAGTTCGGGAAGGCCAGAAACAGGCCCGCTTCCAGACTCCAAAGGGCCTCCAGAGCCTGGGGAGGCCATTTTTACCCTCCTGGAAGCTCGAGAACAGACCCCGGAGCCCAGGGAGAGCAAAAATACCCACCCCACCATGGTGCGGGAGGCCGACTAGGCCACGCCCACTATGGCCACACCCACCCAGCAACCAGGCAGAGAACCCCTTGCTAAAATTTTTGAAGCCCACCCCTGGACAAGGTAAATGTAGCCAGGTAAACAAGTGGGTCATTTGACCCAAGGGATAGAAAAAAAATGAATTTGAGTTTAAGAAAGAATCCAGTGAGGAGGAACAAGATATGATCAATTGCAACAAAAAGAAGAAAAGCTGGTTAACAGAAGGCTAACAAACTTACCCATCTAAACTTAACAGGAACATTAAACTTTTAATAAATACATGGGGTAATTCCCTCATCGTGCTTGACCTTTATATTCCATCAGCCTCTTGAATTCAATGTTAAATTTACCCAACATGTGACTTTCTAGAAGAATGAGAGCCGTTTCCAAGTAGCATCATTCAAACTGTCTAATCAATGGCTTGTATAACCTTAACGGGTAATTTCTAAATCAGCCTTATCATAGAAAAATCAGCTCATACAATCTTTTGAAGGATATTTCTAACACATTTACATCCAGATTAAAAAGAGAGAGATATTTCTGTACCTTATAGCCAAAGGTACAGAAAGTTATTGTTCAGTTTTGGAAAGATAAACCTATGACTCCAACTATTCAGTGAACTGCAGAATTGATTAGTATAGAATAGCTATGGATGTCTGCAAATTATGGCTTCCATTTATTAAAAGGTATATTGTACAACCTTTTGTGTGTGTGTGTGTGTGTGTGTGTGTGTGTGTGTGTGTGTGTGTGTGTGTATCAGTGGTGGTATTCAGCTGGTTCTATCCGGTTCGGGCAAATCAGTAGCGGCGGCAATGGAAGGCTCCGCCCACCTGCCCGGATGTAATCACATCCCATTTTTGATGCTCTGTGCATGCGTGTGCGCTCACATTTGCGAACCTGTAATGAAGGTAAGTGAATACCACTCCTGGTATGTATGTGTAGGCTATATCCCTGAATATAATTCCTGTACGTTTTTCTTTCTTTTCTTTTTGTTTTATAATTTTGTTGTTCTTTTTTTAAAAAAATCAGCCTAGATTCAGTAGGGTTGATCAAAGCAACTTTAACCAAGTCTTTTGTATAGAAAAAATAATCCAGTCACCAGTGAGGGTATTTTGTACTCATCAGAGTATTACATATTCTGCTTTACAGCTCATCATATTACTTCATTCCCCAAGGGCTCCTAGAGAGATTAAAGTATATATATAATCACTTAAAACTAATTGTGTAAATATGTGGTTGGCAGAATAATTAGTTTTCAGGAATTTAAACAAAGCTGTGGTGATAGGTTAGCAGCTGGACAGTCATGTAGCTTGGATGAGCAGAAAGCTTTCCAGACTAAACCTCTCAAGGGAAGTTATCCAGATCTATACTCTAGTTTAGTTTATACATTCTAGACTTCTGTGGGACAAATGTTCATAAATTCGGTTCACATTTCCAACTTATTGTCACAAAAATCTCTGGAGACTATTTTTGTTTGTCCTGGCCAAAAAAATAAAAAATAAAATGCCAATAATGAGTTAGCATTCGGTTTTGCAACAAATGTCTGGAATTTTGCACAAAGAGAAACAGAGGAGAAAGCAATGGGTTGAAGCCAAAGCCAATTGACACGGCAAGACCAAATCATGTATTAAACTTGCTTTATTATTTTGGAAAGCAAAGGAGTTAGCATCCTTTTTCTAACATACTACTTTTACAGTAGCAACTGCAGAAACATATCTCTAAAAAGAGCTGTGCTGGAGCCAAACAAAACTGATTTATCTAACAATCTATCTCAGCATAACATCCAGATGTGTACACATAGGATGTATGTGAAATAGAACATTACCACTCATGTTCCCTAATAGCTGCCATTTAGTCTCATGCCTCTAATTTAATTAAGAGCATTAATTAAATCAACTGAAATTGAACTCATAATGCACAGAACAATAAGTGTAGCTTGGCCCTGAAGTGCAAGGCAGAAGGGAAAAATGAATTTGAAGTCCTGATGCATTCAACTTTGACTCCAGAATTTCAAGCCACTCTGTTAGCTAATAGGAGACTAGTATAGCAGAATGAATATGTAGTGTGGCTGTGGGAGGTGAACCATAAGGAAGGCTGAGTGCCAAAGAATTAGTGTTTTTGAATTGTGGGGTTGGAGAAGAGTCTTGAGACTAGGACTGCAAGGACATCAAACCAGTCAATCCTAATGGAAATCAATCGTGCCTGTTCTTTGGAAGGACAGATGATGAAGCTGAATCTCAAATACCAATGAGAAGAGAGGACTAACTGAAAAGACCCTGATGTTGGGAAAGACTGAAGGCAAAAGGAGGAGACAGCAGAGGATGAAATGGTTAGATGGTTTCATCAATACAATGAACATGAGTTTGGGCAAACTCTGGGAGACAGAGGTGGACAAGGGGCCTGGCGAACTATGATCCAGGGGGTCACAAAGAATCAGGCATTACTTAGTGACTGAACAAAAATGACAAATGTCAGGATGGAACCTGGTTGTGAAAGTCTGCATTAGATTTTCAGTCTTTTACAGAACACAACTTTAATAGTGTAGACGTAGAAATGCCTGCTATTATCATCTATCCCATACTCAATATTCTCCCATTCTTTAATTTAAGAAAGAGTTATGGCCACCCATTTTATGAACCACAATCCTGGGCAGGTTCACACAGCAACGATACAAAACTCAAACCAGATCGAAAACCTTTAGTGCCCCAAAGGCGGCTGTCCCGCTGTATCAGAATTGACCTTTACTGGGTTCTAGATTTACTCTGTCCCAATGCTTGGGGAAGAACCATCTTTTCAAGACCTTCCAGGAGGCTAGGAAAGTAAGAGTCTGTCAGATCTCAGGATAAAGGTTGCTCCACAGAGCAGAGCTGCTATTGAGAAGATGCACTTCCTAGGCCTGACCAGATGATAACATTTAAGAGAAGGGACTTGGAGTGCATCCATCCTGTATGATTTCTTGGAACAAGCCAATGCATTTAGGGATTGATCGTTCTGTCAATAACTTGCCCCTGTGCCCTTTCAGGCTTTAAAGATGATAAACCAACACCTTAAATTGCGCCTGCAAAAATGGAAGCCAGTGCAGCTAGTGCACCAACAGCATAATACAAACAAACCATGAATCACCCACAATTGCACACAACTGCAGTGGACTAGTTGTAATTCTGGATGGATTTTGCAGAGCCCATTGCAATAGTCACTAGATACTCTTTTATTAGCTACTGTTCCAGAGTTACTAATAAATTGAGAAAGATGTGCACTACGCTCAATAATAATAAGAAGAACTGAAAAAGCAAAAGTCCATTGTTATCATTCAGAGTTTTCCATATTTGACTCCTTTCTCTTTTTACACCTTGTCCATTCTTCTGATATCTTAGATAGCAATAGCAATAAACTTAGACTTACAAACTGTTCCATAATGCTTTATAGCACTGTCTGAGCAGTTTACAAAATCAACATATTGCTTCCGATGATCTGAATTTTACTGACTTTGAAGGATAGAAGACTGGGCCAATCTTGAAACTGTAAGAATCAAACTTCAGGCTGTGGGCAGAGTTAATCTGTATGCTACTAGGGCTCTTCAAAGCCTTCCAGGAGATCAGCCTTCCACAATCTAATGTCCTCCAGATTTGCTCTCTAACAAAGTTTAGAGGATGTTTAGAGTGCCCAGATTTGGGGAATTTGTTGATCCCTTATCTTCACTGTTGCAATATTTTGAGGATCAGACTCAATAAAGATAATAAGAATTAGAGATTTAAATATATTTCTCTTTAATAATAATAGGCATTCTATATTCGCTGAATATTCAAGATAGAAGCAAAGAAAAATGGTGAGGGTGGCTCCTTATATATACAAGGGGTGGAGCCAGGAATGGGAGTGGTAAATTATGAATACATTAAAATCCAAAGAATAAGTTAACCCCTGATGTCCCATATATACATTATTTACACAATAGAGAATAAGGCATTTACATCTGACAAATCCCCCTCTAAATGCCGGTTCGCTATACAACACCAATTACATTCAGATTCAGGACAATATAATACATACAATTTAGAAGTTAAATATTTGTGCTGTTTAGAAGGTAAAGGCTTCGTTAATATGTCAGCTAATTGTTCAGAAGTATCACAATGTATTGCTTTGATGAACCCATCTTGAGATAATTGTCTCACGTGCTTAAATTTTATATCAATATGCCTGGACCTTTGTCCAATGGCATCGGATCTGGATATTTCAATGGCTGCTTTATTATCTTCATGCACAACAAAAGGTAATGCAGGTTTTTTACCAAACATCTGAGATCAAATCATTGAACCATACAAGGTTATTTGCAGCTTTGGATAAACAAACATATTCCGCTTCTGTGGTTGAAGTGGCTACCAGTTCTTGTTTACCAGTGTACCAGTAAACTGGACAATCATTCAATAGAAAAATATAACCAGAAGTACTCTTTCTGCATGATGTATCACCAGCCCAATCTGCATCCGCATAACAGGTAATTTTTGGTTCTTTGTCATTATTAGGTTCTAATACTAAACAAAAATCTAATGTACTTTTCAAATATCTTAGAATTCTTTTGACAGCTTCCCAATGATACATGGTTGGTTTGCTAACATATCTTGACAATAAATTGAGAGGTAATGCAATATCTGGTCTGGTCCAATTAGATATATAAAGGAGTGAGCCTATAACTGATCTGTAAAATGTATTATCTTTAAATTCAGGGGAAGACTCATCAGTGTTTCTAAGGAAATAAGTTTGCATAGGAGTGTCACAGGTTTTGGCATTGTTTAAATTACATTTGTTTAGAAGTTCAATGATCTTATCTTTCTGAGTAAGTTTGAATCCCCTTCTAGTTTTGTTAATTTGTACACCAAGGTATTTATTCACTTTACCTAGAGATTTCAACGAGAAATGTTCGTTTAACTTATTTACAAAGATTTCTCTGCTCTCTTTGTGTTTTCCTATATATAAAATATCATCCACATAAATTAATACAAATTCAATGTGATCATCACTCTTTTTTACAAAGAAACAGTTATCAGCAGTGGTAGCGTTGAAATCCATGGTCTTTAGTACTTTTACCAAGCAATCGTACCATCTCTTGCCAGATTGCTTTAATCCGTATAGACTCTTGTTTAATAACCAAATTTCATTCTTATTAGTGTATTGACTATGTGGTGCTCTTACATATATTTCCTTATCTAGTTTTGCGTGTAAATACGCAGTCTGTATGTCATATTGAAATACGTCCAGATTGAGTGCAGATGCTACTACTAGAGCTGTTTTAACACTCTCTGTCCTCACCGTGGGGGAGTATGTGTCAGTATAGTCTTCTGGATATTTTTGTGCATAACCTTGTGCAACTAGTCTAGCCTTGTATAAAGTATTGCCTCCTTCTAGGTTCTTAATTTTATAAATCCACCTGGTACCTATAATTGTTTTATCCTTAGGTGCGATCGCAGGAGTGAATACATTTAATCCTTGCAAACTTTCCATCTCTTTTTTCATAGCTAGTTCCCATTTTTCTCTTTCTTCACGAGGGAGTTTTAATACTTCCTCATATGTATTAGGTGTTATTTGTTCTCCATTCATATGCATTATGTAATCTTTGTATTTACTTGGTATTTGATTTCTATTGTTTCTAATAGCTCTTTCAGGTTTGCTATGGTTGTCGTGCAAATATCTAGCTTCCTTTTTTGTTAATGTGTCTGTCTTTATTTTATGCTGACTATTTGTCCAAGTTTTGGTTTTGTTCTTATTTTTGTTAATGTTTTGATTTTCTATTGTCCCTTCCTCGCAAGATATCGCATCTTTGCATTTATTTGGAAATATTTCATTAAGGTGCAGTTTAGACCAATTGGCCTGCTCATGGAACACAGCTGTTCTGGAGACTATAAATTTGTTATTATTATCAATGAATCTGTACCCTTTGGTTCCAGTTTCATATCCCATAAATCTTAATCTTCTGGATACGTTTTCTCCCTTTCTCCTCAACTGCTTAGGTATGTGCACATCTGCAGTGACTCCAAATATGTGCATGTGTGCTAATTTAGGTTTCCTATTGTACATCACCTCATACGGTGTCTTATTCACAATACTGGACCAGGTTCTATTTTGAGTGTAATTTGAATAATGTAGGGCTTCTGACCAGAATTGTTTGCCTAAACCAGCATCCTCTAATGTGCATCTAATCATGGTTTGTAGTGTGGAATTCTTTCTCTCTGCAATCCCGTTTTGAAACGCAGAAAATGGATTGGACGTGAAATGTAGCATTCCCCTATCCTTTAACCATTGGGAGAATTCTTTAGACATGAATTCACATCCCCTATCTGTCATAATTTGTTTTATTTTGATATTATGTTGTGTTTCTATGCGTTTGTAGAATTCCTTAAATTTCTGAAAGGTTTCATCCTTGTGCTTTAATGTGTAAACAAAACCATAGCGACTATAATCATCCACTATTGTTAGAAAGTAACGTTTTCTATAGGTAATTGATGGAGTTAATGGACCAACTAAATCCATATGTACTAAGTCAAAAATATTGTTAGTTGATCTGTTAGATTTTTTTGGTCTGGGACTGGTTTTTAGTTTGGTGGATTTACATACTGAGCATTCCAAATAATTATCACAATTTTTTATTTTGACACCTTCTGCGTGTTCAGTCATTTTTTGAACTACAGGAAAGCTTGCATGTCCTAACTTCCTATGTAAGATGTGAGCACACTCATCATGAATTGGTTTACCTATTTTTGGTTTCTTCTCATTGTGTGTATTTTTGTGATCATGAGGTATTTTACATTCATCATTGTCACTGTTACTAACATTTTCATCATCTGCTTTAATACAATCTTCCATATTTGAATCAATGTTATGTAACCATCTTTCTTTTGTTATCAGATAGGGTAGACCTCCTTTTATCATCACAGTGCCTATATTTGTTTTGTCCTTCTCTAAAGTTGCTTTCCCCTTTGAGAAAACTATATTGATGTCAGAATCTCTGCTTAGTTTTATAGCACTTAGTATGTTATGAGGTATTTCTGGGATTAATAATACCCCCTCTATTTTACCTAAACCAGGCAAGGTCACATTTCCTCTGCCTAATACTTGAACCTTTTCTTGATTAGCTACCTTTATCACAAACTTATCTTCTGTAAATGAAGATAATATACTTTTGTTGTTAGTGGTGTGATTGGTTGCACCAGAATCAATAAGCCAATTATTGTTCTCATTTTGTTGTGTTTTGGTGCTTTCTTGTTTGTTTAGTCCATTTAGTGACCCAGATTTTCTCTCTTTTGAATTTTCTCTACCCCCTCTACTTTCTCTGTAATTTGGTGGGCTTCTATATTTGTGTCTATCTGTGGAAGACTGTCTATAATTGTATTTGCTCCTATATTCTGGCCTATGTCTCTCCCTTGAGACTTTGGGACAGTCTCTTCTACTGTGTTCCCTGGACCCACAATTGTGGCATCTAAAGGCTTCATTATATTTTTCTTGGAAAGCTACTTTCCTAAAAGATTTGTGTTCTGTTTGATTACTGGAACGATTTTTTCTTGAATTGTCTTCTGCTATCAATTTGTTAGATAGACTTTCTATGGTTAAATATCCTAAATTAATAGTATCTAAGTGTGACATAAAGCTATCCCATGATGAATCAAGTGAATTGATAATAACACTTTTCATTGTTTGATCTGAAATCACTTCCCCCCTCAATTGCAGCTCAGCTCTTATTTTGTTTAGAGATATCAAATGCTCACTTATAGAAACCCCTGGTTTCACTCTAGAAGAAAAGAAATCCTTAGACATTCTTGTAGTTGTAGCTACGCTATCGCTGTGAAATAGATTAAACATGCATTGAATTATTTCTGACACAGTTAGGTTTGATTTGATGCTATGATACATTGCAGGAGACACGCTAGATATTATTATGAAAAATGCTCTATGATGTAAACAATCTATTTTTAAAGTCCAAGGTCTTCTTGGAGGACTAGTTATAAAGAATAGTAAATTTTCTTTCATAAAGACAACCTGAAGTTGTTGATACCACTCTTGTAAATTAATGCCATCAATTCTAAGTTTTGGGAAGTCACTGGGTAAGTTCCCTACATTATTTTGTCCATTACTTACAACCTGAGGCAGTCCGTGGTCTCGCAAGTGCAGGAAATTACAGAACGGCATGGGGATGCTCGCAACGAGTCTGCGCGGTTCTCTGGCCAGTTCAAGTCTTTCGGGGCCGTCTACGTAGCTTTGCACATGCGCGTTGCTCATTTCTTCCTTGGCGTCGTCGTGGAAGGTTCTCTCCATTTCAGCTCTCTCGTTCCGCTCCTCTTCAGATGAGTCGGTCTCTGGTTCGGTTTTAGGGGTTCTGGTGGTGGCGACAGCTCTTCTCTTTCTTTCGTGTGCGTTGGCACTTGATCCGGTCTGCGGTGTAGGACGGAATCGGCATGGCTCTCTGGGCTCAGGTGTCGTCGCCTTCGAAGTCAGGATGGGAGCGTGCAGGTCTCGAGTTGTCGGTTTGATCTCTTGCTTCTTCGTTGGTGCCTTGGAAATTTTCAATCTTGGCCCAAAAGCAGCAAAAAGCGTTTTCATTGCTGACTTTACTTGAGACTTTGTTAAATCGTCTTCACTTTCTGATTCTGGTTCTTCTGAAGAGTTTGAGTCTTCTTTTTCACTTTCGTCGTCTGATAGCGTTTTTCGCGCCAGAAATTTTGAACTGAGCGTTTTGATTGGCTCTGCTTCACTCTCTTTTGAAGTTCGTTGAAACCAAGATGGCTGCCATTCAAAATTTCGCGCGGGATCACATCTTTTCTTTTTCACAACGACTTTCTCAGTATTCATTTCACTCACAGTTTTTTGATCTTTGGGTTTTTCTTTAACGACATTTTTCTCTCTCGCTGCTCCGTTGTTCTTCAGCATTTCTTGGAGGTTCGCGATGAGGCTTTCATCGTTCTTCTGGCTTTTTAGTATCTTCAATATCTCTGACCTGAGTTCGTTATTTTCTATTTCGATTTCTTCCTGGTCATTATTTTCATTTATCAGTTCTTCTTCTTCAGTGGTGTATTCTTCGGATTCTCTCGAAATCGCGTTAGTGGATTCGTTGATCATCTCTTGTTCAGTTTCTATTTCCTTGCTGTAGGCCCTGGTGTTGGGCCTATCTTTCTTAGACATTTTTAATTATTTATTGAGTCAATTAACCATCCTCTGCTACCAGCTTGTTGCAATATTTTGAGGATCAGACTCAATAAAGATAATAAGAATTAGAGATTTAAATATATTTCTCTTTAATAATAATAGGCATTCTATATTCGCTGAATATTCAAGATAGAAGCAAAGAAAAATGGTGAGGGTGGCTCCTTATATATACAAGGGGTGGAGCCAGGAATGGGAGTGGTAAATTATGAATACATTAAAATCCAAAGAATAAGTTAACCCCTGATGTCCCATATATACATTATTTACACAATAGAGAATAAGGCATTTACATCTGACATTCACAAATCTATTCAATTCTCTAATTATTAGGATAGAGTATTTTCTCTTCGGCTGGATTTCAGAGAGAGAGAGAGAGAGAGAGAGAGAGAGAGAGAGAGAGAGAGAGAGAGAGAGAGAGAGAGAGAGAGAGAGAGAGTATTAGAACATCTGCTGGAAGGGAACAACTGAATCATTAATTAATGAAAAGATCTTATTTTCTAAAAATTGCCTCTAAGATTCATGGTTTTATGTCAGCAATATCTGATGTCCAGGTTGTCTACTTTCTGTAGTCCTGAGAAGAGAATGCCTTCTAATGCTATTTTTTATTTATTAAAATTTTTATCATACCTTCATTGCTTTATAAATAACTCAAGATGATGAACCTACATCATATTCCTTCCTCTTCCTATTTTCCCTCAAACAATGACAACTCTGTGAAGTAGGCTGCGAAGAGACAGAATGATTGGCCCAAAGTCACCTGGTTATCTGAATCTGAAATTCCTTTCAAAAGGTTTTTTGCTTGTTTCAAAATATGTTTCTGTGTAATTCTTAAAATGTTTAATCCCCCGCTCCCCCTCAATTTCACTTTGTGGTATTTATAGTGGGGACAGAAGGGGCTACTGCTGAAAATCTTTTCTGGAACACATTTTTTCTACTCTTTTGAAGCTCAGGGTTGCCTGCTCTTCACAGTCAGAAAAGACTTCATGGAAGGAATTCATTCACGTTCTTCCTTTGAAAAGTCAGAAAGTTACAGAATTCTGGTAAGGAGATTATAGAAAAAAGATGGGTCGCTCATACACAGCATTTGGCCGCTAGGTAACTATAAAACCTTGAAAAGTCTCACTCCATGGATAAAATATAACTAACCTTCTCTTTCACAGAAAGATTCTCTTTTATTGGCCAGACCTAATTTTTCTAATTATTATTTATTTTAAATGTTTAATTAAAAAGGGCAGATGAGCCTGAGTGGCGCAGCAGACTAATGCTACTGTTAAAGGTAGTATTTAGCTTCCAGCTGCCTGCAATTACTGTGAGTTCAATTCTCACCAGGCTCAAGGTTGACTCAGCCTTCCATCCTTTCTAAGGTAAGTAAATTGAGGACCCGGTTTGTGGGGGCAATAAGCTGACTTTGTATGAATATACAAAAGTATGAAGGCTATTGCTTAACGCCTTGTAAGCCGCCCTGAGTCTCTGGAGAAGGGCAGCATATAAATCAAAATAAATAAATAAAAAAAATTGACATTCTGCATAATAAATCTACTTATTTATTTAATAGATTGCGCAACCTATTGCTAGGGTCCCCTGAATATGGAAAATTAAACACAAAATTAGGTACAGGGGAAAAAAAACTTGCAATCAACCAAGAAAATCCTATTTCAAATGCTACATTTTTCTGGAGTTTTTTTTAAAAATGAGGGTAGTCTATTCAGCTCAATGGGACGTGGTGGCTCCGTGGCTAAGGCGCTGAGCTTGTCGATCGAAAGGTTGGCAGTTCAGCGGTTTGAATCCCTAGTACCCGCGTGATGGGGTGAGCTCCCATTACTTGTCCCAGCTTCTGCCAACCTAGCAGTTCGATAGCATGTAAAAAATTCAAGTATAAAAATAGGGACCATCTTTGGTGGGAAGGTGGGAACGCCAGAGGCAGTTAAAAGGAAGAAACAGCTGCGATCACACATATTGCTCCTAGAAGCACGAAGCCAAAAACACCAGCCTGAAGATGATGAATGAGACTTCGTCGAAACATTGCCAAGACACCTCCAATTTTACCCGGGAGAAAACCCAAATAACCAAAGACCTATATATATATATATATATATATATATATATATATATATATATATATATATGTATATATGTATATAAATGTGTGTGTGTGTGTGTGTGTGTGTGTGTGTGTGTTTTCTGAGGTTTTCGTGGGTGTTTGTATGTAGGTCTTTGGTTTTATATATATATATATATATATATATATATATATATATATATATATATATTAGATATATTAGATATAGATATTATTATAGATATAGATATACATTATAGATATAGATATATCATATAGATTCTCTATATGATATATATATATCATATATACATATATATGATATATATATATCATATAACCTTTTAATTTTCATATTAATTTGTTCTTCATCCTAATAAATTTGCACATTCTCGGGGTTGCCTTTCTACCATCATCTCCCTTGTTTTACAACAATTCTTCTTCGCCTCTCCTCTCTTTTTCTTCCCTCCCTTCTTCTATGCCTTTCTACTTTCCTCTTTCCTCCTCTCCTACTCCTTCTCTACTTCCCCTTCCTCCCCCCTCCTCTATTCCTTCCTCCCTTTCTAACCTTCTCTCCTACTCTTATTTCCCCTCCCTTTCTTCCTCTCCTTTTCCCTTTCTTCTATTCCTCTCTCTCCTTCCTCTCTTCTCCTTCTTCCCTCTTCTCCTCCTTCCATTCTCTTTCCATTGTTGTATTCATTTTCAATTCAATATTTTCCACAATGGTATCCAGGAAACCCTGATTTTACACCCCACTTATTAACTATATTTTTCAAAGTCCCCATCACATTTTTTAATTATTTAATTATTAAAAATTAAATTATTTTTTAATTTTTAATTATTAATTATTAACAATGTATTTCAACTCATTCCATATTTATATTGAAACCTTTTAACTTAATTAACCTTCCACCTCTTATTTTCCTTAGTTCCTAATTTCTTATTCCAACATCCATTAGTTATTTTCCTCATTTACTAGCCTTTCAATTTTATATCTTGATTTCAGTTTTTTTCACATTTAAACCAATCTTCATTTCATATTGCATCTGCTAATCCATTTTACAATAAACAATATATTTCTTCTTTTTTACTTCTTACATACATCATTTACTAGCATTTCAATTTTATATCTTAATATCCATTATTTTCATATTTAAACCAATCTACATTTCATATTACACCTGCTGATCCATTTTACAATAAACAATATTCTTCTTGTTGTTTACTTCTTAGATACAATTTCTACTATTAATACATTTTCCTTAAATCAACTAATAAATGCTTTATTTCAATTCCTTCTCTCCATTATTCTTCCCCTTTTACCCATTTTCTTTTGGTCTCCCCAAAATTCCACTTCTTAATATTTTTCTCCCTTTCTCCCATTCTCTTATTTTCTTCTTTTTCTTTTTATATTTATTGTATCTTTCCCCCTGAATCCTTTCTCTCATTTTTAAAATTGTTACCCTTTTAATTCTCCCCCTCAGTCTTTTCCCATTTCCTTCTCTTCCTTTCTTTTTTGGGTGATATTCCCCCAATATACATTTTGTTTTTCACTGTCAATCCCAGTGTAATCTTCAATTCTTTTCCTTTCAACATTATGTTCTTGCTTCACATTTATATTCTCTTTTTCCTTTTTCCTTTTTTTTTTTTTTTGGTATTCTAACCAGATTTCTGCTTCTTTATCATCCTTAAACACTCCATGCACCTTTTTAAACATTTCCATTAATTCCTCATATTCCCAATGTTCCATATTGTCAATTCAAAGACATTTTTATTTTAATTTATATGTAATTAAAATTCAAGTCCATATAGTGTGTCTCTTTTTTTAATTTCCAAATAGTATCCAATTCAAATATTTATCTAAACCATTCCAGTTTAAAGCTTTGTTCTTTTTCTCTTTCAAGGTTGGGATCCAGCTGTTTAAATAAGTACTCCTTTCATGTTTAAAATATGCGTTGTGGTGCTTTCTTCTCTCTCCAGTTCACAAATCCCCAGGCAACACAATATCACTTTTAAATCCACATCGAAAATACTTTCCTTTTATTGTTAAAAAATGCTTTCTCTCAGTTTTCTTTTTCTTGTATTATTTCTAATTTCTTCAAATTCAATTTTAAGTCCAGGTAGAAAGTTTTCTTTTTGGGGCTTTAGTCTTTAACTTCCTCTTTGTTCTTTTCCCTCCAATTAACATTCCAAAGTGCTCATTTCACGCTGGGACCTCTTTCAAGCTTTTTCCAAAGAATTTCTTTTTATCTTTAAATTGGCCAAATTGCTCCTCTGGTAACAATATTCCATTCAAACATTGCTCCTGCACAAATCTTAGTCTGGTTGCCCCAACTTAGAGCGGTCGTTTTAATGGCTGCCACCCCCGCTGCCAGATCAAAGAGCTGCCTCCGACCTTCGAGGAACTTGCCTGTTCTTCTTGGTCTTCTGAGGCGCCTCTCTTTCTTCACTGTCCCTCCAAGACAGTTCTGGTCCAAAGACCTTCCGACAGCAGTTTGTCTGGCTGGATTTTTGCAAAGCTCATCAGAGTTTCTCTATTTTCCAGCCAGTATCTTTGTGACACTTCCAGTTCCTCTCGACTAGACAGGCCTTTGATTGGATCAAACAGGGGTCTTCTTATGTGTTAGAACTCAGACTTTTAGTAAATGAGAATTCTCTGGTGTAGGATGTTTTGCAAGAAAAATCAAATGTACAGGTATAGAATAGATGGAACCTGACTCAATAGCAGTAACTGTGAGAGGGATCTTGGAGACCTAGTGGACAATCACTTAAATATGAGCCAACAATGTGTAGCAGCCACAAAAAAGCCAATTAAGTCCTAGGCTGCATTAACAGAGCAATAGAATCATAGACATGAAATATTAATACCAATTTATAATGACTTAGTAAGAACACATTTTGACTATTACATACAGTTTCAGTTGCCACAATATAAAAAAAGATGTTGAGACTCTAGAAAGTCTTCCAAGTGTGGCATTTACCAAAGCATTATAAAGTGGTATTAACACTTCAAGTGATCTTGATTCTATGCAGCCTAGAACTGTATTGGCTTTTTTGGCAGCTGCTGCACACTGCTGGCTTATATTTAAATGGTTGCCCACTAGGACTCCAAGATCCCTCTCACAGTTACTACTATTGAGCAAGGTGTTGTGACTCCAACCCCCGAGCCCGTTTTATCGGAGGGAGAAGACTCCGAAAGTGAAGGAGAGGAGTTGGCAAGGCCTCCCTCTCCAGGACCCTCCTCTCTGGCAATGCCTCAGGTGTCTTCCGAAGGAGAAGAGATAGGCCAGGAGCCAGGCACTTCCGAGCAGCCGCAGTTAGACAGCGATGGAGATAAGTCTTGGCTGGATCCCCGACAGTGTTGGAAAGACAAGCACGCGCAACAGAGAAGGAGGTGTGCCAGAGATTAAGTTGAGTCACTGGACCACACCCCACAGGGGATAAAAGGGGGTGTGGTGGCCATTCAGGCTTTGTGATGAACAAAACTGAAAGCTAGCAAATCATTCTGCATTTCTGGAACTTTGTTATATGCTCTGCTTGGATTGATTCTTGGACTGGACTTGACTATTCTTTGGCTTTTGTGGATTTACTTTGATGTTTTCGGAGGAGATAAACCTCCCTTTGTAAGTAAAAACTTTTGGCAAGCAGCCACTGGGTTGCTGCCAATCTGTTATCAAAGGAAATTCTTGTCTGCTGGTTTACTTTAACTCTTGGTCGACTGCTGGTGTGCGTGTGTGAGACAGGGACAGAACACAAGGTACCACATATACTGTACCTGTGCATTTTGTTTTTCTTCCAGAGATTCCAGAGGTTGTCTGTCCCTTGCAGTCATGTGACCATATTTTGAACTCTCAGCAACTGGGCCATATTTACAGCCATTGGCAGCAACCTGCAGTCACATGACCATTGTGGCAGTGTTGCTAAACAACATTTACTTCTTTTGTTTGTTTGTTTGTTTTTTTATAATGAATCATTGGTTTTCTACCAACTCTGACATTCACTTAAAAACTGCAGATTGGCTTAACAACTGTGGTGATTTTTTTTCATGACCACCTTAGAAAAGGTGGTAAAATTGTATTGACATTTCTTTGATTATTTTCAGTTTTAAATTTATCAATTTACACTGGGTATATTAAAATGCTATTTTTTAAAGCAAGAGAGTTTTTAGTGTAATTTTAAAAAGGGGATGTCTACATGGATGTATGTACAAATGTGCATAAGCTAATATGTTGTTTTTTATTTGTAATGGGTTTATTTAATTCTCAGAAAAGATAAAATCTACAGATGAACAGATAGTTTATATATTTGAGCAACTGCTGCTCACTACCGTAAAGCATTAGTAAAAGATGCTAAGCAAAGTACATTTAGCTGTTTTCATAATATTGTATTAAAAAGAAAAACAAGAAATGTGAATTTTTGAGTTTAGTAACAAAGTGTTCACTATGTTATTGTTTATGAATATTAAAAGGAAAAGAGAAATAAGAGGGACTGAGAAACATGCCTAAAACTAATATAGATTACTTAAATATTTGATTTCTGATTTTTTTTCATTTTTTTTCATTTCATTTTATTAAATTTGTATACCGCCCTACTCCCGAAGGACTTCCCTTTCTTTGTTCTTTGCAATATCTTTTAAATTAAACTTTAGAAACCATGTTATAAATATTTGCATTAGCCTTGCTGTTTCATGTGCTACTTCTATGTCTGTCTGTCTATCCATCCATCATCTATTTCTATCTATTTATCCATTTATTCATCTATCCATCTATCCATCCATCGTCCATCATCTAATCTAATCTATCTATCTATCTATCTATCTATCTATCTATCTATCTATCTATCTATCTATCTATCTATCTATCTATCTATCAACTATCTCTATCATCAGTCTGTCTGTCTGTCTGTCTGTCTGCCCATCCAGAAGCCAGAAGTTAAACCTTTGTTTTACTTTGAGTGGCTGGATCTCAAAAATGTTTGGTATGTGAAGGAAATAAATTTTCTAAGACTAGTTTTGCATGTATTCCTAATTAGAATTGGGTGTTACCTAACAGAAAATTTGAATAAATTGATTGTTTTTTCTGAAATAAAGCTGCAGGAAAAATAGAAAGGTTGATATTACTGTAGGTTGCAATGTAACAATGTATTACATTTTCTCCCGGTGTAGAGTATAGAATGAAAAAAAAAAAAGAATAAAAATATCTGAAAACTGAGTAATGCTTCCTTCCCTTCTTGGTAGAATGACATAAAACCTTTCAAAGAGAGCTCATAAAGCTGATGCTCTACTGGGTGATCATTCCATACAGATAAAGTTAAAAAAATATAAATCCTATTATATTTTTGAAAACCTGATAAAGACCAACTTGATATCTTATTCCAATGTCAAATAATTATTTTACAAATCTGACTTACAAAATAGGCTGTTTTCTTTCCACTTGCTATTTGCTTCCCTTTTTGGGGTGGTCAAATTCTGATCACATGGTTTTCTGGGATGTCAAGAAGGTAGGCATAGAAGGTTGATGAGTTCACCTTCTTCTGGAGAGGACTCTCTTATCACTGACAATGCTTGATTGTGTAGGAACTATAGCGTGCTAGCAATATCTGTTAGATAATTTGCAGAGATACTGTCAACCCTGATAGCTGACCTAACCGAAGCCAAAGAAAGCTATTTTGAAGCTTCAGTGTTGCCACACTGGAGCTGAGAGATAGGGAGGGGGGAATAGAAAATGCTGGGGTTTTGTAGCCAAAACAAAATACTTTCTCCTGGGAACCAAGGACATTCTCACAGGAGAGAGGAGGAGTGAAGTTACCAGGCAACTGGATGGCACCTTGATTGGACCAGATGACTGATAGTTTGGGAAAGGGAAAATTTTTTTACTTTTAATTAGGTGAAAACCATGGGAACATTTAGAGTTGGTTTTCACCAGCCTATACCAATGTGATATATCCAATAAACCTGTTCTTTGAGGAATCTACCTGCCTCAAAGGTCTGTTTGCTATGGGTGTATTCAGTGGTGGGTTGCCCTTGGTTCGGACCGGTTCTATAGAACTGGTAGTAAAACTGGCGGGAGGCTCTGCCCACTGACCCCGACATCATCAGAACGCTTCTGTGCATGCGGTGCGGCGGATGCGGTGCGCGCGGCCCCGTTGCAAACCGGTAGTAAAGGTAGGTAGAACCCACCCCTTGGTGTATTACTTGGAACCCTGACAGATACTGCATGCAGATTGGTACAGTATGATGAGGAAAGCTAGTAAAGCAGGAATTTCTCATGGCCACACCAAAAAAGTCATTTTATATATATGGGATACTTACAAAAGCCTTCAATGCTGAGACACTAGCAGTTATGTGACCATTGACTTGAAAAGGTAGGAGAAAGATGTCTAGTACTTAAGCCTGTGTTCTAACATAGTCAGGGCAAAATTCTGGGCTAGTGTTAGAGAACTTTGTTTATAGGTAGTGTTGTGACTCTGACTCCCGAGCCTGTCCTCATGGAGGAAGAGGACTCAGAAGGTGAGAGGGAGGAACTGATAAGGCCTTCCTCTCCAGGACCCTCCTCTCTGGCAATGCCTCAGGTTCCATCCGAAGGCCAGGAGGAAGGCATTCCGAGCACCCATTGATAGAGAGTGATAATGATGAATCCTGGCTTGATTCCAGGCCGCGTCGGAGAGAGAAGCGTGCGCAGCAAAGGAAGAGGCATGGGAGGGCCAGGGATTGAGCTGACTCACTCAGCCATGCCCCAAAAGGGATAAAAGGGGGCGTGATTGCTCGGCAGGCTTTGTGACAGACAAAAGTTTAAACTCTAAAGAGTCACATCGTGAATACTGCACTTTGGCTCAAGATATCTTTTGGACTAAACTCTTGTGGATAATTTGTCGCTTTGGAAACAGACTGCAGATAAGGCCTTTCCTGCTCTTGGGAGTACTAATTGGACTTGGCAGGTGTTTTACAGTTAGCTGCCAGAACTCTTTCGGAAACTTCACATCTCGTCTGCCAGGAATTCTGGTCTGTTTATACAATAAATTATTGGCAGGCGTGTTTGATATTGCATTTGTCTGTGTGAAGACGGGGGACAGAACAGGTCTTCTTATTTCTTGCATTCAGTCTTGTGTTTGTTGAGAAGATGAAGCAGGGAGCACTTAATTATCACATAAAGTACAAAGTCAGCATGTAGAATAGCAATAGCCCTTAGACTTATATAGTACTTCTCTAAGTACTTAGACTTACATAAGCCCTTAGACTTATATACAGCCCTCTCTAAGTGATTTACAGAGTCAGCATATGGCCTCCAACAATCTGGGTCATTATTTTAGCAACCTCGGAAAGATGGAAGGCTGAGTCAGCCTTGAGCTTGATTGAACTGCCAGCAGTTGGCAGAGTTATCCTACAATATTGCATTCTAACCACTGTGCCTCTTTTGAATGAGAGTGAATACTCAAGATACAGGCAGGGAAGGACACTGGCACATAGAAAGTGGCATTTATAGACTTGCCACCGCGTCTTATTGGTAGAGCAGTAAAACTTTGGGTTGATGCTAAGAGCATACTGTGTTTCCCTGAAAATAAGACTCTGTCTTATATTTTTTGAATTCCGCTTGGCCTTATTTTCGGGGAGGTCTTATTATTTTTGGGTGCATGGAGCAAGATGGGGCTCCTCTTACCGTCTTACCTGATTTCCAGCTCTGTCTCCTTAACCCTAACCAGAGGAAATGGTGGGGACCAGCTGCACATGCGCTTAAATATTTTCGGGGAGAGTTTATTTGGAGGGGGGGTTATTTTTGAGGAGGGCTTATTTTAGCTCATGTGCTCAAAAGCCCGATTGGGTTTATTATCCGGGGAGGGCTTATTTTCAGGGAAACAGGGTAGCACCCATTCATTTATTGTTAAGAGGTTTAACACTGCACTACATTTACAGAATTTTTTTTTAAAATAGCATCTTTATGCCCACATTTGGAGTGCTGAAAACTGAGCAAAGCTCTAAGTTGTATTGGTAGGACCAGTGCAGAAATAAAAAGTCCCTTAGCAGAGTTAAATTGAGGCTTGCAGCTGGCCACATTCGTGAAGCTGAGAAAAATGAATGCAGCTGAAAACAAAGTCACCCCAAACAGTCAGAGGAGCAGAACTGTTTAATGAGGATTTAAACTAATTGGCCAGTTAATCATGACAATTGCATGAGTTACCCCCCCATCAATAATTCTTAATATATGATAATAATAATATATGAAATTGAAAGGACTCCGGTATCACCCCCCTTGCAAATACTGTATATCTCCTGTAACAACCCAGAAGCAGTGACAAAATCCATTAAACCTGCAAAGCTACTGTATGAATCTCTTTGAAGCTCATTGCTTTTGATTTAGGTTTGAAGTAGATTCCCACCTCATTTTGTGAATAAATAGGAATAAAATAATCATCTCATCTATATCTAATTGGAATCACCATTATGTGCAAATGAAATAAAAGCAAATTCATTGGGTTGTTTTCTTCTTTCAAGGACATCCCCTTCAGATCATCACTGCAAGGATGGGTGAACTGATGGGTGGATGGACAGGTAGGTAGATGATAGATAGAAAGAAAGAAAGATAGATAGATAGATAGATAGATAGATAGATAGATAGATAGATAGATGATAGTTAGATAGATAGATAGATAGATAGATAGATAGATAGATGATAGATAGATAGATAGATAGATAGATAGATAGATAGATAGATAGATGATAGATAGATGATAGATAGATAATAGATAGATGATAGCTAGCTAGCTAGCTAGCTAGCTAGCTAGCTAGCTAGCTAGCTAGCTAGATAGATAGATAGATAGATAGATAGATAGATAGATAGATAGATAGATAGATAGATAGATAATAGATAGATAGATAAAAGATAATAGATAGATAGATAGATAGATGATAGATAGATAGATAGATAGATAGATAGATAGATAGATAGATAGATAGATAGATAGATAGTTGATAGATAGCTGGCAATAGCACTTAGACATATATACCACTTTACAGTGCTCTCTGAGCAGTTTACAGAGTCAGCACATTGTCCTCAAAAATTTGGCTCCTCATTTTACTGATCTCAGAAATATGGAAGCCTGAGTCAACCTTAAGCCAGTCAGGAACAAAGTCTTTGCTGTGAGTAGTTAGCCTGCAATACTGCATTCTAACCATTGTGCCACTATGAGTCAGATAGATAGGTAGGTAGGTAGGTAGGTAGGTAGGTAGGTAGGTAGGTAGGTAGGCAGGCAGGCAGGCAGGCAGCAGGCAGGCAGACAGACAGACTTCAGTGCAGTGGTGGGATGCTGCCGGTTTAACAACCGGTTCGGTGATTGCGCGCTTGGTGCGTCCATGCGCCTAACATGCGCTGTGCGCAAGTGCACAGTTTTAAAAATACTAACCTTCTGTGTTTCCACTTGGGAGTACCACAGCTGAGGTGCAGCAATCTGCTCTGTCATGCCAATCAGCTAAATGTAAGTAAAGTGCAGAGGCGGGTGGGTGGGTCGACCTGATCATCGGAGCAAACCGGTTTGCTCCCAGCTGATTGTCAGAATTACTGGTTCACCCAAACCGGTCTGAACCGATAGAATCCCACCCCTGCTTCAGTGGATATGGAGGTTTTCTACACATAATCAATACAGCAGTTAAAAAACAGGCCATTTGAATCCTTTGGAAAACTTGGGGATGAACAGTCCCGATATTATTCCTATGAGTCTATGAGAGAGAAAGCAAGAGAAAGAATTGGGAGAGGTGAAGAATCACTGAATGCCAAGAGATAATGCTAATGCAATATGCATCTGCAGTTGCCATTTGAAATATGTTGACCATTTTAATGCTCAGGAATAGACTCTAGTTCTCTCAGAGGCAAAGCGATCATCATTTATATCCTGACTAAATCAAGGGCAGTCCAGTTACTATTTATGTTGTATACTCCAGTGAGTTTCTGCTATATTCACTGCATCGGTATTGCAATTTAAAATGCTGGGTTGCAGCCAAAGGAGAGTAAGGTAGATGCTTTATTGTGAACCCATGTGTTGTACTGTAGATGTGGAAGGAGACCAACAAATCAGCAGATAACCTTTCCATCATAGCCTTGCATTTAATAAACAGGCAGATCCATTTATTCAATTGAGCAAAATGTCAGACGGACTGGACATACTTGCCCTTGAGGGCAGTGCATCTAGCCTTTGTAAAAATTGTTTTATATATACTATAGCTACCACACCTGGGCTGAAAAACTCTGGGCAGCCACTAGAGGAACACAGAGAAGCAGATCAAACACTTTACTGCCATCTTGTGGATGACCAGATTTTGCACCCGAGAAGGTAAAAGTTCCTCTCGCACATATGTGCTAGTCGTTCCCGACTCTAGGAGGCGGTGCTCATCTCCGTTTCAAAGCCGAAGAGCCAGCACTGTCCGAAGATGTCTCCGTGGTCATGTGACTAAACACCAAAGGTGCACGGAACGCTCTACCTTCCCACCAAAGGTGGTCCCTATTTTTCTACTTGCATTTTTTACGTGCTTTCTTCACCTCTCCCTCTTTCCCTTCCTCCCCACCTCCCCAACACACTAAATTTAACTGAATTAATTCTGGGTACATTTCCCTGGAGAATACATGAACAAAAAAGGAAGCAGTAAAAGGTGTATAGATGCATACACTTGTGTGAATGTGTGTGTATCTACAAATCAGTCCTGACTCCTGCCAACTGCCTGAAGCATTTTCTCTAGCTATCTTGGCAAGATTTTTCAGATGTGGTTTGTCGTTGCCTCCTTCTGCCTACTTATGAGAAAGTCTGACTGACTCAAAGTCACCTAGCTGGTTTATTTCCTAAAGTGTTTTCATGATCTCCCATTTTCTAGTCTGGTGTCTTAATCACTACACCCAATTTGCTTTCTAAATACAGTTTTTTTCTGTATCTGGGCAGCAAATTTTGTGGAGCCAATTGCTGTGGGTCTGAAGCTTCCTCCAGTTTTATTTGGTGATCTCATCCAAGACTAAGGACTTATCCTTATTGCCCAGTTGCCCAATCATTTCTAAAAGACAGAGACAGATGACATCACTAATCACAGATGACATCTATTAATTTCTCACCCACCCTCAAAGCAACATCAGAAAACATTTTTCTGCTCCATTTTCAAAGTTCATTTCATGTATGTTACTTTAAGTGCTCTTGTCTGCTTGGGATAAAATGCTTCTAATTCATTGGCCGCTTCAACTGAGCCAATGCTTCTCATACACTATAATAGTCTTTATACATCTCCTGATCAGCATAAATGAATAGCACATGGTTAAAATCTTTACCTTTTTTTCTCCTAAGTTAGATGTCAGGTTCCAAGCAATGCATTCCTCATAAATTGAAGTCCTAGGCATTCCTGTTTCTCAAAGTACAAATTTATTTAGACACATCATATTGGCACTAATAAGGATGCAGTGGCTCAGTGGCTAAAATGCTGAGCTTGTTGATCAGAAGGTTGGCAGTTCAGCGGTTCGAATCCCTAGTGCCATGTAACAGGGTGAGCTCCTGTTACTTGTCCCAGCTTCTGCCAACTTAGCAGTTCGAAAGCACATAAAAATGCAAGTAGAAAAATAAGGACAACCTTTGGTGGGAAGGTAACAGCGTTCCGTGCACCTTTGGCATTTAGTCATGTCGGCCACATGACCACAGAGACATCTTCGGACAATGCTGGCTCTTTGGCTTTGCAACGGAGATGAGCACCACCCCCTAGAGTTGGGAATGACTAGCACATATGTACAAGGGGAACCTTTACCTTTACCTTTATTGGCACTAACTGGTGAAAAGCCAGTACTAAAATTCTTGGGCTTTTCACATCAGTATAAGTTTCAGTTTTCTCAAGTTTCCAAAACTATCGGTCACATTGGCCAACCAAGATGGGAACTGGTTTCTTGGTGACTTCTCTCCTCCTCCTCCTCCTCCTCCTCCTCCTCCTCCTCCTCCTCCTCCTCCTCCTCCTCCTCCTGTCAGCAAGCCATTGGAATGTACATGACTCATCGGCTAGCTATGCTGTGGGTGCTGAAAGCTCCAAACTGTGTCAAACTGAAATTCAGAGTTAATAGAGATGGCCAAATCAGCTGCTTTAGTTGAAGAAAATAATATATCCAGTTTTGTGTCTACTTAGAAACCACTTGTAGACTTTGTGCTCAAGACACCCATTCTATACCTGTGCATTTGATTTTTCCTGCTTAAGCGCTAGACCTTACTTTTCTTACCAATGAATTGCTGAATAGGATCCATTTCTCTAATCTATCAAGATCCTTCTGAATCTTTCATCTGTCTTCCAAAGTGTTAGCAATTTCCCCCATTTTCTTGTTCTACCTTACCAAGAAGGAGGCTGTGGTCTACTTTGTCAAATGCCTTGCTTTGTCAAATGTCCAACTATGCTATATCCATAGCATCTCCCTGATCTACTGATATACTTTGGGAACTGAGCCCATAGAATCTGGACAGATGTTAACCACAATAACATCTTCAATAACATCATCTAGCACAGGGGTCCCCAACCTGTGGTCCATAGACTGGCACCAGTTCGCAGCATGCCAGAAACTGGGCTGCATAAACAAGCGATGCACCATCCACAGGATGCAGGCAGCACATGAAACGACACCGCCTCTGATCCATGGAAAAATCTCTTTCCACAGAACTGGTCTTTGGTCTCCAGAAGTTTGGGGGTTGCTGATCTAGTGTATGTATTGCAAAAGTTGTGTTAGTTGAAGGAGAAAAAAAATGCTTCCAATCCAGGATTGCTCAAGATTCAGATATCTTACTATCTGAATTATTACTCAATGGGCTGGAAATGAAATGAAGACAATATTGTCAGTATATGAGTGTTCATAGACTGGAATAGACATGGCAACAGGTCAGCCAGTGGGGACTGTTTGGAAACTGAAACATAGTATTTGTTGTATGGGGCCATAAGAGACAGTTTGGAGCCTGGGTGTGGCTTAACTGTTCTGTATATAAGCTTGAGGGCACTAGCTTCTCCCTCCTCCATTCTGCCTTCTCCATGTTTGCTTTCTCCATTTTGTGCTTCCATTTTATGCTGTGTTTGTACTTGCTATTTCTCTTCTCTACGACGTGGAAAAACCTACAAGGGTCTTGTATGACTTATGTGTTATTATGTACATAAAGAAGTTTTGAATCCTGATGAATTGTCTGATTGTGTGTGCTGCAACAAACTCTGACAAATATTAAGAAGATTTGTCTTCTTAAAAATCCAAATCTTTCTTCCACGAAATTGCAAAACAGAGTCATAAGAATTCTGGACAATATTATTTCTAATTTCTTTGTCTGTAAAATAAATCACCACATCTCTAGGCAATTGCCTTTGTTTTGCCAACCAGGAGTTTATTCTATAAATTCTGTCAATCCTGCAAAACACTTCATCAGGTTGAACCTTTAAAATCCCAGCCAGAATTTCAGAAGATATCTTCCTTAAATCATCTCTGTCATCTTCCTGCAAACCTCTCAGTCTAATTGCATATTCTGTAAAATTGTATTGGATCCTTAAAACTTCTCTTTCAATCCTCTGTTGTACATTTGTACATTGTACATTTTCTTCATTAACAGACTTTTGATCAGCCTCCATTTTAAGTTTGTCTTCTGAACTATTATCCTGAATGTTTGCCAAATCCTTTTTAATTTTTTGGATCTTGTCATCCAAATTCTCCTCAGTTTCTTTCATTTTAGAGTTAGTATTTGCTTCCAACTGAGTCATAAAGTCTGCTAAGCCTTTAGCTACTTTTAAAATCTTTCGATCCAAAAAGCCAAACTTAGATTTCATCAATTCACCAATTTCTTTGATTTCCAACTTAAATTTTTCAAGTTGCTGATTCACAATCTCATCCCTTCTTACAATCTCCTCAAGAAGAAATTCTATTATATTAAAGTCAGATTTCTGAGACTGGAGAGTTAAAACTTGTTGATGTAATTTATTAATGGGGGAATCCCCCCCCACTGCCTGTTTGTCTAGTTTTATAAGTCTCAGTGCCATTTTTCCACGCAGACAAAATTTACTAGAAAAGAGAGAAAAAAAAAACTTTTTTCCAACCAAGATCAATATCAGATCCTCAAAGAGAAGAAAAAAAAGAAAAAAAAAACAGAAGTGAGAGTGAGATTTTGCCTCAGTTACAGCCAAAAGTATTCATTCCGCTACTTTGTAATTGAAAACGGAAGGAGTTTCCCTTTCAGCCTCTCTTCAAACCGCAGCAGCAATCGCCATTTTAAAAAAAAAACTTTTTTTCCCTTCACTTCACTTCTTAGGCAAAATAGAATAGAAAGAATACTTGCGCTTCAGGATCAGAGGTCCAACTCATATCTTCTTTAATTAATTTATTTGACAGATTTACAGGCTTGCTTTTGCCCCCTAGCTCTGCGTGTAGCAGAGATTTCCCAGAGCCCGGAGCATCGGCTGGGGATACGGGGAGTCTCTTCCGCTCCCTCCCAAAAGTAAATAAAAAACTTTTGGGATTAGGCAGAGGACTCTACTCACCCCAGCCGGCTCTATCTCCGTTTCCTAATGGAAACGGAGTTTTTTCGAGCCGCCATTCCGCTGAAAAAGGCGGCTCTTTACAGGCAGTGGGTTCGATGATCCCAAAGGAGCGTCCAGCGGGGACAAGCAGCAAACCGGAAGTCCGGTTTGGATTTTTAAGGAACTCCCGCCCAAGATGTTAATGGAGAGGAAGAAATTTGGTTTTCTAGTGAATGAGTTAAAAAAAGGAATATTCTATTTAGGTGGGACGGTTTAATATTGAGACACCAAGGAGTAAGATACCAACTGGATACAGTCGAAAAAGCGGAAGAATTTTATCAAAAAATTTTAAAAATAAATTTAACATCTTTAGGCATAACACAGGACAAGCAAAAGGAGTTGGAAATAAAGGGAAAACATCAAATTACAGAGGCTGTGGTAGATAAACTGTCTTTGGACTCCTTGGATACCCCAGCTGGATTGTCTATAAATTTGAGAGCAGTGTCATCTGATTCTAATGTGATGAACTATCAACTTACAGACAAGTGCGCAAATCAATTAGTTGATATACAAGTGATGGAAAAGACATATGAGATAATAAAACAAAACCAACAAGATCAATTTACAAAGCAGAATGACAACCGAACAGCTGATACACAACTTGTAGGAAGGAAATCTGGATGGAAATGCAACCCGCAAAAGAAAAAGAAAAGAAACAGATCTCGTAGAAATAGTAGTTTCTAAACTAAGCAACAGTGAAGCCAGGGATTTTAAAAAAAATAAATGAATATGTGAAAAGATATTGGAGGCGAATTATCGTTTAATACTATCTTGAGGAAAGTGGCAGATCTCTGCAATGCCGTGATTTTGGGATGTGGAAAGAGCCTTACACTGTTGGATTTGAACTATCTATTTTGGATTTCTTTTACCGATAAATATATTATATCTATTTCGAGTTACAAGGCAAGAGAGTCATGCTGGGGCATGCAGAAGATCTGGTTGTTACCCACTAAGATGATGGGGATTTATAATCCTGATGAAAACCACAATTATAACTATATGGAATATAATTATAATGTCACTCGGGTGGTTGTTTTTACTTTTATATATACATGAGGATACTCATTATTGATGGGGGCAGAAGATGACTGAAGATTTTGAATAAACTGTTGCACCAGGATGCTATGTTACCCTATTATGGATGATGGATTTAACAATCTAGTGGAAAGACATCAAAGAAGATACTAAATGAATTATAAATTTAAAGTTATTGTCTTTTCTTTTTTTATAAAATGGAATGTATATATAGACATATGTATATTTTAGCAGAGTGGGCAGTGGATTATATTTAGAATTGTAGTGCATGGTAATCTTGCAGGAAACTGGGTTGAAATAGGTTAGTTTAGTGATTGATTAGTTTAAGAATAAGGATTTTTAAGTCATATATTTCGGGGAGTGGAAGAATTGGATAGAACTGAATAAATGTTAAATTTGGAGAAGGCTGCTTTGAAATGTTAAATTAATATATATAAAAGTAAAGGTTATGTTGTTGTAATAATAATAATATTTTATAAGTTTGGGGGAGGAGAAAAAGGGTAGATTGTGAAAAGCGGAGAAAAGCGGAGTTATAAGAATACTATGCTAAGGGTCAGTATTTTGAGGAGTGAGTAAGGGCATGGTAAAATATTATGTAATTAATTATGAATTAGTTTATTGTTGTGAAGAAGAAGTCACAGGGGGGGATGGGTGGTGAGGGGGGGTTAGGGAAGAAGGGAGGAAAAGGGGGAAAAACTTGTATTTGAAAAACTTTTTCAATAAAAAAAAAAAAAAAGAAGATTTGTCTTCTGATAATGGCTTGTGGGGCATCTTCGTGACCCTAGGGGATGTAAGGAATAGCCTTGTGTTTCCCTCAGACTGCATATGCAGAGGGGATTTAATAGGTGGGATATATCTGAAGCAGAATCAGAAGAGATGAAGAAAAGAAGTCAACGATAAAGAAGACAAGAGAAGACAGCAGAACTGTCAGAAAGCAGAACAAATGAAAAGAAGAGTGATAGAAGCAATCATGAAGGGTCAAAAGAAACAGTGAAAAATATTGAGATTCAGCAGAAGTGACCAGGATAAATCACTATCCAATTTTCATACCACATTTGTAATCAATTGTGATTTTGGTAACAAGCCTTTGTATTTGATGAACATCATGGTTCCCTACCCTGGATTTCATCTTCTATAATCCCCAACAATCACAATCAATGGCTGCTAGGGGATTATGAGCATTGCAGTCTAAACTCATATCAGGGCAAAGAGATTGGTAGTCTGATTTATTTAGTCATTTTTTCTTTCTCCATTTTATTTCATCCTGCTGCTTCATAAAGTTCCAAAAACCCGTGAGAAAAAAACCTAAATCATTGCAATCTGCTTCTTTTCTTTCTGGTTCTAACATTCTAAAGATTTTATTCCTGGAGATCAGGGGTGGGCTTCAAAATTTTTAGCAAGGGGTTCTCTGCCTGGTTGCTGGGTGGGCGTGGCCAGGGTGGGCGTGGCCTAGTTGGCCTCCTGCACCATGGTGGACTCCCCAGGCTCCAGAGGCTTTTCTCGAGCCTTCAGGAGGGCGAAAACAGCCTCTCCAGGCCCTGAGCCTCCGAACACGCCCTGCACTTACCTGCATCCAAAACGGGCCACCTGGGGACTCCCAGGAGCGGAGGGGAAGGGTGAGCAAGGCAAGCCAGGAGTGGGATTTGGGGGTTCGCCGAACTGCACAGAATCTTATCTAGAGGTTCTCCCGAACCCCTGCAAACCCCCAGCAGCCCATCCCTGCTGGAGATCAGAGCAAATGTCTGAAGATGTCATCTCCTGATTCTAGACAGCGTTGTATATGATGGGTTAAAAATTGTCTACCCATAAACCAGATTAGAAAATACATGTGCAAATCTTCTTCTGAATATTTACCATTCAATGCTCCAGTTCCTCAAAGAAATCAGAGGCAGGCAGGCGTTTTTGTTATAAACAACAACTAATATTAAACAATGCTATTTTTTTTTTAAAAAATGTAACACTTATTTATAGAAATTTGGCCTCCAGATGAAAAGCTGCTAATTAAAATGCTTAGTGTGTTTAAACAGCTTTATGCTCTTATTGATCTTCCATATTCATTGTTATGTCTCTGCTCTCACGCACAGATAGAAATATCAATAGGCGCCCACAACGTGTTTTTTTTTTTCTGAGATGGTAATAAATTCACTGGCTAAGTAATGCGATCAAATTAATGCAAGATAAGTCACTTCCTCCCCTGAAATAACACACTCGTTTCCCCATTTATAAGCAAAAGAAATGGGAGCAGATAAGACATAATACATCAGTTGGGGTTTGATTAGCGTGATGATTCATTTCCATAGCACTTTTCAAAGCACAGAGGTGCTCATTTTATTTTTCTTTTCATTTACACTAGCAATAAACTTGCGAGACAGGCAAACTAGAATAAAGACAGCTTCAAGCCTACCAATGACTTGATAATTCACATCACTGTGGAAAGTAGTTTTGATTTCAAATGATCTTTTCAAAAGCAATCAAAACCTCTAACATTTCAATCCTCTGCGTATGTTCCCTTACAGGTAAATGTTAGACAGTGCTCCCAAGTAAATCTAATATCATTAGTTATCATGGGGTTATTGTCACCCTGATGGAAGTAGCTTCTACAAATAAGAGCTGTGTCCAGAGGGGGTTTTATTCACTCATTTGCAGAACTATAGCAACAGGTGCCCTTGACACTTTCTGGGAAGCTACAATTACAATATTGCAAAATTTTCTTATTCATTTTTGTACCACCCTTTCAGGGATGGTATTCACTTACTTTCACTACCGGTTCGCAAATGTTTGCCACCTCCCCGCATGTGCAGAGCTTTCCGTGCATATATGCAGAGAATCAAAAATGGGACGTGATGACATCTGGGCGAGTGGGCGGAGCCTCCCAAAGCCGCCACTACCGGTTCTCCTGAACCGGATAGAACCAACTGAATACCATGACTGCACCCTTTTTACAGTTCAAAGCAACATACACACTAGAACAGGGGTCCTCAAACTATGGCCTGTGGGTCAGATACGGCCCGCTGAAGCCATTAATCCAGCCCATGTGGAACCATGAGGTTGCCCTGCCCACATCATCCCACCTACCTGCTGGCCCCCACTTGCCTTCTGGTTGCTGGGGAGGCCAAAAATGGGATGCACGGAGGCCTCTGGAGGCCAAAAATGGGCCTGTTTTTTTGTCTCCCCAGCCTCCAGAGGGGGAGAGAGAGAGAGGTAGGGAGACACACACACACACACACACACACACACACACACACACACACAAGCAGAAGTCCCTCATACACACCTTAAGGCAGCCACATCCCTTCTAACCACCCCCAGGAGCAAAACAAATTACACTTTAATTTGTGTGTATTGTTTGGACTGCTAAATTGGCCATGCCCACCCAGTCACATGACCACCTAGCCACGCCCCACCCAGCTGGTCTGCCCCCCCCCAACAGTCTAAGGGACCGTGAATTGGCCACTCTGTGAATAACAGAGTTTGAAGGGGCCTTGGGGATATTCTAGACCAACCTGCTGCCCAAGCAAGAAACCATATTCCATTTCAGACAAATGTTTGTCCAATCTCTTCTTTAAAACCTCCACAATTTCTGGAGGCAAGTCTTTCCACTGATTAACTGTTCTAATTATCAGGAAATTTCTTCTCAGTTCTAGATTGGTTCTCTCCTTGATTAGTTTCCATCCATTACTTCTTGTCTTGCCCTCAGGTGCTTTGGAGAATAGGTTGATCCCTTCCTATTTGTCCTATACCAACAATCTGTGAGGTAGACTGGGCTAAAGCAGAGAGCAAGTCTGGCCCAAAGTCACCCAGTTGACTTTTATGGATGAAGTGGACTGGAACTCATCTTTTATCACTTCTAGTCCAAAACTCCTACATCACACTGAGTTTCTGATGTGGCAGCTATATTACTGGCAGCATTAACACACAAGCACAATGACATATCCATTCATATCACATTTCATGCTATGCTTTCTGGCCCACTCCAAAGTTCCCATACAACACTGAGATATATTGGCCATTCTCTACCAGGAGAGATTCTTTTCTGCCTCTCTGATTAAAAGGTCCTGTTGAGGAGACCACCACCTCTCAAGGTTCATGGATGTAAATGGAAAAAAAAAAAAGACTTTCTTGGTGGTGGCCTCCATCCTTTAGAACATTTTTCCTGAAAAATATGCATGGTCCTCCTAACCCTTCTTTTCCGTTTGAAGCATGCATTTGTTCTTGATGTCTTATTCTATTGCATGCTTTTATTTTTTTTCTTTTCATTTTTGTAGAGTGTATTTATTTTATAGATAAAAATAAAAAGGAAGGAAGGAAGGAAGGAAGGAAGGAAGGAAGGAAGGAAGGAAGGAAGGAAGGAAGGAAGGAAGGAAAGAAGGGAGGGAGGGAGGGAGGAATAAAAGAAGGAAGGAAGGAAAGAGAGAAGGGAGGGAGGAAAGAAGGGAGGGAGGAAAGAAGGAAGGGAAGAAGGAAGGAAAGAAGGGAGGGAAGAAGGGAGGGAGGCTTTGAAATGAGATCAAATTGCTAAACGAAATATATAAAAAACAGGACATTCTACTAGCAAGGACTATATAAATCCATTTGGATTTATTCTGGGAACAAAGTATTTGCTCATATGCATTATTACCATTTTCTCCCTCCTGCATTTTAATCACAGCAGGTAGTTTCTCGGGTTATCTGGAAATCACTCTTCTACCTCCACAGTTGAACTGTTAGAATGGAAGTCAAGTGGCCAGATTTCCTGAAAGGCATGGTTCAACCATTGACATTTGCAAGCAATCGTTGTATTTCAAACAGTTACTGGAAATCATTCCCAAGTCAGCCTGACATAAACCAAAGGGCTGACTTTCAAAAATGCCCTACATTACATAGTATGATCTCACCAAGATCTGAATGAAAGCTATTGAAGCTTGTGCTTGAATATCAAAGAGAAGGGAAGAGAGAGAGAGAGATGAAAGCTACGAATAGCAAGTATGATGCTTTTTCAAAGACCAACTCAATTTATTTGCTTTTTATGGCAAGTCCCCTTCCCCAGTTCTCCAGGTTTCAGATTTTTCTCTGAAATATGTATTACAGTGTCTGAAGGCTATATATTTGCAAATAGACTCATATAAGTTCTTAGACTAGGGAGTTATGCTCAGAATAATGCAATCTTTTACACCAAAACAAGATTGTGTGTTTCTCGGTGTCAGTTTATTTAAGTTTGTACATACACACAATATATGTAGATATATATATATATCTACATATATTTCTATCTCTATCTATCTATCTATCTATCTATCTATCTATCTATCTATCTGTCTATCATCTACCTATCTATTGATAATAACAGCCAGATTGATAAATATATATATATATATATTATATTTAGCAATCTAATTCTCCAAAACTCTTTTTAAGAAATAGCTTTTCTATTGTACTATAAATGCAATTATCCTTATTTAAAGACTACATTTGAGGAATTTCTCTCTCCCCTTATGGCCTGACTTCCATATTTCCATTTGACTTAAGCAGTGGTGGGTTGCCCCCGGTTCGGACCGGTTCACAGGAACCGGTGGTAAAACCGGCGGGAGGCCTCGCCCACTGCCCGGATGTCATCATCGGCAATCTGCGCATCTGCAAAAGCAAGGCGCGTGCACTTGCTTCACTCACGCTTGCGCGTGAACCTGTTGCGAAGCGGTAGTAAAGGTAAGTAGAACCCACCCCTGGACTTAAGTAAAATATCATAGTACCAATATATGATTTGTTCTTGCTTAAGGCAAAATCTTTTGTTCCTTGGAATCAGGAGTAGTATTCACTTACCTTCGCTACCAGTTTGCAAATGTGAGCGCACATGCTCACTTCGCTCACACGTGCCACCTCCGCGCATGTCCAGGACTTCCGCACATGTGCAGAGCATCAAAAATAGGATGTGATGATATCCGGGTGGGTGGGCGGAGCGTCCCACCGCCGCTGCTACCGGTTCGCACGAACTGGATAGAGCCAGCTGAATACCACCACTGCTTGGAATGTAGGTTGATATAAGTTTACAAAGTTATTAGCCAACTTGAAAATAAGAGCACAAATCTAAACTAGACAAACCACTTTTTTTTCTCTAGGAGGAAAATAAGCATGAAACATAAATCTCCTCTGATTGCCTTCCTGCCAGATGGAAGAGCAAGCTAGGCCAGATTTTTGTAAAAGCAACTGTTTAATCACATCAGCTTGCACTTGGCTAACATTTAAATCTGAACACTCTTTCATTTTAATTATTTGAAATACTGCAAAAAACTTTGTGTTTATTTCTCGAAGGCAAGCTGCTAAAAATAAATAGTTCAAAATGCTTTCCCCCTAGCTTATTACACACAAACAAAGCAGTTCAAATGTTTAGAAACGTGGAGCCAAATGGACTATTGTAGAAAAATGGTCATTCTTTCTACCATCCAATTTTTGAAAGGGGTGAACAGTCAAGAATACCAATAGGACAACATACGGATGCTGTGAAATTCTACCTGGCTAATTTGTGTCTCAAAGATCAAATGAAAATTGTTTTCTTCCTGCAATAGCTTACCTACAAGTATACAATTTGGTACCTGGTTGAAGGTGAGCTGTTTATTTCAGCTTTATTTGTTCGACATTCATCTTGCCTTAACAAATAACAGATTAACAATGTTGAAAGGGACCTTGCAGGTCATCGAGTCCAACCCCCTGCCCAAGTAGGAGACCCCTACATCTGCCTCTACCTAGGATTGAACTCACAACCTCCTGATTGTGAGGCAAGAGCTCCACCTCTAGGCCATCGGGTCTTCAAACTCGATTTCATTGAGGGCGGCATCAGGGTTGTGTTTGACCTTGGGGGGCCAAGGTGGGTGTGGCCAGGGTGGGTGTGGCCAGCTTGACATCACTCATGCCAGGGAAACCTATGGTGGCCCGAGGGTTCTGCCAGGGAAAACAGGGATTTTTTAAATGTGGTAGACCTGAATATAATTTCTGTAGGATATAAATATATTTATACATTACTATTTGAAGTCAGAATCAATTTTGTTTCTTGGAAAAGAAATATTTTCTTACATTATAGCTAGAACAGACTCTGGTGCTTCTTATACTTCACAGTATTATTAAATATCTTAGAGCTTTGGAGTGGCTAATATCTTTGTCCATTGGGATTGTTTAATTATGGCAAACACACTTAAGCCCTCTGTGTTTACTATATTTGCAGTTCTCCAGAAACTTACATTGTTTAAATAAACCACAGAACTGCATTTGAGTTCCTTCCCCAGCACCAATCGCCATACTGGACAGTATATGTATTTACCACGTATGCTCGGAAGGAATACAACTTGCCAATGTTGACAATAGAGGACTCAATTTACATTCCTGCTCCATGGGAATGACAGATAGGCCATAGCCAGTGTTGGTTTTCAATCAGACTTGCACAAATCCTGATCCAACAAAGTTCTTTTGGCTTTCTCTTGTGGTTGCCAAAGGTTTTCACAAACACACAGACCTATATATTTCTGCAGTTATAGGTAACCCATTAGCCTGGGGAATTTATCAACAGCCTCATGGACTTAGTTACAATGGTGATGGGTATACCTGTTGTGGCTCCGTTACCTGAGCCTGTGTTATCGGCAGGAGAGGACTCCAAGAGTGAAGGAGAGGAATTGGCAAGGCCTCCCTCTCTAGGACCCTCCTCTCTGGCAATGCCTTCGGTGTCCTCCGAAGGTCAAGAGATAGGCCCGGGGCCAAGCACATCCACGCAGCCACAGGTGGACAGTAATGAGGAAGATGAGTCTTGGCTGGACCCTTGGCAGTGTCGCAGAGATAAGCGCGTGCAGCAGAGGAAGAGGCGTGCAAGGGATTAGGCTGAGTCACTGGACCACACCCCACAGGGTATAAAAGAGGGTGTGGTGGCCGGTTCAGCTCTGTGACAAGCAAAAAACGGATATTGGACGACCTTCTTTGTATTTACTGGACTGTGTTGATTATTATGTATTGGCTTTGTTCCCGGACGAAGGGAGAAACTCCCCCCTCGTGAGTAAAGAATACCTGGCAGCCAGCCACTGGATTGCTGCCAATACAGAGCCTTGATAGTACAGTGGTTTACACACCCTGTTATTAACACAGCTGCCTGCAATTTACTGCTGGTTCGAATCTCTCCAAGGCTCAAGGTTGACTCAGCCTTCCATCCTTTCTAAATGGTGAAATGAGAACCCAGTTTGTGGGGGCAATAAGCTGACTTTGTATAAATATACAAAAGTATGAAGGCTATTGCTTAACGCATTGTAAGCCGCCCTGAGTCTCCGGAGAAGGGCAGCATATAAATCAAATTTAAAAAAAATAAATGCTGATACCGGATAAACTGTTGTCAGCTGAGTTCTTTAACTGTTGCCTGTCTGCGGGGGTGCGTGTGTGAGACGGGGACAGAACAATACCATTGGAAGACCATATTAGGGACATACCTTCATGGAGAAAATCTGTCAGTGTGATTGGTAGAGTCAGAAATGATTTGATGGCACATAAACAATGAAGCACAAAGATCAGTTTGCATATCAGAAGCTAGGCAAATTCTTTGGACCATTCTCTTCTCAGAAACATAGCACCTACTTTTTAAAATAATATAAGTAAACAAGCTTTTTAAATACATTTATTTCATCCAACATGTCTCAGCGGCTCCATCTCTCTACTGCCAAATAGCATTTATCCAGATGTCCGCAATCCAGATCTGATAGCTTTATCTTTATTGAATATGATAGGTTGACCCTTGATACCACGGGTAACTCCAGTTAGGGCTAGATTAACTTTCATTTACCAAGCTTAAATTACGAAACAAAAAATATATATGTAAAAACCATTGTAGAATCACCTCAAATGCCCGTTTAATTCTTCTCTGGAGACAGCAGCTCATTTTCTCTGGCAACTGCTATTGAGCTTGATGTTTTCAAAATTGACCCCAATATATTTGGCTAAATAAGTACTTTAATGACTTCATCTAAAAGATGTGCAAATCTTTTAAGGCTGGCAGCTGCATTGGTTTCATTTGTTTTCACCGGTAACATTGTACTGCAAATTAGGGCATACAAAACCTTTGCTAGACCAATTCTCGAATACAGCTCATCTGCCTGGAATCCGCACTGTATATCGGATATTAATACAATTGAGAGAGTCCAGAGGTATTTCACGAGAAGAGTCCTCCACTCCTCTAACCACAATAGAATACCTTATGCCACCAGGCTTGAAATTTTGGGCTTGGACAACCTAGAACTATGCTGTCTACAGTCTGACCTAAGCGTAATACACAAAATTATCTGCTAAAACGTCCTACCTGTCAATAACTACTTCAGCTTCAACCACAATAATACACGAGCACACAATAGATACAAATTCAAGGTAAACCACTCCAAACTCGATTGCAGAAAATACCACTTCAGTAACAGAGTGGTTAATGCCTGGAATGCACTACCTGACTCTGTTGTTACATCCCCAAACCTCCATAACTTTAACTTTAGACTGTCTACCATACACCTCACCCCATTCCTTAGAGGTCTGTACGGGGCATGCATAAGCGTACCAGTGTGCCTACCGTCCCTGTCCTACTGTCTCCATTTATTCGTACCCATTCACTATGTTCATATTTATGTTTATACTTATGCCTGTTATCTTTTATATGTTTGACAAACTAACTAAATACATAAAAATATAATAAAATACTAAGAACAAGAAAATGCATAGCAGTGACATCACCAGGCCTGAATCTTTTTACAGAGTTTCAGTGGTGTGAAAACTTAACACATACGTTTTACTTTATTTCCCCCTTCCAAAAAAAATAATAATCTAAAAATGGCAGTGATACTTTAGTGATTTTTCTCACCAATGATAACAGAGCCATCCTGGGGAGTCTCTAGGGAGGTTTTTGGAATAAAGCCCCCATAAGCAATCTGGTGGGCATTGTTTTTCCAATTTTAAAAGCTGTCCAGATCAAGGTCCATCAATGCATCTTGTAGTACTTACTTCCAAAGTATAATGTGTGCTCCGCAGAGATTCCCCGCCCCCAATTCTTCTCCAGCAGTCATTTTATTGGATTAGTTTGTAACTAAAGCTTTCTCCTTATCCACCTTTTTGACATAATGCATAACTGACTAAGCCCTTTTCATGTTTTCCCCAAACTCACTTTTCTAAGCTAAAAGAGACTGATTTTTCCTTCCCTTGATCAAAAGATTTCAATTTTTCAGTTCTACAATATATTTTGAAGGTTGTAAAGATATGCAAGGCATTAAATGTGGTAGTAATAGAGATATCTATAAAGCATCACAATATTTTAAAGTCCTGGTAATCTCCAATTCAAAATATAAAAACAGCCTGAAGTTGACCACTCTGTTGATGAAAGAAACTAGTTTTTTCTAAATTATTATAGCTGTCCTCTGTTGAATTTGAAGATTTGATAAATGTGTTTCATAACAAGATTAAATCTGATGGATCACATGGACTTGCATTATGTACTGTTATGGTTGAAATTTTAAACATTCCTTCATATTTTGATAGCTTATGACATTTGAGATTCAACACATATTTGATATATGACAATTTGATATATGACATATGACAAAATATGAACAGCAACAATTTTAGCTATTAGACTTGCAATTCTTTAATTCAAACATTATGTTTGATATTTCTAGTCCATATGCATTTTTAATTCTGCAAATAACATTTGACTTGCTACCCAATCTGTTCATATTATTATTAGTAGCTGATAGCTACTGCAGATGACTCCTAATTTCAATGAAGCTTTGTTAGTTGTTTTAAATCCATGAATATTTAATTAAAACATGCAGTTGGCTGGAATATTCCTATTATACTCAAGGTAGACCTTGAAACTAAACTGTCAAGATTCCTTAGCCAAGAATAAATGTTATGCTTTTAGGAGTTCCAACATATCTAGTTGGGACTGGTTGGTTTAGAAGAATTTACCTGTTTAGTCAAATTGAACCCTTTGACAATCAGAATTACTTTTCTCCATTGATTTCAATCAAGGGTGGGTTCTAAATTTTTTTACTACCGGTTCTGTGGGTGTGGCTTATTTTATGGGCGTGGCTTTATGGTCATGTGACAATTCTTTAGGATTTAGCAGAGGTGCTGGTCTACCAGGCTTTTAGCTGCTTGCAGAGCTGTACTGGTCTACCCATTTATTTTTGCAGGCACCGGTCTACTCATGTATTTTTGCAGGCACTGGTCTATCCATTTATTTTTGCAGGCACTGATCTACTTTTTTTTTTTTATTTGATTTATATGCCGCCCTTCTCCGGAGACTCACGGCGGCTTACAATGCGTTAAGCAATAGCCTTCATACTTTTGTATATATATACAAAGTCAGCTTATTGCCCCCACAAACTGGGTCCTCATTTAACCTACCTTAGAAAGGATGGAAGGCTGAGTCAACCTTGAGCTTGGTGAGATTCAAACTTACAGTAATTGCAGACAGCTGGTGTTAATCACAATGCTTTTAGTCTGCTGAGCCACCAGGCCTACTCATGTATTTTTGCAGGCATTGGTCTACCCATTTATTTTTGCAGGCACCGGTCTACCACCAAACTGCCTTTTACCACTGATCAGCTGTAAGGCAGCCCTTTGAAGCCCCGCGGCAAGAGTTTAAACAGTTTTTTTCCTTATAGCCCATCAGCTGGGACTCAGGAGGCAGCAATAGATTGGGGGTGGGGCCAAATAAAAGATAAGAATAACGCGGGGTGGGGAGACGGGGGGCAGAACCAGTTCAGTGACATCATATCGTCACCGCTACCGGCTCGGCGGAATCAGGTGGAACCCGGAGGAACCCACCACTGATTTCAATGTGTCCAAAATCTGTCTAAAATTCACTGAATTGACTCACTTGCTTGTAATCATGACATGCTAAACATGCAAGAAGATGAATGAGGACAAATGAACAATGATTAACAAAAAAATTTAAGTTACATTTTTAAATTCAAGTCTATTTTTTTCTAAAGTATATCTGTATGTCTCGTATTTTCCCCCCAAATTTGAATTTAAGGTCATTTAGTAAATTTTTAAAGATCTCCAATCCATCCAAAGCAGGAGTGGGTTCTACTTACTTTTACTACCAGTTTACATCACACCCACATGCACACTCTTCTGCGCATGCGCAGAAGCTTCTGCGCATGTGCAGATCACCTATGATGACGTCCGGGTCAGTGGGCGGAGCTTCCCACCAGTTTTACTACCAGTTCTTGTGAACCGGTCCGAACCGGGGGTAACCCATTACTGATCGAAAGACCAAACCTGATCTCCTTAATATTAACAAGGTTGTTTGTTAGGTATATTGTGACTTCAGACCAAATCCTAAGACTTTAAATCCAAATTAACACAACACAAGAGCTAAAGTCTCATATAAAACTAGACTATGATATCAAAAAGGAAAGCAATTTGACATATCATGCATGCTGCAAAGAAACATTCAGGTTCTCTACCAATAAGGGAGTTTATGTTTTCACTATATCTTTTCTAAGAGGTGAAAGGCTTCTAGCTTAAGGAGTGAAGTCTGAGCCACAATCAATAGATTGTAGCGTTCATGCAAGCTTTTTAAAAATGCTTCTCAATAAGCAGCTGTAAATCACAGGATGTGACAAAGAACTTGGGAAAGGGATAAACAAAGCTTTATTGTTCTCTTTTTACTGCAGGAAGAAAATATGCAGTGGAAATAGATTATTAAAAATTCTCAAAGTGAGATTTGTACAATTAATCATTCTTAATGAACATCATTCTTCATCTGACTCTTCTGTTAATCAGATTATTTATCCAAAGGCACTGGTAAAATACCACAATTTTTATTCTCTGAGCCAGTCCTGTAATGGTTAATAGTTGTCATTTTTGCAGCTGTAGCAACTTCTCACCTCAACCAATCAGGGCTCTTTTTGAAGATACTTTTCTTCTTAGTCTCAACATTTATTTTTTTATGTTTCAGTGTCCCAATAGAAGACATCATTTGTAGCTCAGGGTTGAACTCTGGAGTTGCACTGATGATGTTACTTTGGGTAAATGAAATGTCTGCAAGCAAACATTCTCAGAGAACTCTAAAGAACCAAGAATGCCACCCATTTCAGTGTCTTCAGTGACAAAGGAAAGCAAAAATATAAACAGCTGCTGGCTGACCAAAGTTTATTATGAAAATACTGAGCATGTAACAGGGACTTGTCACCTGTAGGGAGTGGAAACACCAAGAAGCTAAAAGGCAGAAATTGTATATAGAAGAATAGCTCCATAATGTGTAAATTCATATATATATATAGAATAATGGAGTTGGAAGGGACCTTGGAGGTCTTCTAGTCCAATCTCCTGCTTAGGCAGGAGGAAACCCTACATCACTTCAGACAAATGGTTATCCAATCTCTTCTTAAAAACTTCCAGCGTTGGAGCGTTCACAACTTCTGGAGGCAAGTTGTTCCACTGATTAATTGTTCTAACTGTCAGGAAATTTCTCCTTAGTGCTAAGTTGCTTCTCTCCTTGATTAGTTTCCACCCTTTGCTTCTTGTCCTGCCTTCAGGTGCTTTGGAGACTAGCTTGACTCCCTCTTCTTTGTGGCAGCCCCTCAGATGTTGAAACACTGCTATCATGTCACCCTTAGTCCTTCTTTACATCATACTAGACATACCCAGTTCCAGCAACCATTCTTTATATGTTTTAACCTCTAGTCCCCTAATCATCTTTGTTGCTGTGTTCTGACCTAGGCTTCCCCAGCAGCACGAAGCCGAGTCCTCGTCCCGATAAACCCCTTTTATTTAATTTACAGTGAATTCCTTTCCAGCAAAGTCTCCCACAGTCTTTCAAGATAGTTCACAATTACCGATCTTTATCAGGCTTGGAGAGTGGCCAGGCTGCTATCTTTCAGATGCCGCAATACTTGGCAAAAATGCAGGAATGAACTAATTATCTCCTGCAAACTCCACTCCCCTTTCGCTCCTCTTTTTTTCCCTCTGGGAGGGGCCATTCATCGTCCACCTGTCGCCTTATTCCCAAGTCGACCCTTGTTCTTTAGCTGTTCCCTTCATCTGGCAACTCTGCACATGCACACACTGGGAACAGGCTCCAGCTGTTCATTTGCCTCACTGATGTCTGACTCCAAAGGCAGCTGATAACTGGCATACGGTTCTGGCCCCCTCTCTGCCCCTGATGTAGAGCCCTCATCAGAGCCTTCCCCAGACTCCAGGACTGGCCCATGTTCCTCCCCAACCTCCTCATTGTCCGAATCTGCTGCCAGATCCACTGGCCGCTGGCAGGCCACAACAAGCTGTTGAGTCTTTCAAGTGTTACTGTGATTGACAAACATAGAAACCATGTAAGCAGATGATATTTTGGGGCACTGGTTGCTCTGCTTCTAGTAATATTTATTAAGTAGTGACTGAAACAATGAGTTGATTTGATCTCTTCCTGCCCGAAGGAGAACCAGCTTCATTATACTTTTCTCATGGTAAGGTTCAGGAAACTCGCAATCTGAATCACGAATGCAATCAAAGCACAAAAGGCTGTGTCTCATTATTTTCTGAATATTTTAGAAATGTTCTACGGATATTTTAGGCAGGGGAAAATAAGCCCTCCTCCTGAGGTGGTATTATCACCCATCTCCATCTATATTTTGATTTTTAAAAAAGGAATACACAATGCACTAACAAATGCCTCTGTCCCCATTTGCTGAAAGATGCTAAAGACTTCCTCTGAGTTAATAGTATATTATAGGATAATACATATAAAAAGGGGTTGACATTTCATTCATTCATTGCAGCCCAGATACAATAAGACTTGTGTATCTGAAGAGAAAGAACGACACAGAGGCTCTGCGTTTAATGAACAAGGAATACCTTTTGCTAAATAGAGATCATATAACATTACCTAAGCTGTTCAGTCACAATGGCTCAACTGGCATAGAAATTAGTGAAATTTAGCACAGACTTAAGAAATATTCTTAAGATTAAAGCAACCAACTTTAAGTTAGACTATAAAATAAGTGGGTTGAATGGATGTTAGTGGAACATTCTACCTGCATTCAAAACAATGAAATTTTGGTGTCTGCCCCTGGCAAGACTGGCCAAAATGTTTAACAATATGTCCCCAAAATTTGGAAATGTAAACAAATACCTGGCACATATTACCATGTTTCCCCCAAAATAAGACATCCCCTGATAATAAGCCAAAATGGGCTTTTGAGTGCATGCACTAAAATAATCCCTTCCCTGAAAATAATCCCTTCCCGAAAATATTTAAATGTATGTGCAACCGGTCCCCACCATTTGCTTTGGTTAGGGTTAGGGAGACAGAGCTGGAAATCAGCTAAGACAGCAAGAGGAGCCCTGTCTTGCTCCATGCACCCCAAAATAATAAGACCTCCCTGAAAATAAGGCCAAGCGCTTATTTTGGGGTTCAAAAAAAATATAAGACAGGGTCTTATTTTGGGGGGGGAAATGGTACCACATATGGTGGGCCTGTATAAAGGCAAGGAAATTTTGGATACAAATTCATATGTGGTTAGAAAAAATTGACCAGACAACATATAGAGTTTAAGCCAGAATTATTTTTATTAGGCATTATATCAGATGTTATGGTAAAGGGACAATATACCTAATATCACACGTTTTGACCGCAGCAAGAATTATGTATGTACAGCAGTGGAAGAGCAAAAACACCACTTCAGAGGAGGAGACTATAAGCAAGATACTAGCTTGTGTGGAAATGGACAGACTAATGCTAAAAATAAAAGATAAAGGAGATACAGTATACTATGCAGTAGTGGGTTGCCCCCGGTTTGGACTGGTTCACAAGAACCAGTCCAAACTGGTTCTCCTCATTTGTAAAAATAGTGAAGAACTTGCAATAAATTTATTTGGAGCAGAACCAAGGGTAGGGTCCATCACATCTTTCCAATTTAAATCAACGTCCCATATAGAAAATGTTCTGTTTTTTTTTAAAGTAGAGATTCACTTCTCTTTTAAAAGACAGTTACATCTGCAACAGGGTGGGTTCTACTTACCTTTACCTCCCGGTTCGCCACCAGATCGCGCACATGCGCTTGCTTTGCTCACGCGCGCGTCTTGCTTCTTTGCATGCGCAGATCACTTCTGATGACATCAGGATCAGTGGGTGGGGCCTCCCGCCGGTTTTACTACCGGTTCTATAGAACCGGTCCGAACTGGGGGAAACCCACCACTAATCTGCACCTAAAAACATTTTAACAGATATAGTAGGTGTTTTTTTGTTGTTGTTCCTTTAAATTTGGCTGTTGATATGGATAACAATCCACAGTGATTATATACTTGTAAAAAAGTCCGTCTGAATCATCAAGTATAAATTTTACCATCATCACCCTCCCCATATTATAAGTTCAGAAGGTTGTATTTTTTAAAAAATACTTGGCTTTGACAGTATGACTTCTAAATAGAAAATAGGGCCATGACCATGGACATCCATGGGTGGAGATGGAGGCAAACATTCGTGAGATGATAAACATCATCTCAGGAATGCTGCAGCAAATGTTTTTGCATTAGGCTTTGTGATCTCAATACATAATTATAGCATTACTGTGATGACATCATTCTTTTGGTGTCATGGCAATTTGTTACACTTGCCATTCCTCAAGGAATCTGCATTTGTTTCAATGTATAGTTAATTTAAATTTAATTAATGAATGATTATGTTTCATTAGAAATATCCCTATTTTTTCCCCTCATCTATGATATTAAGAGCAACAATTTTAGTAGGAGCTTCTCTTTTGGAAGGCCACATTCAAGGCTTTAGGAAAACTGCAGGTCCTGGGGCTCCACTTTGTGCATCCCAGCTTAATGAATACAATTTTTGCCCATCAGTTTCTAATAAAACCCAGGAAAGGTTTTTAGCTAGAAAGAAACATATTGATTACATTGATGATTGATGAAGATTATGAGCTAACAAGTAGTTTCTGAATCCCAGCAATTATATAGGTTTTCTCTATAATGACCTATCCAGGGGTGGGCTGATCGGGGTTTGCAGGGGTTCGGGAGAACCTCTAGTTAAGATTCTGTGCAGTTTGGAGAACCCCTAAATCCCACTCCTGGCTGGCCCTGCCCACCCCGCCCCTCCCAGGAGTCCCCACACGGCCTGTTTTGGATGCAGGTAAGTGCAGGGCATGTGCAGAGGCTTGGGGAGGGCAAAAAACAGGCCTACCAGAAGCTTGGGAAGGCCGGAAATGGGCCCATTTCTGGGCTCCAGAGGGCCTCTGGAGCCTGGGGAGGCCATTTTTGCCCTCCAGGAGGTCAAGGAAAGCCTCTGGAGCCCGAGGAGAGCAAAAACACCCCCACCCCTCGCCGTGGTGCATGAGGCTGACTAGGCCACGCCACCATGACCATTTTTATTTATTTATTTATTCAATTTATATCCCGCCCTTCTCCCCGAAGGGACTCAGGGCAGTGAACAGCCGAAAATTAAAATAACATACAATATAAAAGTTAAAATAACTAAAAATAAATTAAATTAATCGGCCTCCCAATTTAAAACCCCAAGATGTACAATTAAAAACTAACCCATAAAACCTATTCAGGCCAGGCCGGCTTGCTGAAATAAAAACATCTTCAGGGCCTTACGGAAAGTACGGAGATCCGGAATCAGCCGTATTCCGGGAGGTAGCTCGTTCCAGAGGGCGGGTGCTCCCACAGTGAAGGCTCTCCCCCTGGGGGCCGCCAGCCGACATTGCTTGACCGACGGCACCCTGAGGTGGCCCTCTCTGTGAGAGTGTTTTGGCCGGTGGGAGGTTATCTGTAGCAGAAGGACCATGCCCACCCAGCAACCGGTCAGAGAACTCCTTGCTAAAATTTTTGAAGCCCACCCTGGACCTATCCCTAACTTTTCAGGTCTTTCAATCACCACTCTAACTGAGTCCATCTTGCTGTTGGCCCTTTTCTTCTCTATTGTTCCATCTTTCCCAGCATTAGAGCCTTTTCCAGAGATATAAGTCTTTGCATGATATTGCAAAGTAGACTAATTTGATCCTTGTCATTATGCCTCAAATGAGAACTCTGGGTTGGTTGGTTTAATGAACCATCAGTTTGTATTCTTGGCTGTCCATGTATTCACAGGAGTCTTCTCCAACACCAAAGTTCAAAGGCATCAACACTTTTCCTATCCTGCTTTCTTCAAAGTCCACATTTGTCAGAGTATGAATATTCATGGACTGGAATAGATCAGCCAATGGGGACTGAATGGAGACATGTTAACAAGGTCAGCCAATGAATAGGCATGATAACGGGCTCAGCCAATGAGGCTTATTTGAAACAGAAACTTATGTCTGAAGTCTGGGCATGGCTTGGGCAACTGAGTCTGTGCAGAAGCTTAACTACTCTGTATAGAGGAGGCTCTCTTTGTATTAAGCTCTGTGCTCAGCTCTGAAATGAAACAAGCCTGGGCTTGTCTGCTCTGTTGAAATGAAACTAACTGTTCTCTCCTGCCTTGTGTTTTGCTTGTAACTGCTACTATGTTGAAGAAGAATCTATATTGGTATTGTACATTTATCTTCATGTATTATTATGTATATAAAGAAGTTAATGAATCCTGCTGCATCAGTCTGCCTGCATTAGTCTGCCTGCATCAGTCTGCCAGTGTGCTTTCTGGATTTAATTTTCTGCAACAAGCTCTGACAAAATTTCACTTCCACAGAGTGTCACAGGTCATACATACCATGCTTGCATCATTCTGATGTTCGTAGGTCACATCCTGGCATTTGAATATCTTTTCCAAGACTTTCATATCTTCTCTACCAACTGCTCGTCTGCAGCATCTTTCTTGTTCTTGTTCCTTTACTCAGGTTAATTAGATTAATAATTATTAATAAATAATAATCAACAAACTCAGGCAGAAAATTACAGTTTCTTCTATTTTTCACCTTGCAGAGAGGAACACAAATTGAGTACAGCTGCCTGCCACTTCTTTGAAGAGCTCCACTGCCGAGGCTAAGAAACAATTAGTGCTTTGCCTTTTGAAACTGGTTCAGAAAAGCACCAAATTGGAAGCATGTCTACTCTTGAATCTTACGGTGTGGGGGCTCTATGTTCTTTGATTCACAGCTGGTTGAAGCTGATTGGTGCCAACTCCCAGCAGGTTTCTTCTTTATTGCATGTGCTGTCAGTGTTCTAAATTTTAGTATATTGAACTTTTATGAATATTTCTAAACATAAAGCGCCATGAAATCACGTCAATGCAAGTTTGCTTTGAAGTGAACGCTGGCAGCTTTCAGACTCAAGTGATGGAGGATCAGAAGATTTAGTTGTGTTTTAGCTATTTTATCTGGGTATTTTAGATTCTTAATTTGCTACTCACCCTAAGCCTTCACGATGGGATATGATAAATGGGTGTTAAGAGCCATTGTGGCAGCCCAAAGGCTAACACTCCTGCCTTAATAGAATAGAAAGGGACAATTTCTACATATAGGTCTTGACAGTGCAAATGGATGACCTAACAGGTAAAAAAAAATCCCTTTTTTGGAAAAAAAAAAGATGCAGCTATCTAAATGGTAGGGATAGAGGAAAAATAAAGTATATTTCATGTAGATTAAGATTGTGTAGGAAGTTAGCACCCACCCCTTTCCTGGAAGAGTGAAATATTTTAGGAAATATGAAAAAGGCAGAATATTATATTTCCCTGGATGAGAAATGGAGAAGCATATTTTACAGACAAAGCAGCTCCTATCTTCCTGCCCCCACCCTTTGTCAATGGGCCATTAAGGCCTGGGCCAGTCTATTCTACATAACAAAGATCTACCTCCTTCAGGCAGAGCCATAGTAGGAATTGCCAAAGATCCAACAAAGATAGGATTAGCCCTCTACACAATAGCAGCAGAAACTCACCACATGTGACCTGGGAAGCACATGTGACCATCAGCCAGCAAGGCTAGCTAAGACCCCCACCCCCTGGGAGTCTGACAACCAATCAGGGTACTCTTTCTGGGCCCCAGGAAGTTCAAAGCCAGAGAGAGCATAAAACTCAAAAAACTCGCTGTATCTGCCCTTTTCTGTTCAGGAACTCAAGCCATGTGATCCTGTCCACCATTAAACCATCTTTCCAAGCAGTCTCCATGTTTCCAGTGTCTTTTTCCCCACTTGGAGCAGAACCTAGACGGAGATTTCTTCCAACAATTGCATGTGCCTAATAAATAAAATATTATTTAGAATTGAATTAAGATAGAAATCAGGAGAGATATAATATAATAATACTAATAATTCCACTAGTCTCGGTCCAAGGATTTCTCCCATTTAACTGAAGAAGTCTACGTTGAAATAAAGATTTGATTATCTCAGCCTATTACCATCTGGAAGGGAATAACATAGGTAGAATTCATTAGGTATACGAGGTCTATGGCTTTATCATTAATACTGATGGTGGTTCATACTCATGCATGTCCATCATTTAATCCTCATATCTTGCATCTTTGAAGGAGCCACCACAGGCATAAATAGACTTTTCATTAAAGTTCAAGGAAGTTCAACCAAATTAGGCTATGAACTAAACTTCCCAGAGAAAGCGAGAGATATTCACATAATAGTTGCATTCCACCAACGCATTAAATTATGCAGATTTCCCAATTGCTACAAGCAGCTCAGTATAGCATAAATTACCAGTGCAAAACTTAGCACAAAACAAAACAAAATCCCCTTATACTTTTGCAGAGATACAACTAATGCTGTAGATGTGATACATATTTAAATAATCTCATGAATGAAAATTTGAATTTCCATCTATGTTTCTAAATTACTTGTTCTGTGACTGCACAGGCCACATAATATTTCTATGGATTACAGAGTCTGTGTACTATAAATGAGATGCAAAAGGATCCATGATGGAGAATGCTTCAAATATAGGAAGTAAATAATTTAAACCAAAGTCCTTTCTGGATTACTCTGTTGTTGAGCTCTAAGACTTATGAATGAAAGTGAATATACGTGTCCCAGGATAATGTTGCAGGATCCAATCTGGGTCGGTCACCCAGATCCCAATAGCTAATATATGGGACTTCTTGTTGTGTTTCATGCTTGTGTATATGCATGTGTCATGCCAAGGGTGGGATTCAGCCAGTTCGGACCAGTTCGGGTGAACCGGATATTAATTTTAATCTGGTTTGCTGAACCGGTAGTTACAAGGACTGGCTGACTCCACCTACCCACCCCCTCCCCTCCCAGGAGTCTCCGTGCGGCCTGTTTTGGATGCCAGATAAAGTGCAGGGCCTGCATGGAGGCTCTGAGAGGGTGAAAAATGGGCCTACAGGAAGTACTGGAAGTCCAGAAATGGGTCCGTTTCCAGCCTCCTGAGGGCCTCCAGAGCCTGGGGGAGGCCATTTTCACCCTTCCGGAGGCTCAAGGAAAGCCTCCAGAGCCTGGGGAGGGTGAAAAACTGGCCTACTGGAGGGTCTCTGGAGCCCAGGTGAGGCCGTTTTCACCCTCCCAGAGGCTCGAGGAAAGCCTCTGGAGCCTGGGGAGGGTGAAAATGCCCTCCCTGCCATTGTGCAGGAAGCCAACTAGGCCACGCCCCCATGGCCATGCCCACTCAGCAACTGGGCAGAGAATCGGTTGCTAAACTTTTTCAATCCCACCCCTGGTCAGAGCCCTACGATTCTTTTTTTTTTTTTTTTAAATACTTTATTGAATTTTCCAATTTTTAAAAAGACAATGTACAATCACAATCTTGATCCGAGGTGCAATGTTTACACATTTCATAGATCAAACATTAAGTGAATTCCATCCATAACTATACAATATACAGTTCTATACAATTCTCTACATTTCTATACAATTAAGTCCATTTCAGGTGTCTAACAAATCATAGCCTATTATCATATTTTTATCCTATTCTTTAACCAGTTATACCAAATTCCCCATACTTCGTAGTACTTAGAGTTCTCTTCATTTTTTAGCTCGCTCGTCAATTTAGCCATCTCTGCGCACTCTAGAATTTTATTTATTAATGTTTCTTCAGAGGGGGTAGAGTTGGATTTCCAGAGTTTCGCAAAGGCTAATCTAGCCGCAGTAATAATTTGAATTGCCAATTGGGTTTTATTGTTGTCGAGACCATCTTCAATCATACCTAAGAGGAAGGATTCCGAGGCCAGGGCTATCTCCTGTCCCATTATTTCCGAGAGCCAGAGTCGAATCTTTAACCAAAACTTTTTGGTCTCAGGGCAAGTCCACCACAGATGATAAAAGGTGCCGACCGTCTTTCCACATTTCCAACATAAAGCAGAGGAATTTGGAAATATTTTGGCCAGCCTGTCCGGGGCTAGGTACCACCTATGCAACATTTTGTAGTGATTTTCCCTGAATGTTACCGATTTCGTTATTTTAAAATTTCTGTTCCAAGCTATCTCCCAGTCATTGAAATTAAGGCCATATCCTAAGTTTTTCTCCCAAATGCTTAGCTGATTTTTAGCTATCGTCTCGGCTCTATCCTCATCTAATATAAAGTTATAGATTTTCGATAACATTTTCTTATCTGGTCCCCAAATAATTTTGTCAAAATATCCATATTTCATTTCAATACCACATTTATCTCTATCTTCTTGAAATCTAGACTTGATCTGGAGATATTTCCACCAATCCAGAATAAACCCCTGGTCCCTCAATACTTCCAAGGGTTTGAGCTTCCCTTCTTCATCCAAGATATCCTTATATGTGCCCATTTTATAGTTCCCTCTTCTATTTGGGGCCACTAGAGCATCCATAATCGACAACCAACTAGGAACCTTGGTATATATCTTCTGTCTAATTTCCAGCCACGTACGAATCAATGTCTCTCTAATTTTATGTTTATAGAAATGAATTTTCCTCCTATCCTTTGTATCCCAGAGGTAAGCGTGCCATCCTTCAAGGAGATCGTGTCCTTCTAGTGTCAAAATTCTACCTTCTTGTAATTTGATCCACTCCTTTATCCAAATTATTTTTGCCGCCTTTTGATATAATTCCCAGTCAGGGAGCCCGAACCCTCCCAAATTTCTTTTCCCTTGAAGTGTCTTGAGAGAAATCCTCGATTTCTTACCCTCCCACAAAAAATTCCTGATATGTTTATTCAAATCCAAAAAAAAATTTTTATCTAATGATATCGGTATATTTTGAAATAGAAATAGAAATTTCGGTAAAATATTCATTTTGATCGCCGCAATTTTACCAGTCAGGGACAATTTAAGCCTCCTCCACCTATCAAGGTCTTGATTAGTTTTCTGCAATAAGGGGATATAGTTATCATCTTTTAATGAAGAAAGTCTCGCCGTAATCCATATTCCCAGATATTTTATCTTCTTAACTACCTGGAGGCCTAATAGATCTTCCAATTCTTTCGTTTGTAGGTTTGTCATATTTTTCACAAGTATTTTGGTTTTGTTCTTATTAAGTTTAAGGCCCGCGACTTCTCCATAATTCTGAACTTCCTGCATTAATTTTGAGCCAGTGTCTAATGGGTCTTCTATTATGAAGGCAACGTCGTCCGCAAAAGCCTGTGTTTTAAATATTTCCTTCCTAATCTTCAAGCCTTTGATATTTTCATTAGTTCTAATCCTTCTAAGTAAGACCTCTAATGCTAGAATGTAAAGTAAGGGGGATAGGGGACATCCCTGCCTGACTCCTCTTTGAATCTGAAATGTCTGGGTTCTGTCTCCGTTAACTAATATATTTGCCCTCTGATTTTGGTAGATATTCTCTATCATCCTCCTAAAATTAGTCCTGAATCCCATTAGGTCTATTTGGTTTATCATGAAGGTCCAATTCAAATTGTCGAATGCCTTTTGGGCATCGACAAACATTAAAGCCATCTGTTTTCCAGGGTGTTGTTCATAATATTCAATGGTATTTAGAACTGTTCTCAAGTTGTCTCTAATCTGTCTCCCTGGGAGAAAACCATTTTGATCCTTATGTATCCATCGGTTTAGAATTTTCTTGAATCTCTCCGCTATTATAGTCATAAATAATTTGTAACCTGCGTTAAGCAGTGAAATAGGTCTATAGTTAGAGATCTGCTTCGGGTCGGCACCTTCTTTCAGAATGATCGTCAGGTACGCTTTCCTCCAGGAGTCTGGGATTGTTATGCCAGCAATAACATCATTTAGAATTTCTAACAATTCCAGTTTCAGGGCATCATCAAGTTTTTGGTATAATTCCCCGGGGAGACCATCAGGGCCTGGGGTTTTGTTCTTCTTTATTTTGGATAAGGCGGTTCTTAACTCCTCTATGGTGATCTTTTCATTTAACATTTCCTTTTCTTCTTCCGGAATTTGAGGAAGGTTGGCTTCCAACAAATACTGTTCTACCTTGTTTAACTCAATTCCTTCATTTTTGTAAAGACATTCATAAAATTTTCTTATGCTTTCTAATTTGTCTTCTTCCTTCGTCAACAGGATGCCCTGTGGATCTTCTAAAGCTAGTATTTGGTTTTTTCCTTCTCTTTTTTTAATTTATATGCCAGCCATCTCCCCGACTTGTTAGCGTTCTCAAAGCAATAGTGTTTAGATCTTCTTATTTTTTGAGCTACCTCCTCCTGGTCCAATAGATTCAATCTATGTCTCATCATCAACCACTGTTGTTTCGTCGCCTCATCTCCCGGTCGTTGCTGTAGTTCAGCCTCAGTTTGTAATAATTTTTGAGTAAGTTCTTCTCTACTCTTTCTTTTTTCCTTATTTTTAAAGGCAGTATATGAAATAGCTACTCCTCTGACATAGGCCTTCATAGTGTCCCACACAATTTCTTTGGCTGTCCCTCGATTTCCGTTTTCTAAGAAGAAACGTTTGATTTCTTCATTCAATTTGAGTGTGAACTCTTTTTCATTTAGGAGATTGGTCCTTAAGCTCCATCTCTGTTGTATTTTCTTCGTATCATGGGACCAACTGATTTCAAGGAGCTTATGATCTGCCCAAGTATTGGTACCCATGTTAACTTTCTTAATTTCTAACGCCAATTTTCTAGTAACCCAAACCATATCAATTCTGGACCAGGAGTTCTGTGGGATGGAGTAAAATGTAAATTGTCTGTCCTGGGGGTGTAAGGTACGCCACATGTCAATTAGATTTATCTCATCGACCAAATCAAAGAAAGTCTTTGGTAAGGGAGATCTTTTATTCTTTTTGGTTATATCACACTTATAATCAAGCTTTGGATCTACAATTCCATTAAAATCCCCTAGCATACATATTTCAAGATGTGCCCAATTTGCCAACTGTTCCTGCAGTTTCCTATAGAATTTCCCTTGTTTTTTATTCGGTGCATAAACCCCTACTAATAGCAGTCTAAAGTTACCTCTCGTTATTTCAACTATGAGTATTCTCCCTTTTTCATCTTTATATTTACATTCTGCCATTATTCCTTTCTTAACATAGATAGCGACCCCCCTTTTCCTTTTCTCAGCTAGTGAGGAAAATACTTTACCAAATTTACAGTAATTTAAATATTCAGCTTCATCTTTTTTTATATGGACCTCTTGGATGCAGATAATATCGGGATTTTGTTTCACCAATTTCGACAATATTATCCTTCTTTTTTTGTAATCGTTTAATCCATTCACATTTACCGATATGATCTTGGTATCGTTCATTCCTGAAATTGGTTTCTAGTCTCTTGTTCTTATTTACCTTTTAAAGTTACTGCTCTCACTGGTCTTGATTTTTTCCCTCTTTCCTCAGTATCCTCCTTTTTCTTCTCCTCTTCTATGTCTTCCCTAGTAATTTGCTCTTGGGATATCTCTTCTTCCGTAATTACTATCTCGTTATCCTCCTTACTAGTTTGTTCCTCCTCTCCTCCCCTTAGTTGTTCTAAAAAGTCTTGAGCATCACTTAGACAATCAATTCTTATTTTCCTCCCTTGCCAGGAAATTTGCAGTCCTTCTGGCAAAAGCCACCTAAAAATTATATTTCTCCTGTTTAGATGATTTGTCAAAAACCTATAGTTTCTCCTCCTTTCCCTCACTCTTCTCGGAATTTGTTTCAGAATATTAATTTCTTTTCCCCCATAGGTAATTTTTTCCTCCCGAGCTATATTATACAGGATATCCCTAACTTTTTTTCTAGCAAAGCGCACATGGACCTCTCTGGGGAGTCTATTTCTTCTTACGTAATTTGTCTGAACTCTGTACACCTCGTCAATCTCCCGAATTATTTCCTGCTTGTCTTGCTGCAGAGTTTCTGCAATCAACTCCGCTATCTTATCACCTAAATCCTCATCTTTATCTTCCAGGATGTTCTGGAAACGCAAGAAAAATGAGGCCTTGTCCATCTCAAGTTGGATCAGCGCGTCTTCCATTTCTTTGTTTTGTGCTGACAAAGTTTGGTCTACTGTGTCCAGTTTTTTCTCGTTTTTTTCAATTCTTTGTTCTGCTTTTAAAATTCTATTTTCGTTACTAGCAATAGCAGTTTGAATCTCATTCATTTTAAAATCAAGAGCATGGATGTCTGATTTTAATTCGGAGTGACTATTCAAAAGTTTTTCTTGCATCGCAAGCATTGTTTCTTGGATTGACTGAAGAGATGTTTGTACCGTTTGCAGTGTAGGAGTTATAGGGGGTTTGTCTAGTTTCTGGAGACCTTCTACTGATTTCTGGGTGGCTGGGGAAGACATCGCTAAGGTAGGTATAGATGTCGCTTTTTTACCAGTTTTTGCAATTGTAGAGGTCAGACTTGCCATTTCTTTCAGAACCAATTTTTGGTCTCTTATTATCTCCTCTATCTTTCTCCAAATTCTCCTCCAATGGCACTTGCCACGTTTTCTCTGAGGAGCTTTCTTAGACCTTTATTTCGCTCCTTTATTGGTCCTCTCTACACTCTCAATAAGTTCCAATTAATACTAGGTTCTAAATTTCCAAAGTACTGTAGTAGGCTACTATAAAGTTTCCAGCAATTAACAATCACTAATTATATAATTATATAATTCTCCTCCAAATAGGTAGACAAAATATCGATACAAATCAATTAATCACTTAATAAAATCTAAATTCAATCTTAGAAAAGAGTAAGTAATATATGTAAATTGTTAAAGGCTAGCAGTACAAGTAATTGTTTTAAGTTAATAAATTCTAATTTCAGATCCTAATGGATAATATTGATATAGATAAATACAGATGGATATTCTAAATTGTATAAATTGACCCCAATAAGTTAATGAACTAATAAATTCTAAGTTCAGATCTTAATAAAAGTTGGATATAAATAGATATAATAAATATAAATAAGTATAAATAGGTATAAATAGATTACAATAAATATAAATAAATATAAAATCCTATATAATAATTTAATTAGTAGGATACAAATCCAACCCTTTTTTTTTCCTTTAACTAGTAATAATTATAGAAATCTAAATTCTCATATATAATCAACCTTTATATATATATATATATATATATATATATATATATATATATATATATATATATATATATATATATATATATATATATATGATGGCTTAACAGGTCTAATTAATATTAATTATAAAATTATAAAGTTAGAGAGAAAAACAGAGTTCACTTATTAATATCACAGATACTCAAGAGAAGGATAGGAAAAATATAAACATATAAATATGTGGGTATAAGTATATTGTTTTATAGTATTTATAGTATTTACGGAGTTTTAAAGTATGAATAGGAGTTCTTCAATTTCCCACTTTGCTGGGCTCCAACCAAACTCGATGGTAATAGTCTCTGCCAGAGCGTCTTCTTATTCAACCACTACTGTTCCACTCTTCCAACTCAATGGACGCACTTCCTGTTTGCTGGAAGCCTCAGACAGCTAATCACTGTATTTCTTCTGTTTTCTTCCACTCAATCCCAATACCAAAAGCCAGCCACACCAATGGTCTTTCCTTTTTCTTTTACTCTCTCGCCACACCGCACTCTCCAAAGCTCCTTACAGACGCAATCCACTCCCCCCGTTTTCTCGTCTGCTCTTCGGCTTGTCGGATCGCCGGGAGTACAAGCTGCTCCACCCTCTCCGTCTCTGCCTCTCGCCGCTCCGAGCACTCCTCTCCCGACACCACCGATCCCCTCTCTACCGCACGATCGTAGGTATAGGGAAATAGGCTTAAATCTGTCACCGCACCTCCGATCTTCTTCTTAGCTTCCCGTCTTTGTTGGCTATTGCTGCTTCGCGCCCGCCATCAATGGCCGGCTCACCGCGTTGGCTAGACAGAGCCGCCTGGTCCAGCGAGAGGTGATCGCACCCACTTCCCGCTTGCCTGGCTTCCTCTTTTGCCCGCAGGGCTCTCCGGGTCCCGCGTCCCCCGAGGGGATCCCCAAAACGCGATGTTTAAAGGTGTTGAGGAGCAGCGAGCTCTCACTCAACACCCTGTCGCTGCAAATCACCAACCGGAAGTCCAGAGCCCTACGATTCTATGATATAGGAAATTGATTGAGTCAAATGGTTGGCAATAAAAACATTACAGTGGTCCTCCAGGACACCTAGATCTCTCTTTCAGGCATTATTGTTGAGCCATGTGCCTCTGGTTTTCCTGCCTAAGTGTGGGACCTTACTTTTCTCACCACTGAACTGCATCTTGTTGAATATATACAAAGATCAATGTCAGTATTGATGCAATAATGACAGTGAGACTAGTCTGCAATGGGATTGTGAAAATGCAACCATTTATACATTCTTAGAAATAAAAAAAAATGGTAGGATCTATTGGGACTCCTTCATTTTACAACTGATGGTAAAAATAGCAATCTTTTAATCTCATATTCTAGCCAAGAAGGTGTGGAACAATTCAAAACATTCAACAAATAAATTACAAATATCTAGGTCTAACAACCTAGACTAGATTCAGAACAGGAAATGCTGTTTTGCTTATTGTAATGTTACTTTTATAATTTGGTGTGTTATCTACCTTTGATTATGTCTCAGATCTTTGGAGTTGGCTCTACAATAAAATCAGTATCAGTTTCTTAGAATTTAGGAAAATGACATAGGGATCAAGCAGTGTCCTAGTGAAGGGGATTAAAGAGGATCAATGCAAGCTACAAGCAACTGGTTTGCCTAGTGATACATGGGCTGAGCTCCCAGGGCAGCTATTTTGGATACAGGCTTTTTCCAACTCCTGCTATTGTAACTTCAAAAGAGACTTTGCCCAGCTCAGAAGGCATCTTCTAGTTGTCATTGGATGGTCTTTATAAAAAGATCTAAGCAGAGTTAGAACCACTTAGATTTGAGATTACCAGGAAAGGTCAGAATTGTAAGACACACAAACAAAATCCTGGGATAAAGCAGTGGCAAACCACTGCTATCTTATTGCCAAGAAAAGAATATGCATGAATCCATGGAGATATCAGGATTTATGTTCAACTTGATGGAGTCTTTAGCGCTGTCCTTGATCTTGAGAAATCTTGATCAGAGTCAGAAGGATCAAAGAAGTCAAGCTCAGCCTGATGTTAAAGGGTATTTCCAAATCAAGTTCTTGAATGCAAAGGATAGGATCTAGAGCAGTGATGGCTAACTTTTTTGCCATCACATGCCAGGAGTGGGGGCAGGGGGGGGGTCGCATGTGTACATGCCCACATCCATAATTATATGTGCCCTGCCCCCAGGCATGCGCATGTGATTCCCCTCACACTCCCTACGCTCCTGGCACATGATGGCATGGTAGGCCCGTTTTTTGCTCTCCTCCAGCCTCCAGAGCCTTTCTTGGAGTCTGGGGAGTGCAAAAACGGCCTTCCCCACTCCCCCAGAGACTGGAAATGGCCCGTTTGCCAACTTCCGGTCCCACTGCAAGTTGGCAAATGGTTCATTTCTGGCCTCCGGAGGGCCTCCAGGGTGGCTGGGGAAGGCCGTTTCACCCTCGCCAGACTCCTAGAAAGGCTCTGGAGCCTGGGAAGAGAGAAAAATGGGCCTTCCCCACCACCACCCCCGAGGTCCTCCGGAGGCAGGAAACAGCCTGTTTCCCTACTTCTGATGGGCACAGAAGCCCTGAAAATCAGCTCGCCGGCCCATGCATGCGCACCAGAGCTGAACTCGTGTGCCCACCGATATGGCTATGCATTCCACCTGTGGTACGCTTGCCATATGTTCGCTATCACGGATCTAGAGACTAAATAATGGAGGAATATAGTGTGTTTTTCTATGTGCATATGTGGATTTTTTTTTTGAAAAGTTTAACGAATTCTAGTGTTGTTGTTGTTATTATTGTTATTATTATTATTTCATTAAACATGAAACTCGGTCAACTGAACATTTAAAAATGTATCACACATATCATTGACTGGCACTGATGGTTGATACGGGTTGCTGCCAGCATCCTAGGTATCAACCAAGTATCTTCTTAAAATGTATGATGTTCCAAGTAGCCCAGTTTTTTGCAGTTCTGCTGGTGTTATTGCAGGAAGCTGCAATATTATTATTATTATTATTATTATTATTATTATTATTATTATTATTATTAAGTTTGGTAGCAATTTTCTGTTTAAGTTTGCATTTTCATCCACAGAATATTTATCATATTAAATATTATAAAAATAAATATTGCATATTACAGAAAAAAATGAGAGAGATTAAACTGGCCTTGAGAAGGTCATTCAAAATGCATTCTGACAATTAGTTATCCATTGACTTAGTCTGAGAAGCTTCTTGCTACATTTTTTTCCCAACTATACATGACTTGTATTGAAATTGTGATAATGCAGAGAAGCTCTCCACCTTACCCCCACATGTGATCATTTTTTATCATTCTTCATTTTGATCCCAAAGGGATCTGCAAAAATGTTCCAGATGATGTCAAGGAAAAAAGTAGAAGGTATTTTACCCCAAAACCTAGACAGGACTTTTAATTGGACAGGTGTGCAATCCTGTTATGCTCTTTCAATACCTAAGGGCTGCCACAAAGAAGAAGGAGTCAACCTATTCTCCAAAGCACCTGAAGGCAGGACAAGAAGCAATGGGTGGAAACTAATCAAGGAGATAAGCAACCTAGACCTAAGGAGAAATTTCATGACTGTGAGAACAATTAATCAGTGGAACAATTTACCTCCAGAGGTTGCGAATGCTACAACATTGGTAGTTTTTAAAAAGAGGTTGGAGAACCATTTGTCTGAAAAGGTATAGAGTTTCCTGCCTAAGGAGGGGGTTGGACTAGAAGACCCCCAAGGTCCCTTCCAACTCTGTTACTCTTTTATAACTCTGTTATAACTCTTTGCTACCTTTAACAAATGAATATTAAAAGAACGGTGAAAGCTGTTGCAATAGTGAAGAGAACTGCTCATTCTCAGCAATGTCTGGATTCATTTGGCTCTTTAAAAAGCCTAAACTGTAGGTTCTTCTATTACAGCTTTTAACATATGGAAAAGTTTTTTCTGCTCATTAAGCAAGGACATATTGCTTATTTGGGTGTAAACTGTAATGTCCGGTGCTTTCAGGAAGAGCAGGGGATGACGAGGAAAAGTTGACTTGCAGAGAACACAGCCTTGCCAAGTAGGCAGATGGAACAATAATTGTTTAAAAGGACAAATAATAGAGTTGATGTCCTGTCTCTGCCCAGAAAGCTTCTTCAGTCACCCCAGGATCCATTTTGTGCATGCATCATCCTTTCAGATCTGACGGTTGAAGTTAGAGAGAGTTGCCCAGGTGAGTTGAAGCAACAAGTGGAAACATGGAAAGACATTTACAACAGAATAAAAAAAATATGTTCCTCCTGTACAGAACGCAAAGCTCTCCAAAGCTGTAACTCATATATTATAGACCATTTTCTCCATTCCTAATCAATCTTTCTAACTATAAAAATGCTCAAGGCAGTTTGTAAAAATTAATGGAATGTGAAATCAGAGTAAAAGTAATTTGACTGAATTTGCAGTATGAAACGGCAGAATGGGGGGGGGGGGGAAGCTTTCCAGTGGTTAGAGAGCCAAAAATGGTCAACCCCATCAATGAGAGCAAAAAAGAAAAATAATGTATAAACGGTATTCTGATGAGTTGCAATTTGGTGAGCTTTTATAGAAACAAAGATCCGAAATTATGGTTTCACCAACTTAAAATGGATGCTCTATTTTCAATCTCTTTTCAGGCCTTGCCTAAACTGAATAGTTTGAGAACTATACCCCATGGATATTTGTTGTTTCATCATCATCAATAAACCCCTTCAACGACAGATGTAGACACAGACTTTTCTGTAGCAATATACCACTGTCTAAAAGGGATTCAGTGGCTCAGTGGCTAAGAGGCTGAGCTTGTCTATCGAAAGGTCGGCAGTTCAGCAGTTCGAATCCCTAGTGTCGCGTAATGAGGTGAGCTCCTGTTACTTGTCCCAGCTTCTACCAACCTAGCAGTTCAAAAACACGTAAAAAATGCAAGTAGAAAAATAGGGACCACCTTTGGTGGGAAGGTAACAGGGTTCCATGCGCCTTTGGCGTTTAGTCATGCCGGCCACATGATGACTGAGATGTCTTTGGACAGCACTGGCTCTTCGACTTTGAAACGGAAATGAGCACCGCCCCCTAGAGTTGGGAACGACTAACACATATGTGTGAGGGGAACCTTTACCTTTACCTATACCACTGTCTAAAATGAGACTAGATTAGATCACCCATATATAAACAACTATTTGTTTGTTTGCTTGTTTGTTTGTTGCATTTTTGAACCATCCATCTCCCTCAGGGAGATAGTCTGAACATTGTACAAGAAACAGTTAAAATGTTTTTTTTTTTAATCTAAAATATAGATATTTGGCTTTTGTCCTTAGCTCCTAAGTATTTGATAAGTCAACTCCTGTTGACTGACGAGGGGTCAGTCAAAAGTTAACACTGTTCTCCATACAGCTTCTTGTCAACCTTCTTTTTTTTTTTAATTTTTATTATTGTAACATAAAATGACATTACAAGACATACAACATTTATATATATATATATATATATATATTCTGTTAACAGCTCTTTCATGATGATCTTCTTCTAATATTTACATTTTCCCCTATTTTCCCTTTATATTATTCCAGTTTCTTCTTGTCCCCTTCTCTTTTAATTACAGTGTTTTTCTTAAGACCCATATTAACTTTATATTTTCTATATATTGACATATTCATTCTTTCCTTTTTTACATTTCACCCCTATTTTTCTTCTCCATTATTCCTGTTCTCCAGCCACTTATACCATTTGTGCCAGATTATATAATATTCCGTATCCTCTTTTTCTTTAAGTTCTTTTGTTAATTTATCCATCTCGGCACATTCTAAGATTTTTTTATATATTTTATATAAAATATACCATCAAAAGAAGAGTTGATAAAAAAAATCTTGTCAATATTTTTGATCCAAGTCTACAGACATAATTTTTCTAAGAGAAAAGTTAGAGAGCAGATGTTGTAGGCTGGGCTTTATTTAAGAGGGACCAAAGTCTCCATGGGTCAGGACAGGATTTTCTCCCAATGTGGATTTTCTCTGAGTCTTTTCTGGAAAATCCTGGTTCATTTTTTGGTACATTTTAAAATATGCAAACTTTATTTGGGATACAACTTTCATACGTTTCTCATTTGGGAATGATAGGAAACCACACCACTGATTTTTAGCAACAGTGGTTAAAAGAGTTTCCAGAAAAGGAATTTGAGAACATTTGCCTTATTCTTGCCTTTAGAAGGTGCTGCACAATTCACTGCACTCAAATGTCTTAAAGCTGTAAAGCAGTCTCAGCTTCATGCATTTTATCCCTATGGTGTGAAGTCAGTTCTCCAACATATGCAAAATGATCTATTGTTTTCGTATACAGGGAGTTAGCATAATAAGAAAATATAATTTATATATCCATCGTATCATCTAAAATGTATACTTAGCTAGGCTATGGGAGATTCACAAAGCATCTACTGATTTCATAATAATTGCTGGGTGAACTGGAAAGGGAACTAAGATTTTGGGACCAGAAAATTTCATGTAGTTATAATCAAAACCATTGTTCACAGTAGCTGATTTAGAACCGTTTCTTTCTTCAGGGTGTTAACCTGCTTTTTCTTCTTCTTCTCTGTCTTCAAAAATGATGCATTACCATAGCAAAGTAGTTTCTATAGACATATTTTGTTCATCAGGGAAGGAAAGAATAAAGTGATATTTCAGATCCAAATTCATTCTTTATTCTGCCCCTATACCAATATTTGAGATTCTTCTATGATCTTTTTTTTTTTTAGTGTTCCATCAGAATGTGGAAAAGTCTATATTTTGTTAACCTTGAATGTTCCTCCTTTTGTTCTTGTCATCTCTTTTTAACTCCTTCATGATCAAGTAGGAAATGTTGATGAATTGCAAGTCTGAATGAAGATAGATCCTTGTTCTTCTTTTTAGACTTTGTTGAATATTGAAATACACCTCCCAGAAGTTAAATGTACAAGAAATGTAGGACAGAGAGTCTATTGAAATACTGAGAAATGCCAAATGTGGAAGAAATCATATGTTTGCAAAGAATGTTTTTGTCTGTCATATTTGCGCATGAACTAAGAAGTGGAAATCTGGGACAGAACAATACATCGGATAAATTAATATTTATTTATTTCTATTTTTTTATTTCTTATACTTATATGCCGCCCTTCTCCCAAAGGACTCAGGGCGGCTCACAGAAATCAAAACAATGAAACAACGAAAATAACTCCTAAAATAATCAATTAAAATCTCCCAATTAAAAATCACCCATCAGATCAGCAAATTTGTCGGAAAAGCCAGGTCTTCAGGTCCCGGCGGAAAGAGCGGAGGTCAGGGGCCATCCAGAGCCCTGTGGGTAACCCATTCCGGAGGGTCGGTGCGCCCACAGAGAACGCCTTCATTCTGGGCACCACCAGCCGACATTGTCTGGTCGATGGCACCCAGAGGAGGGCAGTCCTGTGTGAGCGCACAGGGCAGTGGGAAGCAGGCAGAAGGTGGTCCTGCAGGTACTCCGGGCCCATACCATGTAGGGCTTTATAGGTAAGTACCAGCACCTTGAAGTGGATCTGAAGGACCACCGGTAACTAATGCAGCTCACGCAGGAGAGGTGTAACACGGGAGTAATGGGAAGCTCCCGTAACAACCCACGCGGCCGCATTCTGGACCAGCTGAAAATATGTGCATATTTTCTCCCAAAAAGAAAAATACCTCATTTTTCATTGTTTTATCTTGCATTTTCTTATTTTCTTTACTAAGAAAGCATTATTTAACAGAATAACAGTGTTAGAAGGGACCTTCAAGATCTTCTAGTCCATCCCCCCTAGACTATTGCAGACAAATCTTTTCTTAAAGACCACCAGGGATGGAGCACCCACAACTTCTTTTTTCACCTTACACACAATTTTTAACTTCATATGCAATTTTTCCCCTTTACACACAAATTCATTAGTTAAGGATCCTTGGTGCTCTCTGAGTTTGGTTGTTTTCTTGCAGAGGTTTCATTAACCCAAGCTAGGTAGCATTAACAATGATAGCAAAGCAACCCAGCTCAAAGAGTACCCAGGAACGCTTATTTTAATCCTGAGCTACAAATATTCCCCTTTATCAAAGTGCATTAATATTATTATTATTTCCTTGAAACTTGTTACCATTTTACTTCGTTTTCTGGGGGTCAGCACCAGGGATGAAATGCTCCTGGTTTGGACCGGATAACCCGAGCTGGTAGCGATGGTGGCGGGTGGTTCGGAGAACCGGTAGCAAAAATCCCTGCCCAGCTGAGCCATGCAATCATCAGAAGCTTTTTTTATTATTTTTAAAAGCATTTTTTCTACAACATCTTCAGCTGAAAAAATGCTTTTAAAAGTAAAAAAAAAAAAAGCCTCTGGTGATCGCGCAGCTCAGCTGGGATCGTCAGAGGCTTTTAAAAGCATTTTTTCTACAACCTCTTCAGCTGAATTAGTAAAATGTTTTTAAAAGAAAAAAAAAGCCTCTGCCAATCAGGCAACTCAGCTGGGATCGTCAGAGGCTTTTAAAAGCATTTTTTTAAACAACCTCTTTGGCCGAAGAAATTGTACAAAAAATGGTTTTAAAATGTAAAAAAAAAAGTTGGCCACGCCCACCCAGTCACATTACCCCCACCACCACCAAGCCATGCCCACAGAACCGGTAGTAACAAATTTTACATTTCACCACTGGTCAGCACTAACTAACTTGAGCCTGGGCATGTACTGTATTTGGCTTTGCCAATCTATGATACCAGAGATGATAACCCCAAAACATCATCAAAAAAGCACAACAAAAAATGTTCTTTCTGTGCCAACTCAGAAAGCTCAAACCGCCCAAGGAGCTGCTGATACAGTTCTACAGAGGAATTATTGAGTCTGTCATCTGCACCTCTATAACTGTCTGGTTTGGTTCTGCAACCCAACAAGACAGACACAGACTTTAGAGGATAATTAGAACTGCAGAAAAAACAATTACTACCAACCTGCCTTCCATTGAGGACCTGTATACTCCACGAGTCAAAAAGAGGGCTGTGAAAATATTTACAGACCCTTCGCATCCTGGACATAAACTGTTTCAACTCCTACCCTCAAAATGATACTATAGAGCACTGAACACCAGAACAACTAGACACAAGAACAGATTTTTCCCAACAGAATTATTCCCAAATAATTCCCTCAACACTGTCAAACTATTTACTAAGTCTGCACTACTATTAATCTTCTCATTGTTCTTATCACCCATCTCCTCCCACTTATGACTGTATGACTGTAACCTTGTTGCTGGTATCCTTACGATTTATATTAACTGTTTCCTAATATGATTTGATTGCTTATTTGTACCCTATGACGATCATTAAGTGTACCTTATGATTCTTAATGAATGTATCTTTTCTTTTATGTACACTGAGAGCATATGCACCAAGACAAATTCCTTTTTTGTCCAATCACACTTGGCCAATGAAGAATTCTATTCTGTTCTGTTCTGTTCTGTTCTGTTCCGTTCCGTTCCGTTCCGTTCCATTCTATTCTATTCTGTTCTATGACAAAGCAAATCCATCTGGACTTTAGTGAAAGATAGTAAATATAATCCTAGGCTTCTCTGTTCAAAAGCATTGATTCCAGTGAAACTACCCCCTTACAGAAACTCTTTTCAATTTTCCTTTTCTTCTTCTTTTCTTTGTTAATGGCCTCTATTCTGGACTTCAGGTGAACAGACAATACACATGTTCCCCCAAAGACCCTGTATTCAAATAGTAATTTGATTTTTTTCCTCCTCTGACATGTTTAATTCAACAATACTTCTTCAACATGTTTTAAATTACACCACATCCTGGCAGTACCTCTTATTTAGACCAACAGAAGAGGGGGGGAGGGGGGAGAAAAGCTGTCACAACAGTTGTTTCGATAATAATAAAAATATAGAATTCTCGACAACAATCAGGCATAAGACAAACAATTCAAAGATAAGGAACCAAAAGAAAGCAATGAGAAAATGTAGTGTTCAGCCATCAGTCAAAAACATGGGGCTTGCTTACATTCCTACTTGCTTGCAGGCAATATGGAAACTAGTGCTTCTAAATTAATGTTCTTGCAGATCACTATTGCCATCTTCTGGTACACCAATTCTTTCAGCTGATTCCTTTAAATGCTTTCTCTTTCTCTCAGTGATCAATGGACAGCGATCAAGAAAAGATCGCATCATAAACAGGCACTGAAAAGTGCCAAAACATGGAGAAATATATTTACATCTTCGGTGGATAGGCATATATTGATATAAAGAGATAGCTCCCTTTTTTTTGTCAGATTAATAGTTTACTGCCTTTCAGATATGTTAATGTTCAACTTCTCAACTCTTTAGTCTAGCTCAGGGGTGTCAAACTCGACTTCACTGAGGGCCGCATCAGGGTTCTGTTTAACTTTGGGGGGCCGGGGTGGGCGTGGCCAGGGTGGGCATGGTAAGCTCAACATCACTCATGTCAGAGGCGCCTTTGGTGGCCCAAGCGCTCTGCCAGTGAAAACGGGCTCCCAAACTCTGTTTTTGGCTGTGACGGCATTCTGCAACCCTCTGCCAGCGAAAACGGAGCTCAGGAGGGCTGCATGTGACCCTCCCGAGCTCTGTTTTCACTATCAGAGTCACCTCTGGTCCTTCACTGTTTCCAGGGCAGCCCCATGGGCTTATCTGGCCCCCAGGCTTTGAGTTTGACATCCCTGGCCTAGCTATTCCAGAGGGCATCAGGATGGAAAAGGATGTATACAGCACCAGGGCCAGTTTTTAGGGACCACCAGGGGGAGAGCCTTCTCTGTGGGGGCTCCTGCCCTATGGAATGAGCTGCCCCCGGAAATAAGAAGGATCCCCGACCTCCGCGCCTTCCATCGTGCTCTGAAGACTCTATTGTTCAATCAAGCCGGCCTGACCGAATAAATTAATTTTAATGGGTTTTAATTGGTTTTAAAGGGGTTTTAGCTAAGGGTTTTAATAACAGCCAAATTGCTTTAATTTATTTTAACGGTTTTTAATTTTTGTGATGGGTTTGTTTTAATATGGCTGTACACTGCCCTGAGTCCTTCGGGAGAAGGGCGGTATAGAAATGTAATCATCATCATCATCATCATCATCATCATCATCATCTATTGTAGGCTCAGTTTCCTGTCATAATTTTCTCTGGGAAATATTTATAACTTTAGGATTATCATAATTTATTTCATTATTTGCATGCTAAATTAGTGAGTGCTGGATATTTAATTTCCTAGTTAATATTGTAATGATCTCTTTAGGGTAACATACATCCTTGGTTCTTCTAAAGCAGGGGTGTCAAACTGGCAGCCTGCGGGCCAGATGCACCACACGTAAGCCACACCCACCCCAGCTCCATGAAGAAGAAAAAATCACAAAAATATCACGTGACGGCAATGTGATGCCCCGTAAAGCATCAGTGGCATATAGGTAATCCCAGGGGTGAAATCTATTTACCTTCCCAACCGGTTTGGAAGTGCACGCGCTGTGTGTGTGTGTTTGCTTTGCTCGTGCGTGCTGTCATGTGCACGCATGGACCTTCTGTGCATGCGCAAACCCTTCTGCACATGCGCAGGGGGTAAAAAACAGATTACTTCCTGGTTAAAATCAGGAAGTAATGACGACCAGGCAGGTGGACAGAACCTTGCGCCGCTATCACTACCAGTTCTCTGAACCGGTCTGAATCAGGAGCATTTCACCCCAGGGTAGTCCTCAATTTACAACCATTCATTTAGCAGCCAAAGTTACAACAGCACTGAAAAAAAATGACTGATGACCATTTTTCAGACTTATGACTGTTGCACATCCCCATGATCACATGATCAAAATTTGGATGCTTGTTCAACCGGCATGCATTTATGATGGTTGCAGTGTCCCAGGATCAAGTGATCACCTTTTGCGATCATCTGACTATACGAAGTCAATGGGGAAGCCAGATTCACTTAACAACCGTACTAGTCATTTAATAATTGCAGTAATTCACTTAACCACTGTGGCAAGAAAGTGTTGTGGCCCGTCAGCGGCCTGTGCAGATTGTAGATGATTCTGACAGCGAGGAGGCTGGTGTGGTGCTGCACCAGCAGCCTGTGCAGCTGGCACTCAAGTCAGACAATGAGGAGGCTGGAGAAGATGTGGTGCCAGAGGTGGGAATTCAGCCAGGGTCTTCAGAACTTCCAGAAGCTCCTTTAAGTGAAGAGGATGAAGAGGAGGGGCCTCTTCTCAATGCACGGGTGCACAGAGCTGCCAAAAGGCAGGAGTGGCTCCTAAGGAGGACGTCTCCTCAAGAGTAAGGCTTGAGGCTAATTGGCCACTCCCTTAGCCTATTTAAGGAGGAACACTGATTGAAGCAAATTGTAGGGAACAACTTTAGTTCACTCTCCTTCGTGTCTGGGTTCTCTGTAAATTGCTTCTGGGCTTTCTGCTAACCATAGTAAGATTGTGATTATTATATCTTTGTTTTCTTGTAGGCTGTTAAGAAAGTTTATTAACAGCCTTTGTTTAAAAAAAACTGAGTTATTTTAGTAAATGTAAGTGTTGCACAGACTTTGTGTGTGCTGTGTTCTTTGGGGTCCGTAGCTGGGGCAGAACAGAAAGGTTGTAAAATTGGTCAAAACTCACTCAGCAATTATCTTGCTTAGCAACGAATATTTTGACTCCATTGTTGTCGTAAGTTGAGGACTACCTACTGAATACCTTTAAACAAAATTCTCAAGACCTACGAAGCAAAGGAGAAATGCAAATTCCAAGTCAGTGACAGGGGCTGCAATAGGTGTTTTTAGATTCCTATAGAACAGCAGTTTAAAAGCAGCCGTAGCTTTCAGTAGGGTACATGACTTATTCGTGGAATGATGGAAAAATATCTCCCTGGCACCAACTATACCCTTTTTAAAACAACTATACACGTTTGGTATTCTATGGCTTACAAGGGTATCGATCTGTGTGCATTTTGCAATGGAGCTGTTTTCATTTTTTACATTGATCTCATTGTCATGTTGCCTTGGTGTCATCCTTGGTGGCCCTCAATAAAACAAAAGTATTTTGCGTTGCTGGCCAGAAATCCAGACATAGCAAAGCTATCCAGACAAAACAAACTCTATTTAGCCACAGCTGCACATGTGAAAATGCCCCTTCTCTGAAAATACTGGCCTACAATGATTGAATTTCACAACAGCAAACAAACATCAAGAAGGGGGAAAAATATGCTTCTATTGTTTCTTTTCAACTCAGTTTTGGAAGAAGCTGGAAATGGAATTTGCTTTCCTTTTGGTCTGGGGTTTGGGGTGGGTTTTTGTTTCTCTGTGTTGTTGGGTTGCCTCTTAAATGGTTGAAAAGAATATTTTATTCCCTAATGGGTTTGTGTTTTTCCTGCTTGGAAAACATGTATCCCTCCCAGCTTTCATCTATCTTCTTACACCACACAAGCCAACAATATTCTACTGACTCTATGAATGCCACCAAGTTTATAACTATCATTTTCACAGGAAAATGTTAGTTTTCTTCTTGGGGAGATAAAGGCTGCAAAATAGGAAATGTATTGTGATCTGACTAGATGGCTCAGTGGCTAAGACACTGAGCTTGTCGATCAGAAAGGTTGGCAGTTCGGCGGTTCAAATCCCTAGTACAGGTCTCCTATGTGAGCAGGGGGTTGGACTAGATGACCTCCAAGGTCCCTTCCTACTCTGTTACTGTTACTGTATTGGCATTTCAGTGTTGGAATGAGGATAATACTGAAAAATGGCGAAGAAAGTAGATTCTGATTTTCAACATTAACTCTCAAGGATGTCTACCATATACCTCTGCATGGCGGTGGGGGTGTATCTTTAATATACTTCATTGTTGATAATGCAGAAAAACTATTACCGATATTGTTTTCCAAAGCATATTTTTCATTACTTAGGAAACTGCAACGTTTTCAAGTCAGGGAAATGAGAAGGATCCCTTCCAATCTTTTTTTCCCCTCTCTTGGGATTTAATTTTCCCCTCTCTTGGGGTACTTGCAGGATCACTTCCTACTGGCCTCCCACCACCCAGTGCGTTCACATAGGACTGCCCTCCTCCAGGTGCCATCGGCCAAACAATGTCGGCCGATGGCACCCAGAATGAGGGCGTTCTCTGTGGGCGCACTGACCTCTGGAATGGGTTACCCACTGAGCTCCGGACGGCCCCCGACCTCCGCTCTTTCCGCACTGACCTGAAGGCTTTTCCAACAAATTGCCTGATCTGCTGGGAGTCTTAGTTTTAACTTCCTGGGGATTTTAATTGGATTATTTTAGTATTAATTTTATTGTTCCGTTGTTTGATCTTTGTGAGCTGCCCCGAGTCCTTTGGGAGAAGGGCAGCATATAAGTATGAATAAACTAAACTAAACTAAACTAATGGATAGGTGAAAAGCTAGAAGACAGCAGACTGCTGGAGATATGATTATACTGTAACATTCATATAGGACCTTCACCACCTTATTAACAAAGGGTCACAGTTGTTTTTCCACTGTATATAGCTAATTGTTCCTGCAGGTGCAGAAATGAATTCCTTGGCTTCCTTTTTTGTGCATAGCAATAGCATTTTGTTATGGCCCATCAGCGGCCGGTGCAGCTAGTAGCTGATTCCGACAGCGAGGAGGCTGGTGTGGTGCTGCGCCAGCAGCCTGGGCAGCTGGCACTCGAGTCAGACAATGAGGAGGCTGGAGAAGATGTGGTGCCAGAGGTGAGGATTCAGCCAGGGCCTTCAGAACCTCCAGAAGTTCCCTTAAGTGAAGAGGATGAAGAGGAGGAGCCTCTTCTCGATGCACGGGCACGCAGAGCTGCCAAAAGGCAGGAGTGGCTCCTCAGGAGGAGGTCTCCTCGAGAGTAAGGCTTGGAGTTAATTGGCCACTCCCTTAGCCTATTTTAAGAGGAACGCCGACTGAAGCAATTTGCAGGGAACAACTCCGTACACATACCTTCGTGTCTTGTCTTGCTTATCTTTTCAACTTCCTGCAAATTGCTTCTGGGCATTCTGCCAACCACATTAAGCTTTCAGTATTATTCTTTGAATTCTTGGTGGCTGTTAATGCAGTTAATTAACAGCCGTTGTTGTAAAAAAACTGGTTTATTTAGTAAACTAAGGTTTGAATGGACTTTGTTGCGTTCTTTGGGGGTCCGTAGCTGAGGCAGAACACATTTAGACTTATATACTGCTTCATAGTGCTTTACAGCCCTTTCTAAATTGTTTACAACAATCTGGGAATGATGGAAGGCTAAGTCAACCTTGAGCCAATCAGGATCGAACTCCTGGCAGTTGGCAGAATTAGCCTGTAATATTGCATTCCAACCACTGCGCCACCATGGCTCTAGATACATAGCTATACTTTATATCTATGTCTCATTCGATGATGAGAATAAGGTAGTAACAGACTGTTCTATCATGACATATACTAACATGAGGGTGGATCCCTGATATATCCAAGTATTATTTCATAAGGTTAATCACACTTCTTCAAATTCTAAACTAGTCATTTTAGTTATTAAGATTCTTTGATAGATGATTGCTAAGGACTGAATTGAGAATACTTTCTTAATAGAAAACATGTTCACAACACTGGATGTTGAATTTTTGTCATGGAATGTAGTGAGGAGATACAGTCTGAGAAGGGAGGGTGTGCATCAGTGGTGGGATTCAAAAATTTTTACTACCGGTTCTGTGGGCATGGTTTGGTGGGCGTGGCTTGTCTTGGCTTGGCAGGTGTGGCAGGGGAAGGATATTGTAAAATCTCCATTCCCACCCCACTCCTGGGGGAAGGTTACTGCAAAATCCCCATTCCCTCCACACCCCACTAATCTACTTTCCGGCATCGTTCTCCTGTGCAGGGCAACAAAAGAAGACCCAGCAGATCAGCTGGGACTCGGGAAGCAGAAAATAGATGGGGATGGGGCCAGTCAGATGTGGTATTTGCCAGTTCTCCGAACTACTCAAAATTTCCATTACCGGTTCTCCAGAACTGGTCAGAACCTGCTGAATACCATCGCTGGCGTGCATTGCCGAAGAATAAGAGCAGCTCAGACTTCAGTTTTGTGGGTGAAAACAGTCTCTCCCTAACAGTTCTCAGAATATATGTTTGAAGTAAATAGTAGAGGACTTTAGTTTGGCAGGATTCTCTCTATAGGTGAGAACAGTCAAATCTGCTTGGAAAAATCTCCAAGTGCCTTGGTTTTTAGGCCTGACCATTTTCTTCATATATTCTATGTTGAAATACTACTAGTCATTGCTATATGTCTAGCAATATCTGTCTGATCTTCCTAGGAACATAAGAGAATTGGTTATTTAGCCCAATACAATGTTTACTGATTTACCAACAGAAGTATTTACAATCCTACTTGGAGATGCCTGTGGTTGAATCAGGGACCTTCCATATAGAAAGCATGTAGCTCTGCCACTGTCAAAGCTTGGCAATAAATCTCAGAACTCAAGCTCTCTTTGAACTTAGCAGTAAAGAATCAAAAACAAAATTTGGATAGTAGGATGGAATGTTGTCTGTATTCCCAAAACAGAGGGAGGGTGGGAGAGAGTACATTCCAGAGGACCAAGAAATATCACAGTTCATTCATTCATTCATTCATTCATTCATTCATTCATTCATTCATTCATTCTTTTTATAGTCTCCCATCTCAGTCAATGACTCTGGGTGGCTTACAATTCAAAAAATTTAGATAGCTGATTTGGGAGAAAGAGGGTGAAGACAACTCCTCCCTATTTGTTCTCAGTATATGAGTTGTATGGTACAAGCAGACAGGTTTAATTTGGCAAAATTTGAGGAAGAATAAAGAAAACTAGTTAAAGAATCCCAATGTATCTTTCTTGGTTTTTGGAGGTTGACAGATAGGAATGTTGCTATAATTATTTATTTATTTATTTATTTATATTGGATTTCTATACCGCCCTTCTCCCTGAGGACTCAGGGCGGTGTACAGCCAGATTAAAAAACATGCAGAACAAATATTAAAAACAATTAAAAGATATATAAATTTGGCCCAATTAAAACTCATTACCAATTAAAAACGTTTAAAACATTTAAAAAACAGTTAAAAATTTCATCTTAAGCCAGCCCGGCTTGTTTAAATAAATGGGTTTTAAGGGCGCGACGGAAGGCACTGAGGTCTTGGATTCTCCGTATCTCTGGGGGGAGCTGATTCCAGAGGGTAGGTGCCCCCACAGAGAAGGCTCTCCCCCTGGGGGTCACCAGCCTACATTGTCTGGCTGATGGCACCCCGAGGAGGCCCTCTCTGTGGGAGCGCACGGGTCGATGGGAGGTCGTTGGTAGCAGCAGGCGGTCTCGAAGATAGCTAGGCCCTATGCCATGGAGCGCTTTAAAGGTGATAACCAACAAATTAGAGAGCTGATAACACTCTTAAAAAGATCATCAACTGTAGAATCAAGACTTCTATGCAAAACACCCCCAGTGTTTAAGTCTTACATCTTTTTGCCACTCTTATCCATAATGAACTCATTGCTATTGATGTCGTGCTCCAGAATATGGAGGATATCTCCACTACATATTTCTGGCAATTCTGTTTGATCTCAAGCTCTTTATTTCTGTTTCAACCTTCACAATCATTGAGATGAGCCCACCATTTTGTAATGCATAGGTCAGCATACGTTTTTTTTTTTTCATTCTATACAAACTCCACTAGTTTCTTATTTACTTCCAAGTCCAGTTTTCATCTGTTTCATTTCATCTTTATTGATATATTGTTAGGACTATTTTGTGTCCCAAAGCCAGATTGTGACAAGAAGAGAAGTAATGATTGCTCATTGGTGACTTAGCAATCAGCTTTATGGAGATCTACTGTTTATCTTCTGATAAATCAGTATACATTTTTAGAAATATTTTCTTAATCCATTCTCAACAAACGACAAAAATGCAGTGCAACAGATAATGAAAATGGATTTTAAAAGCCCATTAGCAGAGTTGTGCATTACTGGTGCTGTATTAAAGTTCTTTGTGTTATCATTGTTGATCCATAATTCTGGAGGTTTGTATCATTTATTCACTTAAGATGACTATTCCACTGAAACAACAAATAAATAAGGGGGGGGAATGTTATTTAAGCACTCTATTGAGCAATAACTATGCGTCAATTGCCAAGCACTGAGAAACAGTATATTACTTTATCTTAGGAAAGTAAAATTTAATACACTGTTAGTCTACAAGCTCCAGAATGAAATGATTGGAAAACACTTCAATTTTCAAATAGAATTTACTTCTCTGGGAGGTAAAATGAACCATTCCAGCTAAAATTATTTGAGATCCCCTCGGCCTTTTTCAGTCAGCAAATACTGAAATTATTTTTTTTCACTTGCTTCTTTATCTTTTGCATTCTTATATTATATACCAAGAGCCTTGGGGGTGCAGTGGACTAAAGTGCTGTTAAGTAGCACTTAGCTGCCAGCTGCCTGCAATTACTGCGAGTTCAAATCTCACCAGGCTGAAAGGTTGACTCAGCCTTCCATCCTTCCGAGGTAGGTAAAATGAGGACCCGGATTGTGGGGGCAATAAGCTGATTTTGTATAAAAAGAACACCGCTTAGGGGGGGGCCAAAAGCCCTACTAAGCAGGTATATACAAAAGTGTGACGGCTACTGCTTAACGCATTGTAAGCTGCCCTGAGTCTCCGGAGAAGGGCGGCATATAAATCGAACTAATAAATAAATAAATAAATAAATAAATAAATAAATAAATAAATAAATAAATAAATAAATAAATATTCCAGAATTCAGGATTTGATTATCAAAATAACAGAACAACAGAGTTGGGAGGGATCTTGGAGGTCTTCTAGTTCAACCCCCTCCTGAAGCAGGAAACCCTACACCATTTCAGACAAATCATTGTCCAATCTCTTCTTGGAGCACCCACAACTTATGGAGGCAGAATATAGGTATCAGATATGAGCTGTGTCAACTCTGAGAAGACTTCAATGTTTGAATACAGCCAATCATTTAGCAACCATTCCAAGTTACAATGGCACTGAAAAAGATGGCTTACAACTAATCCTTGTACTTATGACTGTCATAGCATCCGTACAGTCACATAAACAAAATTTGGGTCTTGGCAACCCACACGTATTTACATCCCAGTTTCAGCATCCCAGGGACGTGATCACTATTAGCAACCTTCCCAGCTGGCTTCTTTTTTATTATTATTTAAAAAGTTTTTAATTTTTTTTAAATTAAACAAACATTATATCATTAATCAATCAGTGTGTTATCTGAGTATAATTTTTGTGTCATCATATTTAACGCTTACCACCATTTTCTTTATATTTTATATATAAAATATTTCTTTATAATTTATATTTTGCTGATAAAGAAATAAAGGAAGACTAGTATAGATCTATTTCAATGTGTGTGTATATATATATATATATATATATATATATATATATATATATATATATATATATATATATATATATGTCTTTTTCTTTTTCGTAGGCTTTTATGTGCATATTCTTTCTAGCCAGGTTTTACCTACGTAAACCAAGTTGTTCTACAGCCCTGGTTCTGTGAAATCTCATTCACAAGTTTCTGGGCCTTTTTTCTGCTGACAAACTGCAACTCTGTGTTGCTCTCTGGGAGACTCAGATAGCTATTTCTGCCTTTTAAGGCATCATCAGTGAGCCACACCCACTTCTCAGACATCCTCCCTGTAAAGGTACAATGTGTCTTTTTCTTTTTCGTAGGCTTTTATGTGCATATTCTTTCTAGCCAGGTTTTACCTACGTAAACTAAGTTGTTCTACAGCCCTGGTTCTGTGAAATCTCATTCACAAGTTTCTGGGCCTTTTTTCTGCTGACAAACTGCAACTCTGTGTTGCTCTCTGGGAGACTCAGATAGCTATTTCTGCCTTTTAAGGCATCATCAGTGAGCCACACCCACTTCTCAGACATCCTCCCTGTAAAGGTACAATGTGTCTTTTTCTTTTTCGTAGGCTTTTATGTGCATATTCTTTCTAGCCAGGTTTTACCTACGTAAACTAAGTTGTTCTACAGCCCTGGTTCTGTGAAATCTCATTCACAAGTTTCTGGGCCTTTTTTCTGCTGACAAACTGCAACTCTGTGTTGCTCTCTGGGAGACTCAGATAGCTATTTCTGCCTTTTAAGGCATCATCAGTGGGCCCAGAAACTTGTGAATGAGATTTCACAGAACCAGGGCTGTAGAACAACTTAGTTTACGTAGGTAAAACCTGGCTAGAAAGAATATGCATATATAAATATATATATATATATATATATATATATATATATATATATATATATATACATACATACATACATACATACATACATACATACATATATGTTTTCATTGCTTCTAGAAGCACGAAGCCAAAAACACCAGCCTGAAGATGACGAATGAGACTTCGTTGAAACGTTGCCAAGACACTTCCAATTTTACGTGGGAGAAAACCCGAATAACCAAAGACCTACATACAAACACCCGCGAAAACCTCAGAAAACAAATATTGTACCTCTACGGGGAGGATATCCACCATCTGACCAGGACCTATGAAAAACTTGAAGTCCAAAGAGCTTCCATTTTATGTGACCTTGCATTCCTATGCAACTTCCGTGATCAAAATTTAATCCCCACATGCTTCCAATTGAAATACCACTCCAACTCTGCAGCCACCAAACGCATCCTGAAAAGAACAGAATTGGCTCTAATCAGAAATGAACTTCACACAAAAAGATTCCTCCTAGACCGAATCAACAAAGATCTCCTCACACTTCACCTCAAACTCAGCAACAAGATCCACCCCGCACTTTGGGACAAATCCAAACAACTCGCTGTCTGGAGAGCCGAAACACAGACCACCCTCAAGACAGACACACACACCAACAAACTCCAAAGACTACAAGAATGCCAGAAACAAACCCCTCTCCCTTACAGCCACACATGAAACAAACAGTGCATAACATCTCAGATAGGATCCTCACCAAAGCCGAAACCAATGTCTTTTCCAAAGGATTCAATTTTGCAGTCGCTCCCAAACACATCCCCACTGAAACCATTATATGCGGAGTTGAAACCAGCCTGACCAAAATCAACCCCGACGATGCTAACAGAATCAGACTCGAAATCACCAACATTCTCTGCACCAGCAAGCCATCCAAAAGCAACTTACCCAAAGAGGAACAGACAGCACTACTTAACCAGCATAATAATCCTACCAGCAGACAAGGGAAACACCACAGTGGTTATGAACACATCTGACTACCAAACCAAATTAACCAACCTAGTCCAAGACTCTACATACAAACCCCTAAACACAGATCACACCACCTACCTAGAAAAAACCACTAGATCCAAAATAAAAGCCTTCCCCATCAGCAAAGAGATCCAGCAAAGAATCATTCCCAGAGAGAAATCATCCAGATGCCCTAAGCTCTATGGTCTCCCCAAGATACACAAAGAAGGAACCCCACTTAGACCCATAGTCAGCTCCATAGGCTCACCTCTACAAAACCTAGCCAAATTTCTCGCCAAACAATTACAGCCCTATGCAGAATCCATCACCTCACACGTAAAAAACTCATTCCAGTTCATAGAGATCATAAAGAAACAAAACTTACAGCCCAGCGACCAACTCGTGAGCTTCGATGTCATATCCCTCTTCACCCAAGTGCTAATCAAAGAAGCCTTGACAGCTATGCAAAACAAATATAACCCCCCCCCAAGCACATCCTAGATCTGACCAACCACTGCCTATCCAACACATACTTCATCTATAACAAAAATAAAAACAAATAGAAGGAGTACCCATGGGATCACCCCTCTCACCTGTCATTGCAAACCTCTACATGGAACATTTTGAAACCCAAGCTCTAGAAAAATCTGACCACAAACCCAAACTCTGGCTCAGATACGTAGACGACACCTTCATAATCTGGCCACATGGGAAAGAAAAACTGGAAAACTTCCTCACACACCTCAACAGCCTACACTCCAAAATACAGTTCACCATGGAAATAGAAGCTAACAACCAACTTCCCTTCCTGGATGTCTTAGTCTACAAGAAATGCTTAGCTTACGAACAACACCTAAAAACCGAACTACACACTCTCACTAACGTACTAACATCCAACGGATTCCAAAGAAATAAGATTACCAACCTAATCCAAAAAGAAACCCCCACTAAAATCCAAGACAGAGAACAAGAAAATGGCAAAGCCCTCCTCCCATACATAAAAGGCACCACAGACAGAATCAGCAAGATCCTCCACAAATACAACATCAAGACAGCATTCTGCACAAACCAAAAAATATCCACCATCCTAAGAAACCCCAAAGACAAAATTGAGTTAGAAAATCAAGGAGTATATGAAATCCCATGCACTGCCTGCCCCACCACATACATTGGACAAACCAACAGAAGAATAAGTGCATGCATTGAAGAACACAAGAACTCAGTCAGAAAAGAGGAACCAACTTCTTCCCTGGTCCAACACCTTAAAGCCACAGAACATGATATTGACTTTAAAAAGACCAGAACTATCGCCAAAACTGAACACTTTAACAACAGAATAATCAGAGAATCCATCGAGATAGAAAAACGTCCACACAGCATTAATAAACGAGATGATACCTCCCGCCTACCAGCCATTTGGAAACCCGCCCTCATTGACAAACAAGTCCCTAACACAAAGAATGACACCAGACCCACACTCACGAAAACCACACAGGATGTCACCACCACACATCCACGCAAAAAGCAAACCCACACCAATGAGGCACGACCACAAACCAGAAGCCAGACCACAGCTGCATCATTAGCCACTTTAAACCCCTCCAATCCATACATGAAGCAAACTGACACCCACCATGAAGATGTGGCACGACCACGAACGTGAAGCCAAACAGCAACACAGCTCACCAGCTCAAATCCCCCCAACTCAGACTAACCCGAGCACAACCAAGCCCCCACCTAAACAGAACACACCCCCATCCAATCAGAGCACACCTCCACCCAATCAGAACATAGCCAAGCTCCCACCCAATCAGTTCACACCCCCACTGGCAGTTAAAAGGAAGAAACAGCTGCAATCATACATTGCTCCTAGAAGCACGAAGCTGAAAACACCAGCCTGAAGATGACGAATGAGACTTCGTCGAAACGTCACCAAGACACTTCCAATTTTACGCAGGCGAAAACCCGAATAACCAAAGACCTACATACAAACACCCGCGAAAACCTCAGAAAACCTCAGAAAAACCTTAGTTACATAAGAAAAACCTGACTAGAGGAAAAACACACACACACACACACACACACACACATATATCTTTGTTTTTACATTTCAATTTAATATATCTTCTATTAAAACATTTTCTTTCCAAAATTTTTAATTTTATAACCACTTTTTATCTATATTCATTTTCTAACCAATGATAAAATTGCCCCCATATATTATAATACTCCGATTCTTCCTTCCCTTTAATTGCCAATATTAATCTATTCATTTCTGCACATTCTAATATTTTCTTAATTACCTCTCCCTCTGTAGGGATTTTTTCCACTTTCAAATTTTGTGCAAATACAATTCTCACTGCAGTTATTACATGAATAATGTAATATTCAAGGTTGACAGCCTTCCATCATTCCGAGGTAGGTAAAATGAGGACCCAGATTGTGGGGGCAATAAGCTGACTTTGTATAAAAAAGAACACCACTTGAGGGGGGCAAAAGCCCTACTAAGAAGGTATATACAAAAGTATGAAGGCTATTGCTTAACGCATTGTAAACTGCCCTGAGTCTCCGGAGAACGGCATCATATAAATCGAACCAATAAATAAATAAATAATCATATATACATTTTCTTTGCTAAATTTCTCAGATAAAATACCCAACAAAAACAGCTCCGGTTTTAAATCAATATGTTGCTGTGTCATTTTCTCTAACCATATTTGAATTTTTGCCCAATAATTTCTCACTTCTGCACATGTCCACCACATATGATAATATGATCCTGGTGTCTGGTGACATTTCCCAGCTGGCTTCTGATAAGTAAAGTCAATAGGGGAAGCCAGATTCACTTAATGACTACATAATTCACTTAACAACCGCAATAATTCACTTAACAACTGTGTCTAAATGGTCATAAAATAGGGCACAACTCACTTAACAACCACCTTGCTTAGTAAAAGAAAATCTGGTCCCAGATGTAGTCATAAATTGGGGACAATGTGTATTAGGTTAGTAAAGGGAGAACTGAGAACTTCAATTATATATATATTTAAAACCAGGTTTACTCTATATATGCATTCAGTATTTTTAAAGAAAATAAGTTATAGCCAAAATTAAACCTGCAAATATTAACTGTAAATATGACAAGAGAAAGAAGAAGGTAGCATCTGATGCCTGAACATAATGTAGAATCACAAGATGTCATAACAGGGCTGAGCTGCTAGAAACAGTCACACAGGGATTGTCATTTTATAATAAAGAACATACCCTAAAGACAGACTAACAAGATACCTTGAACTTTTCACATTTTGAAGCTTTTTGTTAGACAGCCTGGGAGATAGAAATACTGTACATTCAGAATGATCTTCTGATTAAATACATAGCAAATATGCAAAGTCTGATGCACAATTTCAAGGATCAGTCATGGTGAGAAGGGTTTTTATAGAAGAATGGAACGGGACGGGACAGGACAGGACAGAATTCTTTATTGGCCAAGTATGATTGGACGCACTAGGAATTTGTCTGTGCTGCACAAGCTCTCAGTGCACAAGTGATAAATCATGATCATAGCTATTGTAAAAATACATTCATCATAAATGATAAGATACAACACTGAGTGATAGTCATAGGATACGAAATAAGCAATCAACATAAATCATACTAGGATACTAAATGAACCAATATAAATCATAAGATACAAGCAACAAAGTTATAGTCATAAGAAGATAAGGAGAGATGTAATAGGAAAGATGAGAAAAATAATACTGTGTTTCCCCAAAAATAAGACCCTGTCTTATATTTTTTGGAACCCTGAAATAAGTTCTTGGCCTTATTGCCACGCGCTCAAAAGTCCAATTGGGCTTTTTATCAGGGGGTGTCTTATTTTGGGGGAAACAGGATAGTAATACAACCTTACTAGATAGTTTGACAGTGCTGTGAGAATTAGTTGTTTAGCAGAGTAATGGTAGGCAGGAGATGATTGTCCTTGTGTCTAGTTGTTCTGGCGTGCAATGCCCTATAGCGTCATTTTGAGGGTAGAAGTTAAAACACTTTATGTCCTGGCTGTGGGGGGTCTGTAAATATTTTCACAGCCCTCTTTCTGGCTTGTGCAGGATACAGGTCCTCAATGGAAAACAGGTTGGTAGCAATTGTTTTTTCTGCAGTTCTAATTATCCGTTGAATATTGAAATTATCCATTTGATTGCAATGTCAAACCAGATAGTTATAGAGGTGCAGATGACAGACTCAATAATTTCTCTATAGAACTCTATCAGCCACACCTTTTTTGATGATGTTGATGATGAAATAGCTATAACAATAGCACTTAGATTTACATACCACTTCACACTGCTTTACAGCTCTCTCTAATCAGTTTATAGTGGCTGTCAGCATATTTCCCCCAACAATCTGGATCCTCGTTTTACCAACCTCAGAAGGATGGAAGGCTGAGTTAACCTTGAGCCGGTGAGATTCGAACTGCCAAACTGCAGGCAACCAGCAGTCAGCAGAAGTAGCCTATAGTACTGCATTCTAACCACTGGGTCACCATTGCTCTGTAAACCCAAATAATCTTTAAATCCAAATATTCCCTTTCTTTTTTTTCTTCTGGAGGTCAACTACAGAAATAAAAGTCATGTGGGAACACCTCCCTCAAAGAGGCATTGTTCTTGGTACCCAAGGAAGTGCTGAAAGCTTTCTTTTCCTTCCAATTGCTTTAACAGCAAGGAAACAATGGTCAGAACAGAAAACAGGAAGAGGAAAAGGAATAATCTGGGGTGCCCTATTTCATATGAGACCTTCTCACTCAATTCATCAAACTTTCTAATATATTCTCTTCCTCCTTCTCCTACAATCATCACACCAGCATCCTTGCCTAGTTATCCCAGTAACCCCCAGTCTCAATATCTTACTTCAGCCATGACTGTCACTCCAGAAGACCAACTATCTGCCTGTCTGATCTTCACAATGACTTTCTTCTCTCTTTTCACTAGGCAGAGATGCACATTTCCCGTTGACCTGCCCAATGTCTTGAGAATCTTCCCTTTCTTACCTGGAACTGAAAATGAAAGAAAGGCAGAGGCTAACACATAATGGACTAGCAAGAGCTTTCTGAATATGGAAGAAAAAAAGGCAGGCAAGCAAAGCTAACTGAACATGCAATAACGAGTAATTAATCCTAGTTCTGAATTAATATATTTCCAGGAAAGATCTGTTTCTAAACAGCTGCCGAGCATTGTGCTACAATTAATATACCAAGAATGTGTTGGTGTGGTGAGAGATCAAATTAATGATAGGTCTTCAATTAAAGATAATACTCTATTAGAAATATCAATGTAAGGCATAAGAAGGCATTTTTTGAAAAGCTTTCAGATGAATGATTAGATAATCACTCGAATATGAATGAAGTAAGTGATTGGCCAGCCAATTACCGATGTTAGTAGTGATGGCACTGAAATTCTTAATTATCTGTTGAGTAAATGAATTTGTCCAGTTTATAATACTTGGCTATATTACAAATTGAACATATGGTCTCATTGGAAAATTGTCTAGCTCGGAATCTTAAAGAAGTTTTTGTATATGCAGAAATGGCATTCAACATACCTGGAGTCCAGCACCAGCTGAGTGCTATCTATGCATGTTATTTAAATTTAATCTCTTGCCTTCATACAACTTCCATTGGCTATGGGGAAGCTAGCTGAGCAGACTTCTGTATGATAAGTGTTTTCACTATTTAAGTGGCTTGTAGGTAGCCAAGAAATCTGTACAGATGGGTTCATAATGCCACCAGGAGCTGAATTGGATTTGTGGGACACTTTTTCTTAAAATCTAGTTTCTTGTCAATAAATTTATGGCTAGGTTGAGAATGTAATCATTTGCTGAAGCCACGAGTAGAAAAAAAACTGCCTAAAACTGTTGTCAATCTTGTTTTGCATGTGTTGATAGCCAGTTAAACCCTAGTTTACATCTAGAGAACAGGGGAGTGCTAGTGGTGATAAACAATATGACTTTGCTTCCATAATCACATTTAACACTGACTTTGATGGGTTCAGATAATCCTCTTCTTAAGGATTAAGAACGTTTGAGACCTGAGTGCTACCATGGGATGGGTTGAGCTTCCATCCTTTGCTCCAGCTCCTGCTGGGGACATGAAAGGATCTCCCAACCGGGCATCCCCTGGGGAACAGTGATGTCATTAGCTAATCCTTTCACCCTGGAAGTGCCTTGATGCTTCTGACCAGTGGTGGGATTTAGCCAGTTCGGACCAGTTCGGGTGAACTGTTAGCTCTGACCAGTGGTGGGATTCAACCAGTGTAACAACCGGTTCGCTGAATGCACACTTCTTTAAACTTCTACAATCGTCAGCTCCACAGTGGAATCTGCAGGGAGGATTTAAAAAATAGTCAAGATGTCAGTAACAGCCATTATCTATCTATCTATCTATCTATCTATCTATCTATCTATCTATCTATCTATCTTTTATCTATCACCTATCTATCAAAAATCTATATCTCATCTATCTATCTCTCATCTATCTATCTATCATCTATCTATCATCAATCAATCTATCATCTATCTATTTATCTATCTATCATCTATCTATCTATCTATCTATCTATCTGTCTGTCTGTCTATCTATCATCTATCTATCTATCTATCTATCTATCTATCTATCTATCTATCATCTATCACTTATTTATCTATTTTTTATGCCTCTCATCTCCCCCATAAGGTGACTATCAGTACTGCTCATTCATAATAGGGACAATATGTGTCATCAAAGTGTAGCATAAAAACCTGCAAGCCACAATAATTGACTGTTCATTACAATGTGGCTAAATGGATATTCTCTGAATTGTTCTGGTGTTACAGTGCAGGAGCTTAATTAAATAAAGAATGCTGAGAGTTATGCTTTATTTATTAGGGTTTTATGCCATAGTAATGTAAGGGGAAAGTTGCCAATTTAATAAAGTGCTACAAACATGATGTTCCTTTCATATATTATTAACATCTAAGCAACTCTAATAAATATACACTTGCATTTTCTTCTACAATCTTTGTGATGAGCTGTTGCACGACTAAAATATAAAAAAGCAACATGAAGCTTTCAGAATAGGGTATTAAACGATTCAGAAGGCCCATAGTAAAGTTTACATTAAAAATCCTTGTAAACAATAATATAATTTAGCTGAGCAACCCAAGCAAGAAACATCAATTGTACTTCAAAAGGCACATTATATATTGAAGGTTATTTAAATTATATATGATACTTTCTTGGCTGTTTCCAGAAAGAAGGAATCAACCAAAGGATCCTGTAAGCATAAGATTGTTTACATAAAGTACTGAATCAAGTCAGATCAACATTCAGCAGGTACATTGAACCAACATGCTAAACTTAATTAATGTGGACTGTAGGTTTTTATGATTCAGTTTATTATAAGAATCATTTATAATTTAGTATAAGAGCTGTGGCAGTACAGTGGTTAGAATGCAGTATTGTAGGCTAATACTGTTGACTGCCAGTAATTTGATCCTGACTGGATTAAGGTTGACTCAGACTTTCATCCTTCCGAGGTCGGTAAAATGAGAACCCAGATTGTTGAGGGCAATATGGTCACATTGTAAAGTGTTTAGAGAGGACTGTAAAACACTGATAAGCAGTATATAAGTCTAAGTGCTATTGCTATATTGTACACATACAGAAAATACATTAACTTAGTAACCAAGCCATATGAATGCAGCCACAGTAACCAAGCTATATGAATGCAGCCCTTCTTTCCATCTCCCAATTTGGAAGAATTGAGGAATAATCTGAGATTTTGAGCATCCAAATTATATGACCCATCCTTGATCTGTAGGCTACAAAGGTAGATGGGAGCTACAAAGAAGATCTATAAATGTTAAGACTATCATAAGAGAAGCAGGTATTTATGTTCATTTAAACCTTCCCCAGTTTAATCTGTATTAAGAAATCATATTGCATCTTTTGCAGGTGTATAATATCTTCAAGGTCACTTACTCCAAATAGTATTTGCCCAGTTTCTTTTACCAGAAGTATCTTTGTAAAATCCTGACCTTTGTCTCTTTTTTCCTTTGTTTTCCTTTGAAATCAAAGTATTGACTTAAAAATGCTTTGATTGACATGTTTCTCCCACCTAAAAGAAAAAAGAGAGAGAGAGAGAGAGAGGTGAGGACTGCGCTAGATTCTAGCAGAGATTCTATCCTAGGAACCAATGTCCATGCATTATAATCACCATTTTCAAAAATACAACCCAATTAATTTGGTTCCATTTGTATGCACAGATTCTCCCAGCTGTATTCTCAGCCAGGAGTCTATTGCTGGTGTACAATAGCATTTAGCAGATGCTAGACAGTATAATCACCTGTTGTTAGCCACAGGTAGCTTTAATTTTGATGTTAATTGCTTATAGTGTTCTGTTCACTGAGCTGCTTCAAGTGTCAAAATCTGTGTGCTCAATGACAGATGGGTGACAGAACAAAATAGGTTGATGATCTCTCGAGAGAAGAACAAGATTACTTTTGTAATACACAAGAAAGCCACCTGACATAGCTATAAAGCTATAAAGAAATTCAGGATAGTCCTTTTTAGAGATAATAACGACTCTAGGTAAATGAAGCATCCCATAAAATGTACAAATGGAGGAAGGGTGGAAGAAAAGTCTTCTCCATTGCACGGTGCCAATAAATACAAATCACCAACCATGGAGGGTCTGCCTAAATACCTTTCCATGTGTCTTTGTCCCGATCACCACCAGTTTTTCCTGCTTGTTTTTGTCCTTATTAAGTTCTTGCTTTCTATTACCAGTATGGTTCTATTTATTTTCAATTTGGGGATTCAGTTCTAAAACCTCTTTTATCCATTCTAAACACCAAAGTGACTTTTTGAATTGAGTTACCTGTTTAATTATAATTATCAAGTTGAACTGGGTGCTACTGAATTGATTCAGAAAACTTCTGCACATGTATAGGAATTGATTTTTTTTCTTTTTTGATTTGATTTGCAAGTCTGAAGCAATTCTTTCAGTCTGGACATGTAGATCAATTTTTTAAAAATTAAATTGGAAGACCAAATCAGATAGCAAATCAGAAATAAATTGGCAATTAAAATATTTTTTTTAATTTACCCCTTCCTTCCTTCCTTCCTTCCTTCCTTCCTTCCTTCCTTCCTTCCTTCCTTCTTTCCTTCCTTCCTTCCTTCCTTCCTTCCTTCCTTCCTTCCTTCCTTCCTTCCCCATGCTACAAAGGAGGATTTTTCATCAGATTCGCCTGATTCGCCAGTTACGTCCCTTTCTAGATCGGGACTCGTTACGCACAGTCACTCATGCCCTCGTCACCTCTCGCCTGGACTACTGTAATGCTCTCTACATGGGGCTCCCCTTGAGGTGCACCCGGAGGCTCCAACTGGAGCAGAGTGCGGCCGCGCGGGTGGTTATGGGAGCAACATGGAGCTCCCATGTAACACCTCTCCTGCGCGAGCTGCACTGGCTCCCGGTGGTCTTCCGGGTGCGCTTCAAGGTTCTGGTTACCACCTTTAAAGCGCTCCATGGCTTAGGACCTGGTTATTTATGGGACCGCCTACTACCACCAACAGCCTCCCACCGACCAGTACGCTCCCACAGAGAGGGGCTCCTCCAGGTGCCGTCGGCCAAACAATGTCGGCTGTCGGCCCCTAGGGGGAGAGCCTTCTCTGTGGGGGCACCGACGATCTGGAATGAGTTCCCCCCAGAGATACGGAGGATTCCAGATCTGCGCACCTTCCGCCGCGAGTTGAAGACGCTTTTATTTCATCAAGCGGGCCTCGCCTAAATCTTCTCCCTTTTAAGTGTAAATTTTAAATTTTTTAATGTATTTTAAAATTATGGGTATTTTAAATTATGGGTATTAATTCAGCCAAATTTATTTAATTCATTTTATTTGATTTTAAATTTTGTATATCTATGTGTTTTATTTTATGGCTGTACACCGCCCTGAGTCCTTCGGGAGTAGGGCGGTATAGAAATTCAATAAATAAATAAATAAAATAAATAAAGCAAAAGTACTGTTGTGTGTTTTGCTCAAATAGTGGCAGTATCTGAGTTGGTTGAGAGAATTTCTAGGAATGTCAACGCTGTAGACTAGATTAATGATTAGAGAAGACATTAAGAAAGAAAATGGAAAAGCCCTTCCATGTTGTTGCCAATAAAGTTAACAGAATAACATAGTTGGAAGGGACCTTGGAGGTCTTCTGGTCCAACCCATTGCTCAAGAAGGAAACCCTATACCCATGATGGTGAACCTATAGCATGCATGCCACAGGTGGCACGCATAGCCATATCGGTGGGCACGTGAGCTCAGCTCCAGATGATTCAAAAATCACAGATGATTTTCAGGCCTTCTGGGCCCACTGGAAGTAGGGAAACAGATTGTTTCCTACCTCTGGAGGACCTGGGGGAGTGGGGAAGTCCCGTTTTTCGCTCTCCCCAGGCTCCAGAGCCTTTCTAGGAGCCCGGGAGGGCGAAAATGGCTTTCCCCGCCACCCCCTGGAGGTCTTCTGGAGGCCGGAAATGGCCAATTGCCAACTTCTGGTTTGCCAACTTTGAGACAAATGGTTGTCCACTCTTTTCTTAAAAACCTCCAATTACATGGGTGGAGTTCACCAAAAGTCAATTTCAGTAAAAATGACATTATATCTTTTCTTCACTTCCACAAAACCTGCTGGGAAGAGTAGATGATGAATTATAAATTTTGAGTGTACCTTCTCAATAGCCCTTCAACTCTAGTGGCAACTGTGTTTTCCATCTTTATACTTTCATCAGAACTAATGAAGAATGTCTACTCATTCAGGGCCTGAATGAATAAACTCAACAGAAGTTTGCATGAATGTATCAATAGGTTCCATACTGATTTGTCTTTCCAGTTTGCAGCATGACACCAATCTCAAACACACTGCCTCTGATAGGGATACTGTAGTTATGTCTACTACTGAATAAAATATTCTGATTCAAGTAAGGTGATTAGTTCAACAGATATTATTGAATTATAAGCAAGTGGAACAAAACTGTCATGGTAAAATTGACGTAAAGTAAGACTGCAAATACAACACTTTAAGTAACAGAGCAAATCATGCCAGCTTATTATGGAATGAAAACATAATCACAGGATTCTCTCTCTCTCTCTCTCTCTCTCTCTCTCTCTCTCTCTCTCTCTCTCTCTCTCTCTCTCCCTCCCTCCCTCCCTCCCTCCCTCCCTCCCTCCCTCCTTCCCTCCTCCCTGTATGGAAGACACCCAAGTTAAGTAATTATCTCTGGTTCTACCTAATTGCTTGGCAACATACATGTTTACTAATCAGGTCTGTGCTAAATAGATTTTGCTATTAAAGATTTAAAGCATTCAATGCAAAACAGCCTTTACATCTTTTTAATATGATACCTCTAGCATGGTCATTCCAAATATTTTACAGAGATTGCACAGTAGTTTTGCTTAGGCCAGGGGTCTCCAACCTTGGTAATTTTAAGCCTGGAGGACGTCAATTCCCAGAATTCCCCAGCCAGTATTTTGGGAGTTGAAGTCCACCAGGCTTAAAGTTACCAAGGTTGGAGACCCTGGCTTAGATGACCTCTCTAGTTTCTTTCCAGTGGGACATGGCTATTCACATGTTCAGATGGCAAAAACAGTTCCAAAACCCCTTAAAGCATCCATAGTTTCTCCAATGCACTAAAATTACCAGATACTATCTACACATTTCCTAAGTTAGAACATAGAGTAGGGGTGGGCAACTGTGGCCCTTTTATAACCTGTGGACTTCAACTCCCAGAATTCCTGAGCCAGCTTGGCTGTCTCAGGAATTCTGGTAGTTGAAGTCCAAAGGTTGTAAAAGGGCCACAGTTGCCCACCCCTGACATAGAACATAGAATAATACAGTTGGAAGGGACCTTGGAGGTCTTCTAGTCCAACCCACTCCTCAAGCAGGAGACCCTATTTTGTTTCAGACAGATGGATGTCCAGTCTCTTCTCAAAAGCTTCCAGTGATGGAGCACCCACAACATTTGAAGACAAGCTATTCTATTGGCTGATCGCACTCACCCTTAGGAAATTTCTCCTCAGTTCTAGGTTGCTTCTCTCCTTGGTTAGTTCATATGGAGAGATTGAAAACCTAGATTTTCATTAACCTTTTGGGTTTCAGCCCATTGTAAATTTGACTTCATCAACCACAATCGGTGTGGAGAAATGATGTCATTAGCGCATACTACAGTCTTCCCGTTGTTTTTATTTCTGCTAAATCAATTATTTTGGGGAAGCAGAGCAAATAACATTTTGTTTCTTCTGATAGTAATTTGAGTCAAATTAGGATATATCCCTATGGAGTACTCAGATTCATTTTCATGACTATCCTCTACTATATTCTGCTTAAATGGAGAAAGGCAATTAAAAGTTTCCTACTGATAACAACAAACACAAGTGAAGTTGCTTCTCCTTTTTTTGTGCGTTTAGCTGTAAATGTGAGATGCCTAACTACATGTCTACCACAAGGATAGAGGGAGGGAAGGCTAATTCTTCCACATAAAAAGATAAACTTAATGAGATAAAATGGTCACAGCTGGCAGTTTTGTAGATGCTTTTTGCCTGCTACTATTTTCAAACAGTTTAGCTATGATCTCAGTCAATGGTGCCTCTGCGTGAGCTATCCTTTTGTTTTGCTATCTTAAGCTGTGAAAAACAAAGTGGGATGAAATTGTTCTATGAGGGCACACACAGCCTGACATGAGGTGTTTTTGTTTTGTTTTTTTACCTCAGTGTGGGTTGGGGGAAAAAATGAAATGAAGACAAGAAAAAAAATGGATCCGATTCCTTGAATCTTCACTGAAGGTGAGCTATAAATGTGTTAAATAGGGCATCATATTGGGAGTTTCTTCCTGTTATTTGCACAGGAAGAGTTATATTGATCTGGAAATCTTACACACACACACACACACACACAAACTGAAAAAAATCAGCCAGTAAATTCCTCAGTTAGTGGAAATTTGACACCAAATCTTTATTAACCACTTTAACCACTACTAGGAATATCTATAGCTGTGATGGGGAACCTATGGCATGCGTGAGCCAAATCTGTGGGTACGCGAGCGTTGCCTTAGGTCAGCTCCAGCAGCTGATTTTCAGGCCTTCTGGGCCCACCTGATATTGGGAAATGGGCTGTTTCTGGCTTTGGGAGGCCCTATGGGGGTGGGGGGAGGCCGGTTTTGCCCTCCCCAGGCTCCTAGAAAGCCTCTGGAGCCTGGGGAGGGTGAATAATGGGCCTACCGGGTCCACCGTGCTATCACATGCCAAAAACAGGGAGCGCATGGGGGGGTCATGCGCTCATGCACGGGGCGCATTGAATTATGGGTGTGCATGCTCCCCCCACTTTCGGCACATGATGGTAAAAAGATTAGCCATCACTGGTCTATAGGGAGGAGAGAGGGATAAAAAAAATTAAGATGGTTGTGCAATTTAATATTAATATAATAATGGAATCATTACCTCAGTGGCTAAGACGCTGAGCTTATCGATCAGAAAGGTAGGCAGTTCGGCGGTTCGAATCCCTAGTACAGGTCTCCTGCGTGAGCAGAAGGTTGGACTATATGACCTCCAAGGTCCCTTCCAACTCTGTTACTGTTGCCTATTATCATTAATTTTTTTTAAAAAAAATTCCCACGTTTCTATTGAACAGCATTTAAGAATGTTACAGAAAAATAAATGCAGGATTAGCAACCTTTAATTAAAATGATCTGATATGCCTGATCGAGGCATTATTTTTTTAACATTTTCACATTTAGGACCCCTAGAAGGGCTTTTAAAAAATATTTTGATATAATTTATTATTTACATAGGAAGTTATACATTTAGGGGAGATTTGATGGAGGTTCTAACAGCGGAACGTAACTAACATAGACCCCCTGAGCAAGTTAGTACACTCCTTAATATCCGGGATAATTGTCTCCTTCTATGGAGACACAACTTCACAAGAGATACATATGGAGATTTGATGAAGAAAGTGGTTCTGCTGTTCCATGATGGAGATATCAAGAGCCACAGATGGAGAAGCATCTAGACTGTTTGCTGGTTTGACCTTTCTGAACAGGAAATTTGTAAGACTTCATCCTTCTAATTTGGACTTTATTCACTTGGTTTCACCTCAGTTCCTGTTCATCATCCAACCTAGCCTTTAGTTATCCTTGATCTTCCACCTTATCTCATTTGTTTTGAACCTTTCACCATTTCATATAGCTGATGTCCCAGGAATGGAAGGAACAAGAGAGATATTAGTGAAGTTTGCATGATGTACAACATGAAAGTCTACAGTTGTTCACCATGGTGCATTCATTGAAGACTAACTATCACCATCTTGACTCATCCATTGTCAGCCCTTTCAGGTAAACCAGATAGGAAACATACTGTATTTTTCAGAGTATAAGATGCTCTGGAGTATAAGACGCACCTTAGATTTTGGGGAGGAAAATAAGAAAAAAAATTCTGCCTCTGCCTACCAGCATCCATTGATATTCATCTGGCTAGCATCCTGTCAGTGTGTGAGGGCTGTTTGGAAACTGAAACAGTATTTGCTGTGTGAGCAACAAGGAAGAAGACAGAAAGGAGCCAGGGTGTGGCTTAGGTCTGCAGCTCTGAGTCTGTGATGAGCTGTAAACTAGTCTGCTGCTCAAAACTGAAACTCCTCTCCTCTGCTTGTGTTTTTCTTGTATTTACTACTACGTTGGAAAACCTGCTTTTGGTATTTTGGAATATTTACTTCATGTGTTACATTATATATAAAGAGAAATTATTGAAGTAATTCCACTTTATTGTAAGGCTATGTTAACAGAATATTGCAAGTTTGGAAGTATTAACTTCCTTCCATCTCTGCTTGATCCATTAGGTGAGTCTTTCTTAAGTTTCTTTCTCTGATCATTAAACCACTTAGAGCTCCTTCCTTTTTTTGTCTGGTTGTTCCTAGTAAACATCTCTTTCCTTCCTTCCCCAAGATCATTGATCCATTCCATTACATCCAAATACCAAAAGGAAGAGCAGGAGTTTCCCCTTGCCCTATTAAAATGTTGGAAATTGTACCTAGAGAATCATTCACTGGCCACCGTTGAACTCATCTCTGAACCCAGCAGAAGCACCATTTAGTGTTCAGGCAACATAGCAATTGATAGTTCTATCCAATGATATGTGGTGATTGAAACAAAGCTATGGAGTCACACAGATCTCTTTTTCATGAGGCTGCCTACATTTTGGAATAGCAACGTCCCCCTCACCAGGAATTCATCTTCCCTGATGCTATTGGCTTTTTGTAAGCAGTTAAAAATGAAGTTTTTCAGAAAGCTTTTGATGTATGAGTTGACGTTATCAGTTGCAGCTCTATGTGTTCTAGTTTCCTTTTATTATATTATTCTGTTTTGTTGTTGTACACTGGATGTTCTACCATTTGTATTGATGGATGATGTATCTGAGGCTGTCTCTTTGTAGTATAGATAAATGTTATCTCTCTCTCTCTCTCTCTCTCTCTCTCTCTCTCTATCTATCTATCTATCTCTAGCTAGCTAGAGATCATCTAGCAATCATCTCTCACACACTTTTTTTAAATAAAAGCTCAAAGTTGCTTGCATGGGGATCTCCACAACATCTCCAGTAACATATATGTGGTCTTTTTTGCTGTTTCACAATGCCAGTTCACCCCTCCCCCTCTCTCTCCCTCTCCCTCTCCCTCTCCCTTTTTCTTTCTAGTTGGATCAGTCTTTGATAAGTTTCTTTTTGTTGCTTCTTGTCCAGCCTTCAGGTTCTTTGAAGAATAGGTCAATCCCTCTTATTTGTGGCAACCACTTAGATATTGGAAGACTGCTATCATATCATCCCTGGTTCTTCTTCCCATTAACTACACATCCATGCTAAGCTTACTTAGTGTTAACCTTGGTTTGCTATTTGGTTTCTGCATTGTATAAAGCTTTTAATGTATTGTGTATGTACTGTATTTTAGCAAGTGGGTTCATTTAGTCATCAGGATAATCTTATGGTATGAACGCAGCCACATTCAGGTGTGCCTGCAAAAGAATTGCCAAGGCAACATGGCAATGTTTTGTTATGTAGCATTTGTGGCTGTTTTATTCTGAACCATTTTGTTAAAAGAGGAATCCTAGGGATGAAATGAATGAGTCTAAAAATTAAATTCATGCACATAAGGCATTTTGGAAAACCAGTTCTTTTGGCTGAATATTGTAATTAAATGCACAGGCTCTAATTATACACCAAGTTTTCTTAGATTTAAAAATAAAATTCTTATCTGCTCTCAGTTAACTTCCATATAATTAGTTTTAAAAGGGAGTTGTGTTTTGTAGCCAGCATACCTTTCGAGACCATTTCTGTTAACTGACAGATGAGAGTTAATTTCCCTTATATGTGTACCTGCAAATCAGTGTTGGAAAGATGCTCCAGAAAGAGGCTGGAAAAGGAAAAAAAGTCATGAAAGAAAGAGATTAATGAGAGAGGTGAGAGGTAAAGCATTTTTTCCCTAACATGAGGAATTCTTCTTGATTAGAATTTTCCAATAGAAAATCCCCTCCTGCTCATGGCAACTTGAAAGCTTTGCAAGTTGACAGACTGTATGGCAGGGTTGTCAAACTCGATTTCATTGAGGGCCGCATCAGGGTTGTGTTTGACCTTGCGGGGCCGGAGTGGGCATGGCCAGGGTGGGCATGGTTAGGCCAACGTCACTCATGTTGGGGGCGCCTGTGGTTGCCCGAGTGCTCTCCCAGCAAAAATGGGCTCCCGAGCTCTGTTTTCGGCTGCGACAGCCTCCTGCAACCCTCTGCCAGTAAAAATGGAGCCCTCCCTAGTTCCATTTTCAATGGCAGAGTCACCGCAGGCTGGTCCTTTGCGGTTTCTGGGGTGGCCCCTTGGGACAGATCTAAGCATCCCATGGGCCAGATCCAACCCTCGGGCTTTGAGTTTGACACCCCTGCTGTATGGTCATCAGATGGAGATCCTGCATGGAGTAGATGGTTAGACTAGATCAAGGTTCCCCAGCTTGATCAATATCAATGGGACCATCTAAGGGATCAGTGTTAGTAGTATTAGCATTAGTTCGCGTGAGCAAATCGTAGCAAAGGTAAGTGAAACCCATAACTGTTGGAGATCCAACCTAGATGAACTTCATGGTAATTTCTGATTCTACTGAGTCTACGAAGGATATGAACTCTCATGGATGGGAGCAAACAGATAGTGCCACAACTCTTGCAAGACTGACCCATTTACATTTTGCATGATCACTCCAAAGGATTATTAGCAAATTAAGAGATACTTAGGCTCTTTCCTCTACATGTTCCAAAGAAGATAATTGATAGTTTGTATCCCAAATCTGTTATGACCTAGGTTTCCTGAGTCATTTAAACACATGAGTAGTCCCAAAAACCTCTTTTATTGCAACAGCTGTGAATTACATTCATTCACAGCTGAGTCCCAATTAGTTGCAAAAAGTCTTTCGGGAGAAATCCTTCGGGATAATCACCAACCTTTATCTCCCTTGACACTCTGCCAAAGACCTACTTGGCAAAGCCACACAGATTCCAGAATCAAACAGAGATGCCGACTGGGAACAGAATTAACAAAGTTGCTTTTCTGCAAAGTATCCACGTGCCTTTGCTCCTATTTTAAGCCTTATGGGAGGGGCCAATCATCTCCAGGCCTTACTCCTGAGTTGTCCCTTTTGTTTTAACTGTTCATGCCTTCTGACAGCTCTGCGCACATGCACACTAGGAACAGGCTCCTCCTGTTCCTCTGCCTCTCTGCTGTCGGACTCTGGAGTCTCCAGAGTCCGCGCATCACTCCCAGATGGCCCTGGCCCCATCTCTGCCTCTGACACAAAGCCCTCATCTGGGCCTTCCCTAGACTCCAGGACTGGCCCATGTTCCTCCCCAGCCTCCTCACTGTCCAATTCCACTGCCAGCTCCACAGGCTACTGGTGGATCACAACAAAATCCTGGAACAGAAACATTAAACATGTTGTCATTTATTGGCAGTCTGAAACCGTACCGCACAATTTGATGGCATAATAATAATAGCAATAGCAATAGCAATAGCAATAGCACATAGACTTATATGCCGCTTCACTATGCTTTACAGCCCTCTCTAGGCAGTTTACAGAGTCAGCATTTTGCCCCAACAATCTGGCTCCTCATTTTACTGACCTTGGAAGGATGGGCAGCTGAGTCAACCTTGAGCTGTTTAGAACTGAACTCCTGGAGTGAGCAGTGAGTTAGCCTGCAGTGCTAGCATGCACACAGTGCATGCTAGGCTACTTTGTCTAGTACATATCCTGAAACTAATTTGCATTCTTTTCTTCAACGTTTTCTATTCTTTGGGTCTCTCCTTACTTGTCCCCTTCCATCAAGAGTAAATCTACTCTCAGCTTTGAAAGCTCAGCAAGTGACTTTGAGCCAGTCAGTCTTTTACAGCTCAACTTATCTCACCAAGTTCTTGTAGGGAACATTGAAATATCAGTGCGATTTGCAGTGCCCTGAACTCTGGCAAGGAAGGTAGGATAAAAATAACCAACAACAAGAATATCTGTAGGTTTACTTGTCCTCATTGTGGCCACTCACCATTGCACCATGCACTCTAGGACAAAACCCAATGGTTCACCATAGTTCAAAGTGAAGCAAAAGATCAGGGGAGACATGATAGCAGATTCAACCTAGAAATAAGGAGGAACTTTCTGACAGTGAGAACAATCAACCAATGGAACAGAAGTTGCCTTCGGAAGTTGTGGGAGTTTCATCACTGGAGGCTTTCAAGATGAGATTGGACTGCCATTTGTCAGAAATGGTGTAGGGTCTCCTGCTGAGTGGGGGGTTGGACTAGATGACCTATAAAGTCTCTTCCAACTCTGTTAATCTGTTAAATCACAGATTAATTTAGAACAGATTCTCTTTCTGCAATCCCTCAAACTCCACCTGATCTTCCCACTAACTTTTGGTGCTACAATTGCTGAGAACTGGGAGCCTAGTTTCTTGCTAGTGGAAATTGAGAAATAAATACAATTTAGTGGACCTCATATAGTTAAGAAAATAATCCCAGTCCCTCCCACCTTGCAAAAACAGAACATCCTAAATCTTCCCATGCAATATATTGCCTATATTATATTATTTCTTCATTCTTCCACCACATTAAAAAAAAAAAAAGTATGGTCCCTGAATACAAAATGATTAACTATCTAAAGCTTAAAAGAACACTCAAGATGTCCAACATACAGTCTGAGAACTAATGGGAGCTATTAGTTTAATTATTATTATGAATGACCGTAATATGTTGAACGCATGATGATATTTCATCGTTCTCCTCCCTAATGATGTCAATGCATAAAAGTTAAATGAGAAAAAAAATACTAACACCAGATTCAAACAATACAAAGTGAGTTGAGTCTGGGAGCAGCTATATAAATTAGGCCAAATAAATAAATATCTGCTTCTCTTTATCTTCCCTTTTGCAGGTTTCTATCTGAAACAGCAAAGCAGAGCTGCTCTTTAAAAAAAGAGATGGGCTTAAGCTGTCAAATTTAAATTTTTTTTTGCTTTTCGCAAGTCATAATAGAATCACGATATCTGTGAGATACACCTACATTTAATGGAGATGATTTCCGGCCTTGGATGGGTGGCGCCTGTTGAGGTGTTAATGAAAGACGGAGGCTATGGCTGTTGTGGGTAATTTTCACTCAGTCTTCATGGCTAAAGAGAAAAAGTTTTCACTACTGGTACTGAAACAGCTTTCTCTAACTTTCCCAGTCTTAAATGTCCATCTTTAGGATGCATGTGAATGTATGTCTATACATGTAATATGCATTGACATTAGCTATATCACATAACAGTTTGTTAATGGATTAAACCAGTGGTGAAATCCTCCACAGATTGCCACTGGTTCGCTGCCTGCACATGCGTGGTGCATGCCAAAAGCATGCTGCAAGTGCATGTGCAGTGCATGCCAAGTGCATGCTGCATGCACGCACATGTGCAGTGTGTGGCAAACATGTGCTTCACGGAGAAAAAGGAGACTTAACAAGGTAAGTAGAACATCAAGAGGGGAACAGCTGATATCCTGCTTTCTAGCGAATATAAATTGCGTGGCAATACTGATAATCAGAAATACCAGTTCAAATGAACCGGTAGCTTTTTTTTTACTACCGATTCGCCCGAACCAGTGCAAACTGATAGCATTTCACCCCTGGATTAAACCCAAAAATAAACTAAAGCAGAAGCTTGTCTACCCCAAGGATAAAACACCCAGAAACAAACTGAGCAATATGGTATATGAAGTACAATGAGCCATGTGCAGATCTGTACAATGGGGAAGTAAAACAACCACTTCATAAAAAGTGTGGCACAAGATAGAAGAACATATCCATCAAAATTAGATTCGGCACTCTAGCTGCATTTTAAAGGGAAAGGCCACTCTTTTGAAAACAGCAAAGTCCACATTTTGGACAGAGAGGACCAGTGGTTTGAAAGATAAATCAAAGAGGTCATCTATGTTAAAATTGAACAACCCTCTCTCAACAGAGGGGGAGAGATACGACATCATCTATCTCCAGTCCAGAGGTGAAATCCAATTTTTTTTACTACCGGTTCTGTGGATGTGGCTTGGTGAGCATGGCAGGGGAAGGATACTGCAAAATCCTCCTTCCCTCCTCACTCCTGGGGGAAGGATATTGCAAAATCTCCATTCCCACCCCACTCTGGGGCCAGCCAGAGGTGGTATTTGCTGATTCTCCAAACTACTCAGTTCTCCAGAACCTGTCAGAACCTGCTGGATTTCACCCCTGCTCCAGTCTACAACAAAGTCCTTTCAGCAGTTCCAAGAAGGCTTCACACCCATTTGCGCTACTCAGGTGACCCTGATGACACAGATAAACCTCCAGGTGGCTTTTAATGACTCATTAAAAGAATGCAAATGACCAGCTGTCTGTGAGGAATATAAATCCTTCCATTCCCCACCATCAACTCCTACATCTTTTGCTACCCACTACTGTTTGGCATGAGAACCATGATGGAAGAGACTTGTCCTCAAATTCCCACTAAGGACGGCATCCTAGACATACTTGCTTTGATTTGGCTTCCCTAAGAACCATTACTACTAGGCAGTGCTTAGTAGTTTGGAGTCAAGAATGTAACTGGCAGGAATGTGCAGAGCTTCGAAATAAGTGCTTTGCTCCACTAAAGTTTCTAGGGAAGTACGCCTTCAAGCAAACTTGTAACTCAAGTGGCCCTACTTCTAAATGTGGAACAGACCAGCAAGTAGATTTCTCCTTGATTGATCAAAGTGGTTTCCAAGCATGTGACAAACCCGTTTTCTTCAAAGAAAGGCCACTGGTTGAACATTCCTGCTGCAAGGCTTCACACAGCGTTGTCTCTATTCCACAAAGTAAACTTTTGAGGTAGAACACCTCACTTCTGTAACTCGCAGCAAAGCTGTGTGTCTCCTTCCCCCATACTTATTAAATGGCTCCTTCCAGTTCTTTGGGGGGGTTTTTTTCCCTCTGACTTATCCAAGAAAAAAAAAATCGCACACCATTCCACAGGGCTTCCTTCTGGGTCATTCTTTAAAATACTGTGCTATTATCCATGATGTTATCGAGTTAGCTTTCACCAGACTTTTTTTTTTTTTCAGTCTTACCAACCTCAAGGAATTATCATGAGAATTGATTGTGACAAGAAAAGAAATCCTGCACGTCACTCTGAGCAACTAGAATTAATAGAGATATGAAATACTAGTCAACAAGTATATATTTATACATGAAGTGTAATGATTTGTCTGCATGCTACCATGGGAAAGTGTGATCTCAAATTTTAAAAGAAAAAATAAACAAGTTAGGTTATTCAGGCTTTCATTTGGGCTTGTGATAGGAGGAGGAGGAGAAGATAGAGGAGGAGGAGGAAGAGAAGGAGCAGTTCATTGTAAGTTTTGTAAATCAACCACTTTACACTGCCCTGGCCTATATACAAATGTGGAGTGGGCGGGGGGCTTCTCAGATTTCATTATTAAAGAAATGTGTATAAAATGTGCGTATTAAGAAAAATCCATTACTGCAATAGCAATAGCACCTAGATTTATACACCACTTCATAGTGCTTTTACAGCTTTCTCTAAGCAGTTTACAGAGTCAGCGCATTACCCCCAACAATCTGGGTCCTCATTTTACCCACCTCAGAAGGATGGAAGGCTAAGTCAACCTTGAGCTGGTGAGATTTGAACTGCTGAACTGCAGCTAGCAGTCAGCTGAAGTAGCCTGCAGTACTGCACTCTAACCACTGAGCCACTTACAAGGCAAATGTTTTTAAAAGGTGATTACCTAGAAAGTTAATGTGTTAATATGTTAATATGTCTGTTGATGAATAAGGAAGGAACCTTGGAGGTTTTATCAGCCCTGGTGGTTAGAATGCAGTACTGCAGGCTATTTCTGCTGACTGGCGGCTGCATGCAATTTGGCAGTTTGATTCTCACGAGGCTCAAGGTTGACTCAGCCTTCCATCCTTCCGAGGTTGGTAAAATGAGGACTCGGATTGTTGGGGTCAATATGCTGACTCTGTAAACCGGTTAGAAAGGGCTGTAAAGCACTGTGAAGCACTATATAAGTCTATGTACTATTGCTCTTGCTTCTAGTCGAACCTCCTGTTCAAGCAGATTCTATACCATATCAGACAAGCATCTGTCCAGTCTCTTCTTAAAAATCTCCAGTAATGGAGCACCTCCAACTTCTGAAAGCAAACCGTTCCATTGTTTAAGTGTTCTCACTGTTAGGAAATTTCTCCTTAGCATAAAACCACATAAATATACACACATTTTCATACTGATTTTTGTTGTAGAATTTGTGGACTGATACAGACATGAAATAAAATTAGTAATTCAAAAAGTTCAGCAAAACCAATATTGATAGACGGATTCATCCTTACCCATCATGAACATAAAGTAGGTAAATATTCATTTACATGAGCTAATATGAATGAATCTCAAACTGCAGCATTGCTGTAAATGAATTATTGGCAAAACAACCAGTAATCTTGGATCTTGCAAATAAAATGCTACCAATTGTAGTTTGATGAAAATGTCGACCGATTATTGTTGTATTTTTCTCACAAAGTTAATGTTTCCCAGACTTGCCTAGGAAGACAAAATACTAACAATCACCATGCAATGCAAAGGCTTAATTTGTAGAATCAGCTTGAAAGTAGTTTAATCAAATTGCTGCGTCAAACTGATTTTTCTTTTTTTTCTTTTGATTATCATTCAAATTGAATTCATTGCCTCTAGCTGGATCTGATAATTTGATGGCCTTTTACATAGACAAAAAAGGTTTTATTATATGGGAAGAAAATTTCCAAATCATATTTACTCAGTGTGATGAGCATATTGAGAAATCACGGTCCAATTAATAATGTGAGCTGGGTGCAGCCAGATCAGCACACAGCATTGTCTGAAGGACAAGTGGAGATTAAATGATAAAAACTGCATTGAGGCATTGCTTTTAAATGTGCTTTGTGACATGTCTCACACACACATAAGACCGATAAAGAGTTTGTATCACAATGGCATAATTCTACTTTTGTTATGTATGAAAGAATGCAATCCTGCATGTTTCCATTAGTAGAGTGCTCAAAATGTATGGATATACCCCAGTGCTAAATAGCAACAGCATGTAGACTTATATACCGCTACATAGTGCTTTTACAGCCCTCTCTAAGCAGTTTACAGAGTCAGCATATTGCCCCCAACAATCTGGGTCCTCATTTTACACTTTGGAAGGATGGAAGGCTGAGTCAACCTTGAGCCTGGTAAGATTTGAACTTCCAAATTTCAGGCAGCCGGCAGAAGTAGCCTGCAGTACTGCACTCTAACCACTGCGCCACTGCAGTTCTTGAACTCTAAATGCATTGAACTCTCAGTCATTTTCATAAAGAAAACATGCAGAAGGTATGAGGGATTTTGTGCTGTTTTGCTTTGATAATATTATGCACAAGGACCACATATTCATGGTCCTTGAAATTTCAGCCACCAAAGTGGCTCCATAGTCAAAGGATTATGATTCAGGTGCTTGGCAATCAGGTGCAATTACAACAATTAGAGCATCGAATGCTTGTGTGATCACAATTTTCAACCATCATTGCCCACGCCCTAGAAGCAAAGTCATTGGGGAAGCCAGCAGGTGGTTGCAAATGGCAATCGCTTTTAGCAATTGGGTGAGATTCATTTAATGACCACAACTGTAACCACCAGAACAGCCATCAGTACACTTTATGTCTGGGTCAGTTAGTGATGGAGCTCCTAGTCACCATCATTAACCGAGTCATGTGATCACCTTTGGCAGTCTTCTACCTGTAAATGTAAGACAGAATATAGAAGCACCTTGTCCGCTTTTCAAAATAGGAAACACACATCACGAGAAATACTAAGACTCCAGTTTGTTGATGTAAATCAAGGGTGTCAAACTGGAGGCCCGCAGGCCATGCCCACCCCAGCTCCGTGAAGGGGAAAAACATTGCATCACATGACGGCAACATGACGTGGTGTGTTTGACACCCCTGATGTAAATCATAATGACAGAACCTTGATAGAGTTTCTCTTTCTTATACCCAGAGAGTCAAAGCAAAGTTCTCTTGAGTTTCTTTTTCATCCATTCTCTCTTTCCAGCATAAGCTTATGTTTTGTAGTGGAATACTTTCTTCCAAACGATCTACACACACACACACACACACACACACACACACACACACACACACACACAAACTAATATAAAATATTATTATACTACTTAGAAATGGTGGCAAAGTATGTTTATCTACCCTCAAATAAGCCATGGGCGTGGCTTATTTTGTGGACGTGGCTTGATGGTCATGTGACAATTCTTTAGGATTTAGCAGAGGTATTGGTCTACCAGGCTTTTAACTGCTTGCAGAGCTGTACCAATCTTCCCATTTATTTTTGCAGGCACTGGTCTACCCATTTATTTTTGCAGGCATTGGTCTACTCATGTATTTTTGCAGGCACTGGTCTACCCATTTATTTTTGCAAGCACCGGTCTACTCATGTATTTTTGCAGGCACTGGTCTACCCATTTATTTTTGCAGGCACCGGTTTACTCATTTGTTTTTGCAGGCACTGCAGGTACTCATGTATTTTTGCAGACACTGGTCTACCAATTTATTTTTGCAAGCACCGGTCTACTCATGTATTTTTGCAGGCACTGGTCTACCCATTTATTTTTGCAGGCACCGGTCTACCCATTTGTTTTTGCAGGCACTGGTCTACTCATGTATTTTTGCAGGCACTGGTCTACCCATTTATTTTTGCAGGCACCGGTCTACTCATTTGTTTTCTTTTAACACTGATCAGCTGTAGGACGGCCCTTTGAAGCCCCGCGGCAAGAGTTTAAACAGTTTTTTCCCTCTAGCCATCAGCTGGGACTCAGGTGGCAGCAATAGATTGGGGGTGGGGGCAAATAAAAGGTAAGAATAACACAGGGGGTGGGAGGGTGGGGGGGCCAAACCAGTTCGGTGACATCATATTGCCACCGCTACTGGCTCAGCGGAATCGGGCGGAACCGGGAGGAATCCACCACTGAGTTTGGGATCAATTGATATTTATGTGCTGGCTTATTTCTTTATTTAAATCGCATATACAGGTAGTCCTAGACTTACAACAGTTCATTTAGTGACCACTCGCAGTTACAATGGTAGTCAAAAAAGTGACTTCTGACCGTTTTTGCACATTTACAAACTGTTGCAGCATTTCCACGGTCCCATGATCAAAATTTGGATGTTTGTCAACTGGCTCAAATCTATGAGGGTTGCAGAGTCATGTGATCCCCTTTGTCAACCTTCTGACAAAGGGGATCTGGGGAAGCCAGATTCACTTAACAACCTTAACAACTGTGGTGATTCGCTTAACAACTGTGGCAAGAAAGGTTGTAAAATGGGGGAAAATTCACTTAGCAACATACATTTGGGGCTCAATTGTGGTTGTAAATCAAGGATTACCTGGAATTTTTTTTTTTTTAGAGATATACTGCTTGGGGGGAGGGGGGAAACCCTGTTAGTGTACTAAATCTATCTGATGCTCTAATCTTGTTTATAGAAAATCCATGCAGATTAGTTGAAACGTACATCTCCTGAACACATAACATTGTTCACATTGTCTGAATGGGAAGAACAGGCATATGGAATGCTCATACCTGGGAAAATCTCTAGAAGCTCTCTAGAATTTTTAACACCTGCAGCATAATCTGTAGCTCGGGGTTTTTTTCCCACCGAAGTTCATTATTTGGTGTTGTGGTCCATCAGCGGCCTGTGCAGCTAGTAGCTGATTCCGACAGTGAGGAGGCTGGTGTGATGCTGCACCAGCAGTCTGTGCAGCTGGCAGCCGAGTCAGACAATGAGGAGGCTGGAGAAGATGTGGTGCCAGAGGCGGGGATTCAGCCAGGGCCTTCAGAACTCCAGAAGCTCCTATAAATGAAGAGGAAGAAGAGGAGGAGCCTCTTCTTGATGCACAGGTGCACAGAGCTGTCAAAAGGCAGGAGTGGCTCCTGAGGAGGAGGTCTCCTCGAAAGTAAGGCTTGGGGCTAATTGGCCATTCCCTTAGCTTATTTAAGAAAGGATGACAGCAATTTTCAGGGAACAACTTTGTTCACTCTCCTTTGCATCTCGATCTTAGTTCTCTTATCAGTTTCCTGCAAATTGCTTCTGGGCTTTCTGCCAACCATAGTAAGATTATAATTATTTATTCTTTGGATTCTTGTAGGCTGTTAAGACAGTTAATTAACAGCCTTTGTTTGAAAAAGACTGATTTAATTTAATAAACTAAGGTTTGTACAGACTTTGTGTGTGCTGAGTTCTTTGGGGTCCGTAGCTGGGGCAGAACACTTGGAGAAGAAATGTGTAGAAGTTTTTTTTTAAATTTCCTGGCCAGTCGATTTTCTATGAAATGAAGAAACCTGGGCCTTCAATGAAGTTGTTGCCAAGGAATATTAGATATATTCAAATTACATGATGTGCACCATCTTAAATGTACCGTACTTTTTGGAGCATAAGACACACTCCCCCCCCCAAAAAAAAGAGGGTGGAAATGTTGGTGTGTCTTATACACCAAATACAGCCAAAACCCCGCCCTGTGTGTACCATTTTTACCAAAAACAGGCCCGTTTTTTGCAAAAATGGGACCTGCAGAGGGTTTGGGAGGCCTGCAGAGTGCTCCGGGGGCTGGGGAAAACACAACACACGGGGGATTTGGGAGGCCAAACAAGGAGGCGTTTCTGCCCTCCCCAGCCCCCGGGACCACTCTGCAGGCCTCCCAAACCCTCTGCAGGCCCCGTTTTTAACAAAAATGGGACACACAGAGGGTTTGGGAGGCCTGCAGGGCCAGGGAGGGCAAAATCCTTTTTTTTCTTGTTTACTTCTTTGAAATCTTGGTGCGTCTTATACTCCAATGCATCTTATAGTTCAAAAAATACGGTACATCAGTGCAAAGACTCCATCCCCAAATGTAGCTTGTTTATATCTTACAATTATTTGCATTGTTATTTTAGTCTTTATATCTTGCCAAGCTTACCAGCATGGAAAGTGGTGTATAATAATTAGATGAAAAATAATGCAAAACCCAATCCTTTCATGTCAAAACTCAACAATAAATAGAAATAACAATAATCCATAATAAGCAAAAAAAAAGGAAACCTCCATAATCATCCATTAAATGCCTGATTGAATAAGATTATCTTAACTGCCTTAAAAAGCAAAATGTAGCTTTGGAAGCTGGGAGTTCCAACATTTTTCCAACTGCGATGGGATCCCTAATCTTTTCATCCGCACATGGATTTATGTTACTTGCAGAATATGTTTCCTGAGTTAATTGGATTTTCAATGGATCCTTTTATTATTGATTGATTTATTAAATTTATTTGCCACCCATCTCACTCTACAAAGTGACTCTTACAATTAAAATCATAAATATAACAATATTGAAGATACTAAATGCAGAGACAAGAAGCAAAAGACTAAATTGTAGGCGGTAACATGTTCTCAACCCATCAACCAATTTCAATACTGAGCTGAAGTAAACTACAACTCAAAGAATGTGGAATTTAGGTACAGAATGGATTAACCCCCAAAGTGGAGGAGCTGACCTTTGTTAACCTACAACGACAAGAAATTATAAGGATTATTGCAGCTTTTCCGACCGATATATTTTATTAAATTCAATAAACTTTTATGAGTTGCAACTTACTTCATTGGATGAATAGAATCATGAAGTTCATTTTATCATATGCATATATAAAATATCATTTGTCAGAACAGGAAGTATTAAAAAGATGAAAGATCTATTTCTGAGAAAGTTTTATGGAATGAATCTTTTGATGAGCAAAGAAACATTTATTTCTTTTTAATTGTCATCCCCTTCTGCTCTGCCAAATTAAAATTGTGTGGACTTTCATAATCCTGATTTGGAACAGAAAAAGTTGAGGAAAATTTCCTTACATAAAAGACAATCAGTTGCAGTTTTGCAGTTTCTGTACCCACTAGATAAAGTATTTTCTCATTAGGTGTTTTCCAAATTTGCAAACTGCAATCATACCTCACCCTTCCAGGTAAGATTATAGCTTACATAAAATACTTGTTTTAAAACTGAGCCCTTTATCAATGAATCATCAAAGAGATAAAATATTCAGTGGCACGATTTCCAGACTATATAACTTCTGCAATGTGACTTCTATCTCATCAAGCACAAAAAGCTGAAAAATAACCAAAACTTACCTCCACATTTTAATAGAACAGTGTTCCCGTTTAATGCCTTCATTGTATAAAAAGTATGTGCGTTCTTTTGTTAAGAAGCATATTTGTAAATAGCATATCATTACGACCAAATATTTCTCATAATGAAATGTTATCTATCCTTTATTTCTTTTTGTCATCAGATGTGGCTGGCTTTTGGTAAAATTTCATGAACTTTTAATTTATTTCAAATTGAACTACTGAATACAATAGAATTGCTGTTTTTCTTCTTAAGTATAATGAAGAAAGAAGAAAGAGGAGGAGGAGGAGGATGCGACAATGTGACACTGTGGAAATTTCAAAAATGTCTCTGAAGAAGTAGTTCAGAGGTGGTATTCACTTACCTTCGCTACCAGTTTGCAAATGTGAGCGCATGCACAGAGCGTCAAAAACAGGAGATGATGATGTCAAGGTGGGTGGGCAGACCCTCTCTTAGCCTCTGCTACCGGTTCAGTGGTGGGTTGCCCCCAGTTCAGACCGGTTCTATAAAACCGGTAATAAAGGGAGGGAGGCACCACCCACCGACCCTGACATCATCAGAACGCTTCTGCGCATGTGCAGAAGAGCGCACGTGTGCACGAGCAAAGCGAATGTGCGCATGCGGCCCCATTGCGAATCGGTAGTAAAGGTAAGTAGAACCCACCCCTGTATCGGTTCACCCGAACCGAATAGAACCAGCTGAATACCACCACTGGAGTAGTTCACATGAATCCACCATCTTTCTGCTTATAGATTAAAGTAGTCGCTCTTTATGATGCTTCCACGTTAGAAAAAAATATGTCATTGTTTCTCAGGGATTGATTTATTGTCACCCTTAAAAGTAGCAGCATCTGTTTTCAGAGGCCTGAACATTTGAAAAAAGAGGAGTTGCTTTAATGAATGAGAGAGAAGTGTTCCATTTGCATTTCTACACGCTCCAAATTCAGAAGCGTCCACAGACCCTGAAGGGTGCATCAGAATGGCAATATCTAGATGAAAATATCACAATGTATATTTACCAGAGCCTGGTGGCTCAGCAGACTGATAGCATTGTGATTAACACCAGCTGTCTGCAATTACTGTAAGTTCGAATCTCACCAGGCTCAAGGTTGACTCAGCCTTCCATCCTTTCTAAGGTAGGTAAATTGCGGACCCAGTTTGTGGGGGCAATAAGCTGACTTTGTATAAATATACAAAAGTATGAAGGCTATTGCTTAACACATTGTAAGCCGCCCTGAGTCTCCGGAGAAGGGCGGCATATAAATCAAATTTAAAAAAAAAATTGCATGCCTCCCTTACCCCCTCTACAGACATTCATGTCTCCCAAATGTATTCCAAATTATTTCTAAAACATTCACAGCCCTAATGTGAAATCTTTAACGTAGGGAATAGGAGCAACCACTCTACTGATTATTCATATTACCCCTGCCAATTACTCTTTATTTGGCTATTTTAGTCAATTGGAAGGTAAAATGTGTCTTGAATTGCATCTTGAAGCAAAGTAGCTAGCCTCATGTATTCTGAATTAATCCAGATTTATTCCAACTGCTTCAAACTGGACCCGAGACCAAATCTAAAGGTCAGTGCACACTCCTGATCACAATTCTAAGATTTTCTGTCTGTCTGTCTGTCTGTCTGTCTGTCTGTCTGTCTGTCTCTATCTATCTATCTATCTATCTATCTATCTATCTATCTATCTATCTATCTACCTCTATCATTTATCTATCTATCTATCACCTATATCTATCTATCAATCATCTATCAATCATCTCTGTCTGTCTGTCTGTCTATCTCTATCTATCTATCATCTATCTATCATCTACTGTGTTTCCCTGAAAATAAGACCTCCACGGATAATAAGCCCTCCCCTGAAAATAAGCCCTCCCCCGAAAATACTGAACCGCATGCGCAGCTGGTCCCCGCCATTTCCTCTGCATAGGGTTAGGGAGACAGAGCTGGAAATCAGGTAAGATGGCAAGAGGAGCCCCGTCTTGCTCCACGCGCCCCAAAATAATAAGACCTCCCTGAAAATAAGGCCAAGTGTTTATTTCGGGGTTCAAAAAAATATAACACGGTCTTATTTTTGGGGAAACACAGTATATTTATCTATCATCTATCATCTATCATGTCTGTCTGTCTGTCTGTCTGTCTATCTATCTATCTATCTATCTATCTATCTATTTATCTATCTAATCTTATCAATCACATTTAGAAACCACCAATATGGAGCACTTTCCTCATCCTGTGTAGAGACTGAATGTAGTGAGTCACTTTTATGCCTTGCATCTCCCTGAGAAAATTATTCTTTAATGCATTATGTTCCATATTCCACTATCTCCTTTCCAATTTACAGAGCATTTTCCTTGGTGCTGAAGAAGGGGGAAAAAAAACCACAATCAAATCTTCATTATACAGTATATGTAAGCAGGGAATGTACTTGCAAATTAAGTCTGATGGAAGAACGTCATTCAATTTGAAGTTCCCATTTCTCAATGACCTTACATCGTGCTGGGATGATTAAGAGTTTTTCTTAGTACTGCTAAGACCCACACCTGCTCCCTTTCCTTTTTAATGCTGTATCTCCTCTGTTTTAGAAGAAATCCATTGTGAAAGGCAGCCTTACAGCCATAATATCTTTCAGATTATTATATACACAAATAATTGCTACGAACTGCATTTTGTATATAATTTTCTTGCCACTACCATATCAGCTTAAGGGCAATCCTACCCATGTCTACACATAAATCAGCCTCACTAAATTCAATGGGGCTTACTCCCCCATAAGTAAATGTAGCATCATAGACTGAAAGTCACAAGCAAGTGTTTAGACTCCTTTTCACTTATCTATGTGGGGAGGCAGTATAATGTTGAGAAGGGAATGCAACAATAACATTATTAGTAACCCTCAATCAATTGCAAAGACAGCTTTACTCAGAACAGCTTACATCCTGCAATGATATATGTAATGCCACAAAACATCAATTATATGTCTATCCCAGATTCTTGAGAAGGACTTAATAGGTGGATAAAAATGCCAACTCTAGTTTGAATATCAGTTTGAATATACTGACTGTATAATGAACTATAATTTTTAATAGATGCCTTGGGTATAGTCCCAAAACATCTGGAGCATCTCTTGAATGCCCTTGGCATTGACAAAATCACCATCAGTCAATTGTAAAAGCTGTATTGGAACAGCTTTCATCCTGCAATGATACTTTAATACCATTAAATAACATCTATCCATCCCAGATCCTTGGCTTCCTAGTCTTTGGAATTGTCCCAGTGTTAATTGCCTTGATGGTATTTCCTTTACTAAGTTTGGATGTTGACATTTTTTTCAATCTCTTGATATATTTCCTCCTAACCTTCTTAACTTCAGAGTGATTGATGTTGTCAGCTTGAAGGATGCCTAAATATTTGTAGTGATTGTTTCATCCCCAGTTTTGATCTTATTTTCATAGGGCAGCTTGGGTTTTTTTTTTTTTCAGTTTTCACTATTTTTCCTTTATTGATGGCAAGAGTGGACACATTTATCCAGTCCAAACTCCATTGCAATATCTTAGTTGTATATTTGGACAGTGTTGAGCTGTGATTATATTTCAGATGGTGTGTTTTCATACTGCTTTGGATTGTCCATATAAAAGAGGTATGATAGTCCGGCAGATGTTTTGGAGCATTATTATTGTTATAGTACATTATAGAGTATTCAAAATTAATTAGATACTAAAATATGAAAGAGATGTTGAGACTTTAGAAAGAGTACAGAGGAGGGCAACTAAGATGATTAGGGGGCTGGAGGCTAAAGCATACGAAGAACCATTATGTCTATTTTAATGAAAAGAAGGACTAGGGGAGACATGATAGCAGTGTTCCAATATCTGAGAGGCTACCACAAAGAAGAGGGAGTCAAGCTATTCACCAAAGCACTTGAAGGCAGGACAAAAGCAATGGATAGAAACTAATCAAGGAGTGAAGCAAAGTAGAACTAAGGAGAAATTTCCTGACAGAACAATTAATCAGTGGAATGACTCGCCTTCAAAAGTTGTGGGTGCTTCAACACTGGAGGTTTTTAAGAAGAGATTTTGAAATGGCATGGGGTCTCCTGCCTAAGCAGGGGGTTGGACTAGAAGACCTCTAAGGTCCTTTCCAACTGCTATTCTGGTATTCCAATATTCTACTAAATTCACATTAGAAATGCATCCATTAAGGGGAAACTTATATAGATCTCAGTGGGGTTTATCCTCATACTAAACTGCCTACATTTAGGTTTTAATTCTTAAAATATCTTCATAAGGCAAACAAGTGTTATTTAGTTTCAGTCTGAAGGTGAGGACAGTTGAAACCTGGTCTGTCGCTATTTCATGGCCGTTAGATACTCAATGACAGGAAATGCATACATAGCAATTAATGTTTTGCCCCAGGAACTAACCCCTCAAACAGTTGTGCCTGAGTATTTTGATGCTTTTAATCTGGAATTCAGGATACTGAAAAAATTAAAATTGCTAGTGTTTATTGTCACACATTAGCTGCTGACACTGTTGTTTTTACCAGCTGAATTTGCCTAGGCTATCATCTATTCACCAAATAAAAGTGTGCACAGAAAAATTACCCATACTGGGTAGGTCAAAGAGAAAGGAGCAAACTCAGAATATGAACTGCTAGAAAAGAAAATAGCAACTCATTCCAATATTCTGGACTAAAATTTGTGACATTATTAAAGATGAACCAAAGAAGGTAAAATGACAGCTGATATGTTATAAATTGAAAAATGGAAAGGAAAAGGAAAAATTTGTCCAGCTACAAAACTGGAGAAGAGCAAGAGGAGGCAAGAAGTTATTGCTAAATGAACAATGAGAAGAAAGTGAATATATCAATTAATAGGAAAGGACAAAGTTGCAGATGTTGATGAAAAATTGTCACAATTTACAAGGTGATGCAGCAAAAGGGGTTATATAGAAAACACATGTGCCAAGGGACTGAAATTTATATTCCAGTACAGAGAAGTACAATGTTAAAGACTGTTCAAGCTATTGGATAGTTCACATGCTAATGCTCAACATTTTGCAAACAATATATGCATCCTAACCTGCCAGATGTACAAGCTGAACTCAGAAGAGGTAGAGGAACCCAAATTCACATTGCTAACATCTGGTGGATACTATTTAATTTAGGTTTATTGGCTATGTAGACTTCTGACCAGGCAAATCCCCACAAACTGTGGATATTCCCTTAGTAATTTCAGTGTACTGGACCACGTCAACTGGTTTTTGAAAAAAGCAATAGTTAGAATGGAATATGTCTAGGGAGATTCTCAGTCATCCAGGTCATGATTGTCCCAAAGGTGTTTTTTCAAGAGGCAACTGGACTTTCTGGTTTTTCTTTGAGGGCGTTTGAAGAAGCTTTTTTTTGAAGAAGCTTCTTGAATGAGAAGCAAAACGTCTTCAAAGAAAAGTCAGAAAGTCCAGTTGCCTCTTGGAAAAAACAGCTTTGGGATTAGAATAGAATATGAAGCATCTAAATTAGTGATTCTCAACGTGGGGCTCATGCCCCACAGGGGGGCAATTTGATTTTTAATTGGGGCAATTGGAACCTTGTTTAAACCAGGTTAATGGCCTTTTAGGCTTCCTTCACATGAGTAGGAGTCACTTTTTGAATAGTAAGAATTATATGTCACAGGGGGAGGGGTGTCAGGACTTTAGAGATGCTTAGGTGGGGGGCATGGCCAAAAAAAAGTTGTGAACCACTGGTCTAAACTGTACAATCTGAGAAAAGAGCAAACAAGATCTGTATCAGTCAAGATGAAGTCAAGAATCATTGGGAAAGAACCCGGATTTGAAAACCATGATATAGAGACTGACAGAAGACAAGGAGACTTGATACTGATGACACGTGCATGAACTTGCAAGGACTCAGAGATGCAGAAACAGTTACTGGCAGACAGTCCTGAAGGAATGATCAGATCAAAAAGAGTCAGAAATGACTGAACAACAAAAAGCCATCTAAGCAAATTTTTAGCCGGGACAACATTTGAATGAAAGAATTTCTAGTCTAACATTCATATGCTTATTAATAAAAAGATACCCAAACAAATGGAAAATTAGAGGGAGGAAAAAAGAAAAAAAAACACGATTTCATTAATATATCCACAAAATGCTAAGAAGGAAAAAAAAAGTTATTTTCAAGGGTAAACCCTCCCCCACCCCAAAAAAAAAAATTGTAGGCATTGCATGTTACTAAAAACCAAATTGCTTTCAAAAACCACATTTACTTAATTCCTTTTCTTTGGAAGAAGACCCATTAATAGGCTGCTTTATAGCTGGTGGTTTCTTCCCAAGCAATCTGAATGCACTTGAGATGAGATACGCTGAAGTGTGTGCAATTATTACAATAGAATACAAAGTGGAATTCTTTCCGGCTTGACATTCCCAGTGCCCTTTAAGAAACTCAGAAGCTATAAAGTTATCAGTTGCGTGTCTGTTATGCTTGGACTCATCGGCAACATCAAGTTGCTTTTTCTCTTGTAAGTGCCTGATGTTGTGTTGTTTTCATAGTTTGTGTCTATTTTTGCCTAATTTAGCCTGATGCAGTTCATTTTTTTCCCCTTTATGCTTTTAATTCTACTTTCTTTTTTCTTTCTTTCTTTCTTTCTTTCTTTCTTTCTTTCTTTCTTTCTTTCTTTCTTTCTTTCTTTCTTCTTTCTTGGCCAAGTGTGATTGGATACACAAGGAATTTGTCTTTGGTGTGTATGCTCTCGGTGTACATAAAAAGACAAGATACATTCATCAAGGATCATAAGGTACAACACTTAATGATAGTCATAGAGTACAAATAAGGAATCAAATCATACTAGGAAACAATCAATATAAATTGTAAGGATACAGCAACAAGTTACAGCCATACAGTCGTAAGTGGGAGGAGATGGGTGATAGGAACGATGAGAAGATTAATAGTAATAGTAATGCAGACTTAGTGAATAGTTTGACAGTGTTGGGGGAATTATTTATTTAGCAGAGTAATCTTGAATTAATCAAAGATGTTGGAGGCCACAAAGCAAAAGCTGTAGTAGCAATCCATGAATGAATGAACTCTTATGATAAACTATCCCAGACTCACAGAGGCAACTGTTATTCCTCATAGCTGCTCCAATGACCTGCCAGAAGTCCCTTTTCAGCTATGTCTCACGGCATCTGCTGACCTGCTGCTGCTATAACCTCTCGGTGTTCTATTTCTCCTTGCAGGAGAGGAAAACAAAATATTAGCTGTAACATACCCTTCTCTGGACTTCCGTCCTTTTTACTGATGCAATAAATAAGGCATATATATGCTGATAGGGTTTAAGGCTGTGCTGAACAATAAAGGAATGAGCAAAGCACCACAGTCAGATTAAGTTTATGGGGTTTTCTTTGTAGAATAAGAATCTTTTAGCTGTTGGACAATGACCAACCATCTGGTGGAAATACAGAACATGAATTCTGATCATGATCATTAGCTAGGCTAATGATGTTGGAAGTGATGGGGTTTATTATTTTGTTGTCAATTGGAGTCTCTCCACTCTGGGCACCTCTCATTTCTTTCTGGACTCTGAGTTAAGTAGGCTGTCCTCACAGACTAGAAGAAAAGAGCCAGGGCTGGAGAGTTGAAACAATTTATAAAAGTTTGTCTTACTTGAACTCATAGGATACTTCTTGAAGGGCAACTGAATCAATCTTATTAAAGGTCAGTTAAAATGATATCGTAGTTTTAATGTGTCTCAGAAGAGAGTGATTCAGATGCATCTGAAGAAAAGATTTAACATGCATTGGCCCTTAATCAGTCATACCTTTGAGATTTCTGTTGACCGATGTTCCTATTCTGCTACTTTTCTTTTCTTCCCTCCAAAGTTGTCCATAAAGTTTATCGGTGGCACACTAATTCTGTAATTGAAAAGTTCTTCGTGACAAACACACAGGGAGGTTTTTTTGTAAAATGGACTATCATCCTGGCTACACTGTGAGTTGAGTTGCACTGAATGTGTAAAATAGATGTCTTCAATTGGAACAAATCGAAGAGCATGAAATAGCAATAGCACTTAGAGTTATATACTGCTTCACAGTACTTCACAGTCCCCTCTAAGTGGTTTACAGAGTCAGCATATTGCCCCCAACAGTCGGGGTCCTAATTTTACTGACCTCGGAAGGATGGAAGGCTGAGTCAACCAACCTGTAGCTGGTCTTGACAGTTCCTAAAAAAAAGCTAAGAGCATAGGTGTGATTATTTTTTAAAAAAAATGGGGCACCATTAAGTAATCAATGCAAACAATGTCTGAATTGTTCCTAAGGAAATTGGACCTTGGGTGACTTAAGGCAGTGGTGGGATTCAGCCAATTCGCACCACTTCGGGAGAACTGGTTGTTAAATTTCTGAGCAGTTTGGTGAACTGGTTGTTGGAAGAAATCATTAGGGCAGAGAACCGGTTGTTAAATTAGTTGAATCCCACCACTGACTTAAGAGGAAACTTTACTTAGAAATGCATCTAAGAGAGAAATCTTTCAATACTTGCAGGGCTGTCACAGAGAAATTGGTATCTCCTATGTGGGTAGGGCAAGAACCAGTGAGTGAAAGGATTACAGAGGAAGATCAAACTTAAAATAAGGAATTAAGGAAAGTTAAATAATCAAAGTTGGACAATCATTTGTTTGAGATGATATGAAGGTTCCTGTCCGGGCAGGAGGTTGGACTAGAACTTCAAGAGTTCTTCCAACCTGATGATTCTATGATTCCTCCCTGAATCCCCTTCCTGATCTGCAAAATTCAACAGAATGAATCTCAGCTATTTTTTAGATCTAACTCCAAACGTACAGTATATGCCCTTAATTTATTTGTGTAAGCTACATCTCTAGAGGCCAGAAATAATAACAGCTCTGCTGTTGAACAGAAACAATCCTACTTAGCCCACTAACCCAAATGCAGCCAAGCTATCAGTCATGAAGGACATCCTGCCAAAAGCATAAAAGTCCCATTATTTGTAAATGAAATGGATTGATTTCACTCTAGTAGAATTTGTTCATTTGTGGATTTGAAAGATTTATATCCTGTCTTTCCCTTAAGAACTCATGATCGTTCTATGGGGATCTCCATATTATCCACCCAACAGCAAATAGTAAGGTGGATTGGGCTAAGAGAGAATGACTGGCATGAAACTACCCCTTTAGGAAACCAGGCTGAGTTTGGGCTTGAACCTGGTTCAATCAAGATCACATGAAGTGTTAATACCACTTATAATGCCTTGGTAAGGCCACACTGGGAATACTGCATTCAGTTTTGGTCACCATGATGTAAAAAAGATGTGGAGACTCTAGCAAGAGTGCAGAGAAGAGCAACAAATATGATTAGGGGACTAGAGGCTAAAATATATGAAGAACAGTTGCAGAAACTCAGTATCAATGGTGGGTTGCCCCTGGTTTGGACTGGTTCACAAGGACCAGTAGTAAAACCGGTGGGAGGCTCCTCCCACTGACCGCAACATCATCAGGAAGGTACTGCGCATGCACGCAAAGCAAGCGTGCATACACGGTCCCATTGCAAATCAATAGTAAAGGTAAGTAGAACCCACCCGTGCTGGGTATGTCTAGTTTGATGAAAAGAAGAATTAGGGGAGACATGATAGCAGTGTTCCAATATCTCAGGGGCTGCCACAAAGAAGAGGGAGTCAAGCTATTCTTCAAAGCACCTGAGGGCAGGACAAGAAGCAATGGGTGGAAACTAATCAAGGAGAGAAGCAACTTAGAACTAAGGAGAAATTTCCTGACAGTTAGAACAATTAATCAGTGGAACAACAGAAGTTGTAAATGTTCCAACACTGGAAGTTTTTAAGAAGAGATTGGATAACCATTTGTCTGAAATGGTATAAGGTTCCCCCACAGAGGAACAGGGGTTCAACTAGAAGACCTCCAATGTCTCTTCCAACTCTATTATTCTATTCCATTCTGATTCCATCCAGTCCCAATCAAGCTCTTTACCACTCTGGCCCATGACTGATGACCATGATGCTGAAATTAGAACGTTGCTATTTAATGTTTGTGAATTAATGCTATTTAATGCTTGTGCATTGTCTATTCTTTGCTTTCCCCAGCTTTTCTCTCTAGTGTGTTGACAAAAACAGAAATCTCTTTTATCTCCCTGCATTCAGTGGGACCTCAGCCTTTGGTCATCGTCTCAGTGGTACTACTTCACTATCCATAATAGCAAGAATGTCAATTGGCTCATAATTGCGGAGGAATAGATAGCTTATTATATTTTTGCCTTTCAAGGCTATTTCTGAAGGAAGTTCTGTGCCTGATAGAATTTTATTTAATTAAAGATGCTTCTTCAGTCCCTCTGCTGTTCACACACAATGACCCATTCTTTCCATTCCTCTTCCTCCTTTATCTTCCCGACCATTCTCTTTCCCCCCATAGCTCTTTTCACCCCACTGTTTCCTTCATTTCCCAGCTGGGATTTCTAACATGTTGATGAACTCACACTCCAGCTCAGCATCTCTGAGCATTTCAGTCGACTGCAAGAAGAAATTATCCTGCGGGGGGAAAAAAAGAGGAAAATATACTTACATAAATGGATGCACAAAGATAATAGAGGTTGAGTAGGGGGAAACACTCAATTACAAATATTCATACATTTGCAAACCCCCTCCCCCAAAATCACTTCTTTGCATTAAGGTACTGTATATTTTAATAGATTTTTGTGTGTGTCTGTTCCCAAAGCAAATTCTTTCTGAAAGTGACAAATGTGAAATTAATTAACACTCTGCATCATTCTCTTGACTCCTGGAGTTTTAATAATGAGTTTCCTTTTCCTATAGCTTTGGCTGTTACATTTAACAGGCAAGCCTGGACTTACGTGGTTTATATCATTTCATGGACACTTTTGATTATTAGCATCAATCCATAGGTTGCCTTTCTCCCATTATCCATGAAAAAGCAGCTTCTGTAACTCCGCAAATTCAAGCATCCCAATCCAAGCATTCAAAGAATGTCTCCATTAATTTTTTTACCCGTCCTCACTCTTTATTATTTCAACCTTGTATGCATAACCCTAAAATCATCAGGCCTTGAGCTGGAATGGAAAACAAGAGACCTCAGGATCTATAAAATATTTGATACAATCCCCCAGAGTACGTCTAAAAGTTGATGCCTGTATACTGCATGAGTCAAAAAGAGGCCTGTGAAAATATTTACAGACCCCTTGCATTCTGGACATAAACTGTTGTAACTCCTACCCTCAAAACGACGCTATAGAGCACTGCACACCAGAACTGTCAGGACGGCCTCCTTTCATTATCCAAGAAAGAAAAACCCCGACTCCATTTTCATAGAGAAAGGTAACTTTTACTGGATAAGAACTGAATGCAGTCAAAGAAAAGCAAGGTCTGAAGCAAAGCCGTGAAAATCACATATAGAAAGCATCCCCCCCCCAACTGTCCATCATAAATCATCCAATCCATAGGTTCTCCAGGGGTCATGTGGGAGCAAACGTCTGGCAGTGTCATCCTCTTGTTATGCCACGACCGTTGACCTGGAGACGTTATCAGCCAGCTTCAAAGAAAACCGCTGCAGCAAAGTTTTACTTTCGTTTCTCCTCCAGCTCGCTTCCCCCCTCCCAAGAATTCCAATAGCTCCCCCCTCCCCCCATTCCATGGCAGCAGAGCAAATAAGCAATGAGCAAGTAAGTCTGGACTATTGTAACGCTCTCTACATGGGGCTCCCCTTGAGGAGCACTCGGAGGCTCCAACTGGCGCAGAGTGCGGCCGCGCGGGTGGTGATGGGAGCGACGTGGCGCTCCCATGTAACGCCTCTCCTGCGTGAGCTGCACTGGCTCCCGGTGGTCTTCCGAGTGCGCTTCAAGGTTTTGGTTATCACCTTCAGAGTGCTCCATGGCTTAGGACCTGGCTATTTGCGTGACCGCCTGCTACCACCAATAGCCTCCCACCGACCAGTACGCTCCCATAGAGAGGGGCTCCTCCGGGTGCCGTCGGCCAAACAATGTTGACTGGCGGCCCCCAGGGGAAGAGCCTTCTCTGTGGGGGCACCTACTATCTGGAACGAGCTCCCCCCCCCTAGATACGGAGGATTCCGGATCTGCGTACCTTCCGTCGCGCGCTTAAGACGTTCCTATCCCATCAAGCTGGCCTGACCTAAACTTTTCCTCTTTTTAAATGGGAATTTTAAATTTGGTTTTAAATTATTGGGGTTTTAAAATGGTTCAGCCAAATTTATTTAATTTGTTTTATCTCCATTTTAAATTTTGTATTTATATGTTTTATTTTATGGCTGTTCACCGCCCTGAGTCCTTCGGGAGTAGGGCGGTATACAAATTTAATAAAATGAAATGAAATGAAATAAGTGGAGGCTGACAAGAACAACTAGACACAAGAACAGTTTTTTTCCCGAATGCCATCACTCTGCTAAACAAATAATTTCCTCAACACTGTCAAACTATTTACTACTATAGTAAGTATAAGTAGTACTCTACTATTAATCTTCTTATCGTACCTATCACCCATCTCCTCTCACTTATGACTGTATGACTGTAACTTTGTTGCTTGTATCCTTATGATTTATATTGATATTGTTTCCTGATTGCTTATTTGTACCCTATGACTATCATTAAGTGTTGTACCTTATGATTCTTGATGAACGTATCTTTTCTTTTATGTACACTGAGAGCATATGCACCAAAAACAAATTCCTTGTGTGTCCAATCACACTTGGTCAATAAAAAAATATATTCTATTCTATTCTATTCTAAAAATAAGGAGAAATTTCCTGACAGTTAGAACAATTAATCGGTGGAGAAGCTTGCCTTCTGAAGTTGTGGGTGTTTCATCACTGCAGGTTTTTAAAAAGAGATTAGACAACCACTTGACTGAAATGGTATGGGATCTCCTGCTTGAGCAGGCAGTGGACTAGAAGACCTCTAATGCCCTCCCAACTCTGTTGTTTTGTTCTGTTATCCTACAGTATATCAAACTGACTCCATCACATCTGCATAATGAGAAGACTAATAGGTCAAGTAATAGGAGGAGAAAGGGTAAAAGAACATGGGAAGCAATCATACTGTGACAATTGAGATGAATGGAGTCAAACCTCCAACACAATCACATAGGGCCCATTTGTTGTAAATATGCTACCAGCAATTGTATGATTTATAAAAATTACTATATCTTAGTCTCAGTATATCAGAATCTGATGATGAATTTATCTTCAGAGGCCAGGTAGCCATGTGTTGGGGAGGCTTAAGTAGTGGATTCTTACAATGGGCAGAAGGTTGCATCAGATTATTTCCAAGGTCCAGTTCTTTCATTCTATTCTTCATCCACTCTTATCCCTAAAATATATTGCAGTAAATCTTTTAGTTATAGAACTGAAACTTTGAAGGCTCAATCTGTTCTGGAAGTCTATCCTCTCTACTAGGTTTTACCCACTCCATCTAAAAATGAAACTGCTTCAGGTATTTCAAATTTCCTCAACATGGTTCTTCTCTGGAAAAAAAATGTTTTTTCTTTGCCATCAAATTAAAACCCACGGTTAACAAAATAGACGTGAAATGTTCAACACAGAATAATTATAAAACATGGGTTTCATCAGTCAATACCTAACAGAGGATAAAATAATTTATTTAAAGGATATTAAATTGGCAAGAACTAAGAACACTTTTGTAGAAGATATCCTGTAGCAATGGCAAACAGAGTGCCAATGCAAAATTCTAGAGAGAGAAAAAAATGGATAAACTATAGGGTATTGAGGCATTTTTCTCTGTTGTTAGTAAAAAAAAAATGATAAACCTTGGGAAATTTAGCAAATTACTTTATTATTGTTAATATTGGCAGAATAAAAGTAGGTTCCTGAAACCCACGTCTTTCAGAGAGGCGAGAGTTGTTGGACGTAACAAAAGATCTAAAAACTTTTTATGATGGATTCTTGTTCATTTACTGTCTAGCTGTTCCATATTTAAATTATTATTTCTTAAATTAATGTAACTCATAAAAGGCATGTTCTAACAGCTCTCAATTTAAGACACCAGAGTGCAATCAAAGAGAGACTTTTCTAAGTAATTCTTCATGTTTCCTTTTTTTAAAAAATTCAAACTGTTAGAGGTTTCTTGTTTTAAATACCAAACTCAATCTCCAATAAAAGATGTGGTGCCTCTTGATTGATTGACTTTTTTTTTTCAGTCAGTCAAGTAATACAGGGAATAAATTGTTCCCTGGGGATATGTTCCAAGCTGGAATGATCACTGGAATAATAATGAAGACAATGACAATAGTTTATTGTTATACTGATAGAAGAGAATATTTGTAGGTCAGGGTTAAATGATGGGTTCTTTGTACTTTCTGAGCTTGGTGGTTTTCTTGCAGAAAAGAAGGTCTAGGGGAGACATGATAGCAGTGTTCCAATATCTCAGGGGCTGCCACAAAGAAGAAGGGGTTAAGCTATTCTCCAAAGCACCTGATGGCAGGAGAAGAAGCAACGGGTGGAAGCTAATCAAGGAGAGAAGCAACTTAGAACTAAGGAGAGATTTCCTAACAGTTAGAACAATTAATCAGTGAAACAACTTGCCTCCAGAAGTTGTGAATGCTCCAACACTGGAGTTTTTTAAGATTGGATAACCATTTGTCTGAAGTGGTGTAGGGTTTCCTGCCTAAGCAGGGGGTTGGACTAGAAGACCTCCAAGGTCCCTTCCAACTCTGTTATCCTATTTTATTCTATGTTTCATTACCAAACTAGATAATATCATCACTGCTAGTAGATGATCCCACTCCCTACTGGCATTGATGATGTTACCTAGTTCGCTAATGAAACGTTTGCAAGAAAACCACCTAGCTCAGAGAGCTCCAAAGACCCTGCAGTTTATTCTTGATTAGCCATTACGCTGTATAAAAATACAGAATATAGAACTCAAAACATTCATAAGGCTGCACATAAAAACAGGACAAAGGAAACAAAAATGAATAAGAATCAAGAATGCAAATCATATTTCTATATCACCCTTAAGTGTACCCCAGTCAGACCGACATATGTTAGATCTCAGCTTGTTTTATTTAAATAAAGGACTGCATTATATGCAATTTTTGATGACTGCATATTTTAATTAGCAATTTTATGATGTTTGTGTATCTATATTTTTCTTGACTGTACACTGCCTTGAGTCCTATGGGAGAAAGGCGGTATAGAAATATAATAAATAAATAAATAAATAAATAAATAAATAAATAAATAAATAAATAAATAAATAAATAAATAAATAAATAAATAAATAAGAAATATGTTATTTTAATATAAGGATCCCAATAGGGTGATCATCTAATGTGCGGTCCAAAATACTGATTTATCTCTTTCTTATACAATTGACATTCCAATAATATATGTGCTATGTCTTCTATCTCTAGAGCTCTGCAAACACTTTATTATAAAGGACTTAGTTAAATCTTCCATACTTTTAACCATTATATCCAGCTGCTCAAATCTTGTCTGAATAAATACCACCAAAGATGTTTAGACATTCCGCTGTTTAAATACTTGGCAATTGCAAGGTGTGTTTGTAGCTATTTACCTACATCAATGTGCCAGCCATGCTGAGATTTGTTATATCTTTCTGTGCTTTTATACTCAAGATTTGATTGGGTGACTGGATTATTAAGGCCCAACTGGTAACATCTTCTGATTTAAGGCTACTGTCTTGATACTTTGGACCATATTAACCTTTTATATTTTATTTTATTTTGACTCACCTCTGAGTTATTAATATCAGCCATGTTATATGATCTTAAATCTGAATGACCTGAAAATTTGACTCTCACTGGCTGACAATCACTTTCTCCTCTTGGATAAACAATGACTTCTGAAAAGAGGACAGCTTTACTTCTTGATACACAGATGACATCTAACACAATGCTTGAATAGGCTGAGTGAAATGGGTATGGGTATGCATAATTATCACCCTTGCCTCCCAGAATTTGAAAATTGCATTTAAAAATATCAGTGATGCCAAATACAGACCAGAAATATTATTTGTATTATGTCTTGTAAAGCACAAAGGATGATTATTCCCCCCCCCAAAAAAAAATGTAGAAATCCACTATATCGAGCAAATTCTCGATGAGATTGGTCTAGTTCAGCATTAAAATCACCAAGTAATATGATTATTGCTTGAGTATGTAGGATAATTATTTCTTCCATTATTATTTGTAAACATAACCAATAACCAGGGCTATAATCAGACTCCAGCTACCAGCCCTGGATGACATCTTCGAATCTCGCTGTTTGAGGAAGTTGCATAACATTCTCCAAGACTCTTCCCATCCTGCTTACAATCTTTTTGGACTGTTGCCTTCTGGCAGAAGATACAGAACAATTAAAACTCGGACCACACATTTTTTATCTCAGAGCTATAATTGCACTCAACAATGGACTAAAGGGCCACCATCAGTGAGCTGTTGGACAGCATTACTTGGTCTGTTGTGTGGATGTTTGGGTGGTTTAGGGGTGGGGAATTGTGGTGGGTGGGAGTGTGTTTGGGGATTGTTATGTGTTTTGGACCTGGTCTTTGGGTATTAAGTGAATTTTGCTGTAGGGGTATATTGTGTATACACGTACAATGACAATAAAGTTGTTTTATGTTGTTGTTGTTATTATTGTTATTGTTATTGTTATTATTATTATTATTATTATTATTATTATTATTATTATTATTATTATTAATTTGGGGGAATGTAAACATTTAGTAATATAAGATCAATTTCTTTCTGAATTTCACAGCCAGTATTTGAGGGAGTTTATCCCCTTTCAATAATTTCTCACTTGCATTACAATACTTCCTTAGTAACAACAAATAAGATTCCAGAGACTCACTTTTTATTCTTTAATTTTGGGGCAAAGATCCCATCCAACTCTGTTATTCTGTTGTTGGGAATAGAAGATGAGGATTCATGCAGTCAGTTTGTTTCTGGGGCTGGAACAGTGAGTGATAATGAGTCTTCTTAGAAAATTCCTCTCTTGATATTAACCTCTCCCAATCTATCACCATGGACCAGCAACTGTGTCTTCCATTGTGTCATCGATCTTTGCACAAAGCTTTCTACTGACTTCTGTTATTTCTAGGCAGTTGGTTATCCAATCATGTGGCATGTGTTTTATATGTGTGTGTATGTGTGTTTGTATGTGTATCAGTGGTGGGTTGCTCCCAGTTCTGTCCAGTTCTTCCGAACCAATAGAAAAAGCGGTGGGAGGCTCCGCCCACCTGCCCAGACATCATAAGGTATGATTGCCTGATCACCAGAGCCTTTTAAAAGCATTTTGTTACAACCTCTTCAGCCGAAAAGGTTGTAGAAAAAATGCTTTTAAAAGTTAAAAAAAAAAAAAGTTGGCCACGCCCACCCAGTCACATTACCCCACCACCACCAAGCCACGCCCAAAGAACCAGTAGTAACAAATTTTACATTTCACCACTGGAACCCACCCCTGATACGTATGTGTATTATTTATTGATTGGAAGACACTCAGACTTGATTAAAAGGTGGGCAGCTATTTAAATGTTTTAAATAAAAAAATAAAATATACATAGGTTTATGAAAGTTTGAGTTTTTTATCTGACTTGTGACCCAACAGCAGCTATTTTGTGAAAGCTCACATCACTTGTTTTCAAAAGTCCAATATGGTCCGTGCTTCCCCACCTTCCTGGATTAAATTTGCCCACAAAATACACAAAACAGATTTTTTGAAGTTTTAGTAATCCTTCTTGAGGGCCAGTCATAATTTTCTCTATGAAGTAGAACAAATCCAAATTAGTAAAATATTTTTTTTTTTAAAAAAAAAAATCAAACAAATACACAAATAAACAGGATTAGCTAGATAAAAGTCTATTTATGTAACTATTCCTATGAGTTGGTTTCTTTATAGTCTGGTTTGTTTAGGCCTTCCAAAACATTGCATTTTTCAATTACATGTTTGCTATGATTTATTTTTATTGCTTTGCTGAAAAAAAGTTGGTGTTTTTTCAGAGATCTTGCATGATTAACTTGCTGACACTTGACTCAGAGTGGTTCTAATTAGACTTTAATTCTCATGCTGCTAATGCCTGTGTGCATTAATTTCCATGTTCCTTGAGTGTCACTACTTCAGTCGATTGCTGTAAATTGTTATTGTGCATTTGATTTTTTTTCACGAAGTCCTGAGATGGGAGATTCATTAAAGGCTTCATTTCTCTTGAAGTGAGTGTATCCACATACAAAATGCATGAGTTGGAAAAGATGTTACAGATTAGCCGGTGCTTTTCCCTGTCCATTCCCGCCAGGTTCTCATATGCGATGATGTTCAGACTGTTTTCTCATATTCAAAATCTTTTCCCTATAATAAATTCACATTTGAAGAGAGCATGCATGTTTTCAAAAACAGCAGTAATTTCAAACCATATGGTTATGTACGCAAATGCGGTCATAATTTTTCACTTCATTAAAGAGGCACAACAGACTTATGCAGAACTAGATCAAAACTTCTGAAGAAACTATTCTCGGAGAAGTTGAATTGAATATTTAAGTTAAAAAACTAATGTCAGGGTTCCAAGTGACACCCCCAATGAACAAAGAATCCAAGGCTTGAAATTCCTCAAAGTTCCATTTTATTAGAGATGTCATATTGGCACATCTGGGAAAATCCGAAGCTGAAAGTTTCCAAGTTTTCCCCACCCAAAGATAAGTCCAAGTCTCTGCCCCAGCACCCACAAGTTCATCACATGGTCCAATCAAAGCACTGTCCCAACTGGAGATGCCTCTCAGCCACACCCCTCCAGGTTCAGGGTAACATGTCCTTGACTCTCTGAGAAAGGAATGTTATTATGACTATGTATCACCCATGCTCCATACAATCCCCCCTCCCAGTTTCCCACAGCAGGCATGAAGGTCCAATGCAAATGTGGCAGGCCTGAAAGTCCAATACAAAAGATGGTTTCCAGGCTGACAACTGAATGAAGTCAGTCAAAAGAAATACCTTCCACTGTATAGGCCAGACATTTTTCTGAGTGCTATCTAGGTGCTTTCTGAACACTCCACCTTCAGAAAAATATCAACAGAAAGAAATGGGTTTAGAACAGTCTTTAGAATAATAAAAAAAGGAGGGGCAAGTCTTAAGAGCCATAGTGGCACAGTGGTTAGAATGCAGTATTGTAGGCAAACTCTGTCCACTGCCAGAAGTTCAATCCTGGCTGACTCAAGATTGACTCAGCCTTCCATCATTTTGATATCGGTAAAATGAGGACCCAGATTGTTGGGGGCAATATGCTGCTTAGAGAGGGCTGTAAAGCCCTGTGAAGCTGTATATATGTCTAAGTGCTGTTGCTTATGACAAATCTTTGAAGGAATTGGGAAAGAGAATATTGATGTGTAGTATGATTGTATTCTTCATATACCCAGATTTCACTTCAAAGAGAGTAAATCATGACCTTTATCACTCATTTTGTATAGAACCCATGTCAAAGGGTTCTTAAATAATAGAATGGTAGGTATTAAATTCATTTGATATAGAACTATTTGCTCAATTTCCAACAGAGGCTAGATGCCCATTTACTGGTTAGAGTGAATTTCTTGCTTTAAGGTTAGAGGCCAACTCTATGCATTGAGAAGTGATATTATCTGCAAAATCCATAAGACACTTTTGTTGAACTCCAACACCATTCAGATTTATTTATTTATTTGTTTGTTTGTTTGTTTTTTTGTTTGTTTGTTTATTTATTGGTTCAATTTATATGCCGCCCTTCTCCAGAGACTCAGGGCTACTTACAATGCATTAAGCAATAGCCTTCATACTTTTGTATATATCTGCTTAGTAGGGCTTTTGGGCCCCCCTAAGTGGTGTTCTTTTTTATACAAAGTCAGCTTATTGCCCCCACAATCCGGGTTCTCAAGAGATTGAGTTCTCTTCCAAATGCAAGTATTCCTGTTGTAGAAAGCAATAAAACTTTTTAAACAATCATACATAGATATACAAATAGCTTACTTTGCCTCTAATTATTTCAAGGTACTTGACATGCTATAGAAAAAACATATGAATTAAGGCATTGTTTTGAAGGTGACCTAAAATATTGCACAAGGTTTTTTTTTTTATTGGAGTATAATCTCGGATCATAATCCTTAGTAGAGTTACATTGAAAATATTGGGACTGACATAAGAACATCAGAAGATTTTTGCTGAATCAAGTCAAATGTCTATCAAATATAGTAGTCTAACTTATACAGTAATCACCTGACAGAGTGGGGATGTAGTTAAAGACTCTCATGAAGTCTTATTTTAATTTTATCTTATTAAGGGGACAGAATCCTGAAGGTATCCTGTCTATTCCCACATAAACCTACATTATTACCTTTTTCAAACTCACACAACTCAGGACTACAATAATTTATCATGAAACTTCTGTATCCATAGCGCCTTCCAGGGTCCCCATAACTAGCAGGTTCTAGGACCTAAATATATCTGTATTTTGATGTATTCTTTGATGCTAGGAATTCTCAGACTTTCATTAGTTTAGCTCTTGGAACATGTTTCACTGCCAAAGTCAAAGAGAATCAGCCACAGCAAATTGCTGAAATATACCCCAGAAATAATGGTGGAACATTAATGAATTATGAATGTCAAGCACATATTGCATTTCATGTTTTCTATATCCTTTTTCTTTGTCCAACCCTATAAAGTTTTCTAAGACATTATAAAAAACTGTAAATTTGGGGGGGGGGGTCTCACTTGGAGCTGCAAAAGAAACTCTGGAGGCTGCTTATAGTCTAAGGCTTTGGGTTATCTTATTCAGATTGTGCTAGACAGATTATCTGATTCAATTAAAAAAGAAAACAGGTGTTTTATTCCAGGAGTAATAGCCAAGTTATATTGACTTTGTATAATTAAGCTTTCTTCTCCAAATATCCTGGCTGAAGGGAATCTAACAGAGGTGGGTTTCAGCAGGTTCTGACCAGTTCTGGAGAACCAGTAGCAGAAATTTTGAGTAGTTTGGAGAACCGGTAGTAAAAATTCTGACTGGCCCCGCCCCCATCTATTCTCTGCCTCCCAAGTCCCAGCTGAAATGGGGATTTTACAGTATCTTTCCCCTGGAGTAGGGTGAGGATGGAGATTTTACAGTATCCTTCCCCTGCCATGCCCACCAAGCATCTCCCACAGAACCAGTAGTAAAAAAATTTGAAACCCACCACTGGAATCTAACCCCAAAAAAGAACAAGCAGTTGCTTTATTTTTTTAATGCTGTAACTTACCACAGTCTAATTTAAGGCTGCAACTCAATTGTAGCATTTAAAACAATAATTAGAGCATATATCTAAATAACAAGGGCATTTCTGCCTAAAGTATGAATACTTAAGGCTAGCTTACCCCAGGAAAATAAAAAGGAAACATTTTTAGTGGTTCTTTAAATTTTAATAAAACGGATTCTTAGAAAAAGTCTGGTGGATGTTGGTTGCAGAGGATGTTGACATTAGAAAAGAATAAACTCTATTAAATGGTGATGTGACTATGTAGTTTACTGCATTGAGCCTGCATGCTACAATCATATTAAAATAACTGGTAAAATGAATATGGACTTCTTGTTCTGTTAATGGGATCTGCAGCAGCTGGAATGGTAAAAACAGGGTGGTTGGATCAGACTGTAAGCCCTGGTCCTGTACAGATGCAAAAGAAGATTTCTTCTTCTTCTTCTTCTTCTTCTTCTTCTTCTTCTTCTTCTTCTTCTTCTTCTTCTTCTTCTTCTTCTTCTTCTTCTTCTTCTTCTTCTTCTTCTTCTTCTTCTCCTTCTCCTGCTCCTGCTCCTGCTCCTGCTTCTGCTTCTGCTTCCTCCTCCTCCTCCTCTTCTTCTTCTTCTTCTTTATGTATGTAAAGAGTGCTCTTCACATACATAAAGGATGCAGAAGAATACAATCTTTTTTTCTGTCATCCAAGAATGCAAGATGTATAACAATGGTAAAGTTACCAGATAAATACTGGTTGAATATTTGGGGGTGGGGGTGGGAAATCAATCAGAGAAGATTTGACAAGTAAAATCAATCATCTAACCAAATAGTAAATTTCTTTTTTTCTTTTCTTGGTTGAGTTCAGCCAGAGCCAGATATCCATCTAGTTGGGATATTATAATTTGCTTCCTTGAATTAAGTAGGGGGTTGAACTCAGTAGTCTAGAAGTATAACCTGAGGCCGTGGGATGCACAATATCTCCCAAAGACTTCATCAGATGGACTTTATCAAAAAGTCCTCACAGAGTTCACCAAATGTCCCAAACTTGTTACTGCATTGTTATTTGTAATGTCATGAAAAGAGGGAATGATTAAACCTGCAATGAATTTAATTAAACTTGATTTTTAATCAAATAGGAATATAACTTAAAATAAAACAATTTTAGTTTGGACTCTATCCCCATGATGTGTTTTTGGCATCCAACAAGGTCCTCAAGTGTGATCATTATCCTAAAAAAAATATTATAACTTATTGGTCAAACTGATCCTTCTGATTTTAGTGTTCTAGGAGGCTGTGTATGTTCATAAAACTGAAGTATCAGGATGGATTGAGTCAGGAGTGAAATCCAGCAGGTTCTGACAGGTTCTGGAGAACCGGTAGTGGAAATTTTTAATAGTTCGGAGAACCAGTAGTGGAAATTTTGAGTAGTTCAGAGGACTGGCAAATACCACCTCTGGCTGGTCCCAGAGTGGGGTGGGAATGGAGATTTTGCAATATCCTTCCCCCAGGAGTGGGGTGGGAATGAGGATTTTGCAGTATCCTTCCCCTGGAGTGGGGTGGGAATAGAGATTTTGCAGTATCCTTCCCCTGCCATGCCCATCAAGCCACGCCCACCAAGCCACACCATGCCCACCAAGCCACACTCACAGAACTGGTAGTAAAAAATATTGCATTTCACCACTGGGTTAAGTACTTCTATTGGATTGCAAATTCCTTTGGGCAGAAGCAAGAACATCTTCATTTTCTATGCAAATAGGAGTGCCTGTCAACATCTTGAAATGCTAATGTATAATAATGGTAACGTAATTAAGTTAACAAGAACATCACTATTATACATGAATTTTTAAAAACTGAATTATGCTTTATCATTCAAGCTTGGGGAAATATGCAATGCTGACATTCAGGTATGTGATTATTGATACATCTGTGTACCTTGCAGGTTTTTCCCAAAAATACTTTTGAAACGAGGTGTGCATAACACTCTCAGTCCTCCCAGAAGAAACTGTAGAAAAGAGTTTTACAATTTTAGCCCTGTGGATTGGTTTTAAATTTGCTTCTGTTTTAGCCTTTTACTCAATAAAAGATAAATTTTCAGGGAACACTGTCTTTGACACTATATGCTAATAAAAGGCATTGACATGGGTAAAACAGTTTTAAGTGGGCATCAGGGTTCTTTTCATTAATTGCATAAAAATGTGCTGAGCTGTGCACTAAAGTGGCTCAGAAACACTCAATTTTTCATTTTAAAAAATACTTTAATAACTCAGGAAGCATCGTGAGAATAACAAAATTAGCCATCCAAGAGGGGAATATCCGAAAAAGAAAAAATCTAAAATATTGTGCCTGCTCTGTCCTAATTATTGTAGAAAAACCTCTGAGATTGACTGAGTTCATCATAATAGCAAGGCGTGCTCATAATTCAGAATATCACCTTCTCAACAGAATAGTAGAAATTATTTGATCCAGGTTAGAGAAGAGAAATCCGCTTTTCCTCACAATTCTACTAATGTGCGGACCTGTAGTCCAGGGATCTCAGAACCGCGCCGCCTGTGGTCTGATCTAAGCATAGTACACAAAACTGTCTACTACAACGTCTTATCTGTCAACGACTTCTTCAGCTTCAACCTCAATAATACACGGGCAAACAATCAATACAGACTCAAGGTAAACTGCTCCAAACTCGATTGCAGAAAATACGACTTCAGCAACAAAGTAGAGCCTGGAATGCTCTACCCGACTCCATTGTTACATCCTCAAACCCTCACAGCTTCCATCTTAAACTGCCAACCGTGGACCTCACCCCATTCCTAAGAGGTCCGTAAAAGGGGGCGTGCATAAGCGCACCAGTGTGCCTACTGTACCTGTCCTACAGTCTCCATTTATTTGTATACATTTCTTTCGTTCATGTCCATGTTCATACAGTATACCTGCTATCTTCTACATGTTTGACAAACTAATAAATAAAATAAAATAAAAATAAAACTTGGCAACTTTAAGACTTGTAGACTTCAACAACCACACTGGCTGGGGAATTCTGGGAGTTGCATATTATTGGCAGGGATACTATGCTGGAAGACAATCGTAATAATATGTAAAATACAGTAAGTAAAAGAAATAATTATTCAAGTAGAACTGGCATAGGTTTTAGGAGACATACAGTGCAAACCTTCACATCTTTATGCATGTCTAGAAGTAAGACACATTAAGTTAAATAGATTTTTAGAAAATGCCAGGGGTAAGTCAAGCTTAACTCAAAGAAGACTTTGCCTTTCACTCTTCTGTAGATTAACTAAGCTTGACATAAGCGCTATCCTGAATCAGCCAGTCTTTCCCTTAATTCCTTAGGTTACAATAAAATAAGGTGCCTGAGCAAAGATATTTTTGACATTCTTAGAGTTTAACTGGGACTTAAATCAAGACACTGCCATTTCCCAATCAGTGAAATAGGTCTAATGGTGACCCACATCACAAGGGTACTTGGATAGATAAAAATGTTATACATTTTGTGAAAATCCGCATAGCATGTAAATGTGACTACATGGTATATTTTTTCTGTTGTTAACAAGATTTAGATTCCCCAGTTCATTAAAAATGGCCTAGCAGTCTTTTAACGTTTAAAAGATCTTGGGAAGGTGAGTTTCCGGAAAGGACACTGGACCTGTCAGCTCTTACTAACACTTTATAGCGTTTTTACAGAAAGTTGAAGATGAAAGTTCTCTGTTCTTCTGCAAATTCAGCTGAATGGTTTCGTTTAGCAGGTCCATGAAAGAGATCCCAAGCAATTGGTTTTTCAATTCAGGCCCTCATTTTACCTCAGTTTCTAGGATTCTACAGGGCTACGTTTATCCAAAATATCCAGAATGAAGAAAGCAACATTGTCCTATTGTGCCATGTACTCCATTTTTTTAATAGGTGTGTGATGTCAGGGAAAGATTGAAGGCAAACAAGGTTCAGGCAGAAGAAAAACATCATAGCTTCAAAATCTAAGGGACTGGTTTAGACAAAACTCAGCAGAATTTTTTTGTGGGGCTGTTGATAAAAATAGGATGGCCAACATGATCGCCAAAGTTTGATGATGGATATGGCACAAGAAGAAGAGGAAGATGTCACAACACATTTACAAAGAAGATAACACTGGCATAATTATGACTTTTTTCTTCTTCTTCTGTGTCTAGCTCAAACTGCCAGAATGAAGAAACTTTCTTGGCTTTGTCATTGGCCAAAAATAAGTCATTATTGGTACATATTTCTGGCAGATGTGCTGGGCTCTGTGTCTCTGTTCATTCACATAGCATGTTACTCAGGGATGAAATCCAGCAGGTTCTGACATGTTCTGGAGAACCGGTAGCGGAAATTTTGAGCAGTTCAGAGAACTGGTAGCGGAAATTTTGAGTAGTTCAGAGAATCAGCAAATACCACCTCTGGCTGGCCCCAGAGTCGGGAGAGAATAGGGATTTTGCAGTATCCTTCCCCTGCCATGCCCACCAAGCCACGCCCACCAAGCCACACTAAGCCACGCCCACAGAACCGGTAGTAAAAAAATTCAGATTTCATCACTGATGTTACTATCCGCTGAGAGCCTCCACTTGAACATATTGGTTTTACATTTAGGGTCTCCAACTCTCAACCTATTCAGGGTCCTCCAGGTAGTGCAAGGGAAGTCAGATCCTTCAGCCATATCTTCTTTTAATGCTATTCTTTGCTTGATTGACTCCTTCCTCCATCTTTTAATTCAATTTTGTTCTTGTATGTTCTTGCCATGAAACTGTTTCTAGATCTGAGTCAGAGATTTTGGGGCATATGTCTGTTCATAGGGTGTTAAGGATCATTCTCTCACTTAGTTATCTTGGCATCTGCTGCTACTTCTCTCCTGATCATAGATGGGGCATCATAATGATAATAATGATAAATCATAATGATGATGCAATACTGTTTCTGTCATTTCCTTTCCTTCCACCACCACCTCCTCCCCAGAACATTTTTGTAGTAATTCAAAATTAATACCAAAATAAGCCTAGGGTACACATCTATAACTTACATGCTATTTGCTGGATGGCATTCATTTTATTAGTCAAGCAGAATGAATACAGTAAATGTACGGTATTGTTCAGGCCCATGGGCCTCAGAGCTAATGTGGAGGATAAAAAATGTGGATTCAGAGGATTAAATACGTGCTGGTATTTTAGATGAGCTGTATTTAGTGGATGCCTGAAAATCTCTTAATAACCACAGAAAGACCTTTTCCTATTATTCTAAAGAATTGAATTCATATTCAAGACTAAGTTATACTTTGATGTCTTCATTCTGCCTCAAAATACAAAAGAGATCTAAAGAGTTACAACACAGTGATTGGATCATTAGTAGAACTGGGTATTAAACAAAAGATAACAAAGACTCATATTCTTATAAATATCTTGCTACAAAGAAAATGTACCAACAATAAAATAGAAAAGGACTGTGTGTGTGGCCCTGAGAGAGTTTTTGACTCCTGGCAACTGCCTAGACTAATCTCTGCAGTTTTCTTGGCAAGATGTCAAAGATTGTTTGCCCTTGCCTCCTTCCTAGAGCTGAGGGAGAGTGACTGGCCCAAAGTCACTCAACTGGCTTCATCCCTAGAATTCACAGACCCTTCTCACTACACCAAACTAGATCCCCACTAAAATACTTTTTTTTCTTTTTAAGACCCCTTAATTCCTTTATTCAGGGTGAGGTTGAGTGACTGAATGGAGCTGAGCATTTACTGGCTGGATGCCCTTCCTGATGCCTATGCAGAGTTCACAGTAGCTAATTTCCCTTTGTGTCCTTATGGAGAAATATCAGCCTTGCCTAGGACTCAACTCCCAACCTTCCAAATGGGAGGTGAGTGTCTTCACTTTTAGGCCATCATACCACACATCCCCACTAAAACACTACTTTGATGTAAATGAAGAAGGCTGAACTACTGAGACCACTTAGTAGGATGGTATGAAAACACTAGTTATGGGAAACTGGTTAGTGAATAGAGTTATACTATGAGCACAACACAAATGAAGTTATTAAAAATTAATAATGGAGATTAAGGAATTAGATCTACATCATATAAATAAAAGATGAATGAAAATGTATATATGGATTCAGGATAAGATGGAGGAATTTAAATTTCTGATTTTTGTAAAGATTTACAATGAAATGCAGAACATAATTGGAAGTGCTAAGTATTCTAAATTGCTATCTAACTGTGGAACTAAGGAAAAAGTTGTTTTTGTGGATTCAGAAAAAGAAGGGATAGACTTTGACAATAAATACATTCATATGAGTAGGATATGTAGAGTAGAGATTTTTTATTTATTTTCTATCTCTAATGTTAACTTTTATTTCTATTCTTCAATAAATCCAGATAGGTTAAAAGTGATATTTTGGTGTGAATTTAAAAAAAAAAAAACACCACATACCACATAAATATTTTTAATAAATCTATTAGCACAAAGGGAATTATAGATATAATTAATTTTTAAACAATTATTAAGGATTTAAGAAGGATAAGTTTAGTAAGAAGTAAGAATTTTAAACAAGGACAAGAATATTCTTATTTACCATATTTTGCCTTTTTAAGTGGTATTTTGGTGTGAAAATAATATCAGCCTTCTGGAGAAAGCGAAAATATCAGGTAAAGGAAGGAAGCTGTGACTTTTAACATCTATTATTATTAATCAAGATGCAAATAGATTTATAGCCAGGGTGGATTTGATTTAAATCGAGTTGATTTAAATCACAAATTAAATCATGATTTAAATCACTAGTAAAAAGGCTTGATTTAAATCAACTTGATTTAAATCATAATTTTTAAAGAACAACTGTCATCTCTGCTACTCCTTTGACCCACTGTTGACTCACCGATAGTCCCAGTGTTGCAGAATATACAGCCTCATGCTACATAATTAAGCTCCATTTCATGCTGAAGAAACTAAATTATTTATGTATCTTAAATAGAAAACTATCTTACGATAGATTTTTACCCCAAAAGTTTTTTATTAAAATAAATTCGATAAAAATCAAAAAATCCGATTTAAATCAAAAAATCCGATTTAAATCAAAAAAATCTGATTTTTTTGATTTTTTTTAAAAAAATCATTGATTTTTATCCACCCTGTTTATTGCTCTTCACTAAATAACTTGGTAATAAAACACCAAATCATATCTTTTTGGATCCAGTAAAGTATATTAAAGCATAGCAAATTACTGACTTGTTAAGTAAAGCATTGATTATTATCATTTATAAACAATAACTTAAAATTCCTATGATTTTTTTTTCTCATTAGATGGCTACAAGCTTTTGATAAAGGTGAATTGTCCCTTAAGATAGAGTGAGCAGATAAATAAGGCATGGGAGATTTCCATTCAATAGAAATAACAAACAGGAAACTCCATCATCTTCCCAAACTATGTCACAACACTGAATGCCTTGCAAATATAATATGTTCTGATAATGAAATTCATGATAATAAAATTAAAGAAAAGAAGTACAAGATTGTAACTATTATATTTTTCTTTTTAGCAATAGCACTTAGACTTATATACTGCTCCACATTGTTTTACAGCACTTCCTGAATGGTTCACAAATGTCAGCATATTTCTCCCAACAATCTGGGTCCTCATTTTACTAACCTCAAAAGGATGGAAGGCTTAAGCCGGTCAGGATCGAACTCCAGGCTGTGGGCAGAGTTTGCCTGCAAAACTGCATTCTAATCTCTTTGCCACCATGGCTCTTTAGCTGTATCATGCCTTGGTGTATGTGAACATAATTTAATAATTATACAATATATACTAGCAATATATACTAGTAAATTAGGGTCAATTAAAACTTTATCCCCAAATCTGATAATTGCTCAAATACTGCTGGAATATATGCAATGTTTTTGAGCAAAGCTATTTTTTGTAAACTAAATGTTACAAGGTCAAATAAATTTAATCTATTTTAATTGTTTCAAAAAGTGTACTACCACAACTCCTAATATTCCAATAATTACACAGAAAAAAAAGCCAATTCATTCCATAATATCTGTGTATCAGATGTTGTGTCCTGCGATTTTATTCAACATTTTTTTTCTTTTGAGCTACTTAGTTGTTATACGGTAAGGTAGAAATAAAATTTATTTCTGAATTAAAACACTTCAGTATTTAGAACACAACATATAAACTGCCTAAAGTTATTCTTGGGATGGTATAAATTTAATAAATCAATCAAAATAAATAAACATACTGGACATCATAATAGTGAATGCTTACATGGCTGTTATGGAACACTTTTTCAGCTCTGTGGTCTGCAAAAATAGAAAATTTGAGATATTAAATCCATACTTTTTGCATCAGTTCCAATCTAACGGATTATGTATTTTAATCTGGTTGGATAATTTTGGAGAGTCTGTTTTGTTCAAAATTATCATAAAAGCATATTAAAAGCCAATGAAATCAAAGTCTCCTTGAACATTTCTTCTTTTGATTGTTGACTCCTTCAAATTCTTCTGTTTACCATCATGATTATTTTCTACATTTTTTCATTGCTTACGGCATACTGAAGGTCCATCAATATGCCAATAACACCAATCCCTAACTCTCTTTATCACCTAACACATGTGTTGGTGTGAACATCTCTGGACCCATGTCTTGGCAGAGTAATGGACTCAACGAGGGCCAATAAAACTGAAACTCAAGCTGGACAAGAGGGTGATAATTTGTGAGTGGTCCATCTGTCAACTGGTGTCCTGGTGGATCTCCATTGACAATAAAGGAGCAAGTTCTCACTTTTGAGGTGCTCCTAGAGGCAGTGTCTTCATTTTCTATTTTGTTTGATTTTATCAAATACATTTTATTCAATTTGTATTTTTGGTGTGTTTTATTCACCTTTAGCTATTGGATAGATTTACTTAAAAATTTAATATTTTGTTTAAAAAAATATTTTAAAAAGTAATAAAAATATCAAAGCTTTATAATGTTCTTCTAATAATTTTAGAGTAATAAATTTTATAATGTGTCCATAATTGATATATTATAAATGTATTATGAATTAAGGCTTTTATATACTTTTATAACATTTATTCCTAATGAGACAGTTCCTCTTTAACTAGCTCAGTCTCTCTGTAGAGGTTTGCAGTTAATAGAAGACTAAGGAAAGATATCAGAAAATATAAAATCCCTACCCTATCTACTACTAAATTTAGGAGTGAAATTTACAACAAAAATGATTAGGTACCATTAATTAATGAAATAAGAAAAGAAATGAAAAGGTGGACAGAACTGTCTTGGTTAGATGAAGTGGCAGTTATAAAATGAATATATTATCTCAATTGTCATATCTGTTAATATCTCCGAGGATAGGTTTATGAGCTGGAGAACATATTAGTCCAAAGGGGCAAAAGGACTAGATTCTAAAAGAATGGAATTTATAAATCTATTAAGGAAGGAGCCTTAGGTTAAAGTTGTATTTTGGGGTAAAAGGTAAAGGTTCCCCTTGCGCATATGTGCTAGTTGTTCCCGACTCTAGGTGGCGGTGCTCATCTCCGTTTCAAAGCCGAAGAGCCAACACTGTCCAAAGACGTCTCCATGGTCATGTGGCTGGCATGACTAAACACCAAAGGTGCACAGAACGCTGTTACCTTCCCACCAAAGGTGGTCCCTATATTTCTTCTTGCATTTTTTATGTGCTTTCGAACTGCTAGGTTGGCAGAAAGTGGGACAAGTAACAGGAGCTCATCCCGTTACGCAGCACTAGGGATTCAAACCCCTGATCTGCCAACCTTTTGATTGACAAGCTCAGTGTCTTAGCCACTGAGCCACCACATGCCTTTACTTCAAGTTAAACAACTATGTGACCCCATAGAAGCAAATTTCAATAGAGCATGATTCAATAGAGAACTGGCAGAAGAGGAAAAAATAATCATCGTCTTTTATCTTTTGGGGGGACCCATTGGGAACCCCATATTAAAATAACATAGCTTATGTGCGACCAGAATTTAAAAACAACATTTAATACAGCACAGTACTTAAGTAAAATGGTTCAGCTAAATCAGCATATGTGGGACTGATTGGGGTAGATTGTAGGGGTAATACTGAAATATAATTTTATCTTATTTTATTTATGTAGATATCAAACTATTGTATTTTATTCTAATTTAATTTTAAATGGTTTTTATAGTATTTTATTAATAATTTTGTACTTGGAATTCTGTATTTGGATATCATTGACATCCTTCAGTCTCAAAAGACTATGGTATCGTGCTCTGGAAAGAGGTCCTAAAACAGCATCTGGTGTGACTAAAAAGGCCAATTCGAGAGTGGCAATCTCTTCCACACTGAGGGCAGATACATTCTGTCCCCTGCCCAGCCCCCAGATTTCACTGGTTCCGGGATTGCCTCTTTGCCTCAGCCTGCCGAACAAGTGTCTCTTCGAATTGGAGAAGGCCATGCTGCGTCTTTAGCCTCCAAGCTGAACGATCGGAGGTCAAGGTTTCCCAGTTGTTAATGTCCATTCCCAGGGCCTTTAGGTCCCTCTTGCAGATATCCTTATATCACAGCTGTGGTTTGGATATGACCTATGGGCTAATCAATAAACTAAACTAAGAAAAACAAACTAAACTTTCATAATGATAATTATGCTCAGCTTAAAGACTGAAAAGGGAAGGCTTAGCATTTATAGTTTAAATATGTGCAACCTGGAGTGGAAATGCATTTAAGTACTTCAGTAATTAACATCAAACAAACTGGTTATAAATGGATTGTGTGAGTCATTCCATCTTAACTGGAAAATTAAAGTTGAAAGAAATAGACTTTAACTGGTACCGACATGTAATCAGTAAAGGAATACCTTCTATTGCAAGAAAGTTGATATGCGTATAATGTAGGTATCTCTTGAGTTCTTAAAGAAACCTGGACAAAGGCCATTGGGTCTATGAAGGAAGCTAAATTAGCATTTGATTTGGCAAAAATAAGCTATGAAATCAATTTCAGCTGAAGTGAGAAGTACTTGAAGGTGGGCATAGATGATACTGATGCAGGGATGAAATCCAGCAGGTTCTGACAGGTTCTGGAGAACCGGTAGCGGAAATTTTGAATAGTTTGGAGAACCGGCAAATACCACCTCTGGCTGGCCCCAGAGTGGGGTGGGAATGGAGATTTTGCAATATCCTTCCCCCAGGAGTGGGGAGGGAATGGGGATTTTACAGTATCCTTCCCCTGGAGTGGAGTGGGAATGGAGATTTTGCAATATCCTTCCTCTGGAGTGGGGTGGGAATGGAGAGTTTGCAGTATCCTACCCCTGCCACACCCACCAAGCCATGCCCACCAAGCTACACCAAGCCCACCAAGCCACGCCCACAGAACCGCTAGTAAAAAAATTTGGATTTCAAATGTACTGTACTGATGACTTATTATGCTTAATCTTAAATATCAGATAGAAGGAAGTGTCCACAAGCAAATTAGAATGGCCTTGTTTTCATCTTTGTTAGTCAGAAATGTTGGAATACAATCTATCAAAAATGTGGTGTAATCATTTGAAGCATAATCAGTCTTCAATCTACTCAGCTCTTTTGTCAATGTTTGAAGGTCCACATGGAAATGCACGGGGTGAAGAAAGGCTTGATTGTTTGTTATTGCAGTCTAATTGCTTAGAATGTCTTCTTGAAAAAAATGAAAAATATGACTGAATATGAATATGAATTTACATATACATTGAATTGAATTGACATGTGACTAAAAGGTCCTACATGGTTGTGAAGCAACAGGCAGTAGCATAATGGGAGGCTAATAGAATAAAAGCTATAAGTAATTGTTCATACATTTATTATTTTGACATTAAACCAGTTTAGGATATCCATTTTTTTATATTAATTATACATTGGATTCTGATTCTTCATGGTACTGTGGGTTGAATGTTGGTGATAAAGTTGAAGGTTTTGTTGTTCCTGTCAACAGGTTGATAACTTTATTTTTCTTGTTAGATTTTAATTGATTTCTTTATAGCAGTTGGAGGAAGTAAAATAAATAATTTTTTTTAAAGAAGGACAAAAGAATTTAAACCAAAGAAACTTAGGTTGAAGGAAAATCTTTAAAAAAAACCCCAATACTCATAATTTTCATGGGGTTTCTGTTGCTAAGGAAACATCTTCAAAGAAGAATCTGTGGCTCTCTACTTTTCAGTTGCTCTGGCAACTTAAGGGAGAAAGAACCTTTTAAGAAGTCATTTCAAAGTTGCAATAACTCGGTATTTATCTTGTCGACATAAACCATAAACAATAACACTCAAAGGCATGTTTGAACGGCAAGGAGGTGAGCTGTGTGAACTTGATGGAGGCAAACCTTCTGAAAGTCAGAACAGGGAATTAGTTTCAAAAGTCCATTCCATCAGCAACTATTATTCCATCATAACTTGCTACTTTTCAGCAATGTAGTATGTGGTGAGACACCAATTTCTTTCATCTGGAGAAGGATAAATTTCTTGTCCATTAAAAACCATTGTATCAAACCCATCATATCTGAAACTAGAAAACTGCCCAAAGGATTCAGGTTTTTTTCTTGAAAATGAGGTTAACAGAAAAATGGAAAGGAAAGTTGTAAGAACGTTGGCAAAAGTTGAGCCTGTTGAGTCATACTAATGACCCATCTTGCCCAACGAATACTTGTAATGACTAGCCAAATGCCAGAAGGAACCCAAACACAGATGTGGAAGGCTGTTGTCTCTCCATGTTCTGACCCAGCCTTAACAGAAACAAGGAACAGACTCCTTGTCACAAAAAAAACCCCTTTTATTTATCTCCTGTGAATTAATGGCATTCACACACTGAAAAGTCCAGGCAATAGTCCTTCAAGGAGTTAACTGCAGTAACAGACCTTATCAGTTCCTTGCAATAATTGCCAGGCCATGAGCTCCCAGCTGCAAAGCTGCAAATTAAGTTCTGGCAAGCAGTCTCTGAGGCATGAAACACCATGAGCCAAATCTTCAGAAATCCGAATTGTTATCTCCTACAACCACCACTCCCCTTTCCTTCCAATTATTCCCCAACCAGGGAGGGGCCATTCAGTATGAACTAAATATGATTAACTTTCAAAAGAAAAGAAAGGGGGGGGGGGAATGTCTATGGAGATTCTTAGTCATCCAAGTCATGGTTGTCCCAAAGGTGCTTTTTCAAGAGGCAACTGGACTTTCTGGTTTTTCTTTGAAGACATTTCATTTCTCATCTAAGAAGCTTCTTCAGTTCTCTTCTTCAGAAACTGCATGAGGGCACAGTCCATTCTCATACGGCCTCCATAGCCTCCACAATTTATGGGAGAATGGGGCACGAATAGTTTTTGTTGGGTGTTGGTGAACACTGGTGTGGCACCCAAAACATCATGGCATGTCACCTTTGACACGTCACCATCACTAAGATAAAAGTTGGGGCTAAATCATCTAGGCCTCCATAACATTGGTGAAAGTACAAGAGGAAAAGTCAGTAAGAAGATTAATGAGGTTATTTTCTTAGTATCCTGGCTTTAAAGTGATGATTTCACTCATTGTCACTATTTATCATCTTTCTCTTGTCTGTGGCAAAGAAGATGCCCTAATGTTGCTACTAATTTAAACTGCAATGATCATTTCACTTAGCAGGAGCAGATCGTTGTGTGCTTCACTAAATCATTTTGATTTTAAAAGTAAGAGCAGCACACCTTCTATTTTTACCGATGTTGTTTAGTATTCTCAGGCTGTACATACAAGACCTGTCGGATGGCAATTCATCTTGCTGTAGCTTACAGTCAACTGGATATAAAGGAACAAAGCATTTATCTTTCTCCATTCTCGCTTTCATTTCTAACATACCTTTTTATAACTTCCAGTCTGAAGCCATTGCTTTGGCTGAGTGTGATCCGAGTTTTCTCCCCGCCCCCCTCCCCCATGGCTCTATGCTCAATATCTAGCAATAGTGATAGCACTTAGATTTATATACCACTTCATACAGTGCCAGCATATTGCCCTGAATAATCTGGGTCTTCATTTTACCAATCTCAGAAGGATGGAAGGCTGAGTCAACCTTGAGCCAGTAAGGATTGATCTCCTAGCTATGGGCAGAGTTAGCCTTCAATAGTAATAGCACTTAGATTTATATACTGCTTCACAGTGCTTTACAGCCCTCTCTAAGCAGTTTACAGAATCAGCATAATTGCCCCCAACAATCTGGGTCCTCATTTTACTGACTTCGGAAGGATAAAAGGCTACGTCAACCTTGAGCCTGGTGAGATTTGAACTGCCAAATTGCCAGCAGTCAGAAGTAGCCTGCAGTACTGCATTCTAACCACTGTGCCACCTCGGCTCTTATACTGTATTCTCAGCACTGTACCACCATGGCTCTCTTTATTTTATTCACCTATTTAGCAACCACAAAAACACTATTTTGAGGGTGTTTCATGCCTCATCTTTGAAGACAACCCTTTTCTGTATAGTGGAGATACTGGAATTTGGAAATTTTCAGTTGCTATGACTCCAATCTACACTGGGAGTGTTTCTTCTCTTCTACTGATCAACCCCAAAACACTTGTGTCAGGAGTAGGACTTATTTCCTACTAGTTTCATTTTTGACATTACTAGAAGAAACAAATTGGCAAGAATTATAACATATACAGGCAGCTCAAGGTAACTGGCCAACACAGTTCAGTCAATCAATGGCAACTGTTACCCACACACTCATCTTAGCTGGGATACATACTTTATTATATTCAAATACAATATGCTAAATCAAGGCACTGTGATGGCTTTTACATACCACCCTCAACCATAATGTATTCAACCATACTGGCACACATGTAGCAATCACCCCTTGTACTATTAGTGGTAAGTCAGGAAATATAGATGAGTTTCTAATCAGGCACAACTTCTTTCTGTATTTCTGTTCCCAGCTGTTCAAGATGACTTCTCCAAATATTATCAGGAGCAATTTCAACAGTATAAGAAAAAGGATTCAAGTCCTTCTTTGATATTTCTTATAGTTCACTTATGTTTCCCTCTATACTCTTTTGATGGTGCAGTTTGCACAATAGAGAATTGCTCCATTTGTTCTGGCTGCTTATCCTAAACGTTTCTTCTCACATTAGGTTTCGAAGGTGAATTTCAAGCTGAAAAACAACATTCCTGGTGTCTAATTCATTATTGTGTGTGCTGTGTTGCAATAAGCAAATGGAAAATTTTCAAGCTTTCAGAGAGATTTTTTTTTCCCTGACTAGATGTTTCTCACAAAGCTTTCTTGAAACTTTGAACAAAACTTTCAACCATCTGTAGCTGGGTGATATAGTGTTGAGGTGACATGCCAGATTCTATTCTTTTTCATTAATGTTCAGCTACAGATCAGCTACTGTACAAATTGTCACTCCAATAGAAGATAATGTGTGTAGTTTAGGGTTGAAACAATGGAGTCCTTGATGGTCTCTGAGGTTGATTGTTTTCTTGCAGATGTTTCATTGCCCAACTAGGTAACTAGGTAATCTTCAGTGCCGGAAAAGAATGGGTTTTGCTCTTGCTTACATGCAGTGGCTTGCATGTTAGTGTTGGTGGGATCGTTGTTTTCTTCTTGGTAGTTCCTTGATTAGGAACTTGTTGTTGTTATTACTGTTTGTGTCCAATCACACTTGGCCAATAAAGAATTCTATTCTATTCCATTCCATTCCATTCCATTCCATTCCATTCCATTCCATTCCATTCCATTCCATTCTATTCTATTCTATTCTATTCTATTGATTGTTTGCTGAGTTTTATCAGTGTTGTGATGAATTACGTCATCATAACTGATGATGACATTCATCAGGAAGGACTGATAATAGAGGCTGCGAATTTGAATGCTGGAGGAACTAGATGTGTATAGGCTATGTTTGCTGAGTTTGTAGTTCCTTGATTGGGATATTGTCTACTGTTTGATTGTTGTTTTGGAATGCTTATCCCATCAACTAATTCTCTCGGTATATCTTTCTGGTTCTTGTTGAAGTCACTGGAATCATTTTGAATTTGCATCAAATTTAAAAATCATGCAGGGTGTATATTAATTCTTTGTCCAGACAAAGCAAGTTATTCTCGTGAAGTGGTACTGATTTTGGCACCTTTCAATGCATTGGTGACTTGAGGAATTTGTTACAAGCTGGCCAGTTCCCGGCCATAAAACAAAACTACAGCAGACCAGCTTCATCTTTACAATATCAAGATATCCTATATATCTATATCTATATCATCTAGATCTAGATCTAGATCTAGATCTATCTATCTATCTATCTATCTATCTATCTATCTATCTATCTATATTTCTCTATCTATCTCAATATATCTATCTATGTATCTATGAATTTATCTATATCTGTCTGTCTATCTCTCTATCTCTCTGTGTATACACTATATTTTTTGGACTATAAGACATTCCAGACTATAAGACACCCCCCCCAGCTTTTGGGGAGGAAAACAAGGGGAAAAAATCTGCCTCTGCCTCCCAACATCCATCCGGTACTCATCTGGACTGTTTGCCGCTGCCCGTTTGCCGCTGCCGCTCATTCGCCACTGCCACCCATTCGCCACCACCTCTTGTTCACCACCACCCATTGGTTGCCACCCCTTCGCTGCCACCTGTTTGGTGCAGCCCGTTCGGCATGGCCCATTCGTGACCACCTGTTCACTGCAGCCCGTTCACTGCCACCTGTTAGGCATGGGCTATTTGCCACCGCCCCTTCACCGCCACCCATTCAGCACAGCCCATTTGGTGCAGTCCATTCACAACCGACTGTTCACCACAGGCCATTCACTGCCACCTGTTAGGCATGGGCTGTTCACCACCGACCCTTTTCTGCCATCCGTTTGGCGGCTTCCATTTGGCAGTGCCCATTCAGCATGACCCATTCGCTGCCACCACCACCTGTTTGCTGCCGCCATCCATTCTAGAACAACTTATCAGCACTGCACCAACCCCTTTCCCCCCCCCCCACCGCAATATTTGGAGTATAAGACACACAGACATTTTCACCCACTTTTTCTGAGGGGGGGGAGTGCATTTTATACTCCGAAAAATATGATATATAATTTCTTCCAACAGTTATGTTTGCAGCTTCTATTATAAGTCCCCATAACACTGATAAAACTCCATAAACTGGCATTTTTGTTGTGTATTTCCACCATTATAGGCTGCTGTGTAAATTGGAAACACTGCTTATTTTCTCCATGAATCTTCTCTATTGTGATGGAAAGACTCCCACTGTCTGTGACAGAAAACCTGTCAAAGGCATCACCATCTTATGTGGATTCTCAGATTGTTTACCTTGTGGAGGTAAACAAGCCAATCTCTTCACATTTGTCTGGTAACGTGTGTCCTTTTGAATTTTATTATCTGTTCTCCCTCAAGGAACAAAATCCAATGCTGCATTCAACCCCAACTGCAAACAGAATCCCATTTTTGGAGATTATAGATTGATAGCAGTGGCTGTACTCTAAGTGCAGTGACTGTGTCTGTATCACCATTTTCTTTGTATTTGTGGAAGCATATTTGCACTGTATCTATGGAGATTCTCAGTCATTTAGGTCATGGTTGTCCCAAAGATGCTTTTTCAAAAGGCAATTGGGCTTTCTTTTTCCTTGAAGATGCTTTGCTTCTCATCCAAGGTTTCTTTAGTTCATATTTGCACTATTTTATCCACTGCCGTTCTCTCTTCTCTTGATGTAAATATGTTCATGGGATGCATCCCTATGACAGAATAGAAGAATAGAATAGAATAGAATAGAATAGAATAGAATAGAATAGAATAGAATAGAATAGAATAGATTTTTTTATTGGCCAAGTGTGATTGGACACACAAGGAATTTGTCTTGGTGCATATGCTCTCAGTGTACATAAAAGAAAAGATACATTCATCAAGAATCATAAGGTACAACACTTAATGATAGTCATAGGGTACAAATAAGCAATCAGGAAACAATATCAATATAAATTTGGCAAGAATCTGTTATAAAAAGGGTGGTATCTGAAACAGGTAGGACATTGAATACTGCTTGACTTTTCTCAATTCACTTGTCCATTAATGCTGTGACGGAAATCTCTAATACTACATTTGGAGAAATCATTGTTGTCTCCTTCTGCTCCAGACATAGTCATTCAAACTTTGCAGGCCTGTCTCAAGATAGTCACTGGTGACAGTGATATGATTTAAAAAGTGTCTGAATCATCTCACCAACAATTGCTGTATGGTTGTCTGTCAAAATGCTAACACTAGTCTAAAAACATAATGTTATAACTTTTGGGGGGGCCTATTTGGGAATAGTTTGGACTCCTCTACATTTCTATCTGTAAATAAGATACTACTAGTCAGTGGCGAAATCCACATTTTTTTACTACCGGTTCTGTGCGCGTGGCTTGATGGGCGTGGTGTGGCTTGGTGGGCGTGGCTTGGTGGGTGTGGCAGGGGAAAGGATACTGAAAAAACTCCATTTCCTGCTCACTCTGAGGCCAGCCAGAGGTGGTATTTGCTGATTCTCCGAACTACTCAAAATTTCTGCTACCGGTTCTCCAGAACCTGTCAGAACCTGCTGGATTTCACCCCTGCTACTAGTGCTCTCTCTTCCCCCGACCTTCCCTCCTTCTCCCTCTCCCTCTTCCTCTCCCTCCCCCACCCCTCTCCCCCCTCCCCCTCCCTCCCTCCCAACCTCCCTCCCTCCCAACCTCCCTCCCCCCCTCTCTCTCCCCCCCTCTCTCCCCCTCTCTCTTTGAAATGTGATCATCCCAGAGACACTAGCAAAAACAGTTCTCATTTCTAGGCAAGATTATTACTATTATTATTACATGAAATCAACTCTCAATAGAAAGCCACAATCATGCTTAAGGAATTAATTATAAAAATAATTATACAAATAAGCAAAAGCACTACCAGTGGTCGATATCTTCACTTAAGACAAGAAAGCCCAGCAGAGTGGCTGAAGGGGCTTATGGGGATTTACAGGATCCTCTTGTTAAATATTTGAGGATTAGAAAAATCCTTTCTTAAAAACATTAGTTCAACAAAAGTTAGTACTGTGGCCATGGAGGATGGAGAGAATGAGCTCAGAAAGCATCCATTCACAACCTCCTGGTCCATCTACTAGAGTGAAGGGATTTAAGCTGGAGCCACAAGATGTACAACATGGTCTTATGTAAGGGATGCTGGATGGAAGAGTGCTTGAAGTTGGTCCCAGATGATGGTGGATTCATGCATTGTTACTCTGTAGCATTAATCCATCTTGGTTCTACAAATTAACTTTGTTCTAGAAAAAAAGAGAAAGCAAGAGAAAGCAGAATATCTGCTTTTCTGGACCACCAAATACAGACTTTTCTAGTTTAGCTAATGAGCCCCTTGCTAACAAATTGATATCACCCCTCTATCATCTAGCAAGATCAATGTTTCTCAACCTCAGCAACTTTAAAATGTGTGGATGTCAACTTGTAGAATTTCCCAGAGTTTGAGAAATACTGGACTAGAGCATTTCTGATAGATGACCATCTAATTTCTGTTTGAAATATCTCCAGTGAAGGAGAACTCCAAGTTTATATGGTAGCCTATTCCCTGGGCCGGCAGTCAGGAAATACCTCCTAAAATGTAACTTGTTACTACTCTGCAATTTTAACCCTTTGGATCTGGAGCTGCTCTTGTCAATGGCATTGAAGAAGTTAACCAAGGATGCTTCTTGGATGAGAAGTGAAACATCTTCAAGAAAAAAGGGGAAAAAAAGAAAGTCCAGTTGCCGTTTGCTCCTTGCTTCCCATCATTGGAAGATTCATCCATACTATATAATCTTGCTGTGTGTTGAGACACTTATCCTCAACAACATTGAATGCGCAACTATTTTAATCCTTGTGTTTTTCTGCCATTATGCTACTCAGATTTTGCTTGCTTTTTCTCCCTTGTGCATCACCCCTCTTTTTCCTTTCCTCCTTATGTCAAAAAAAGTTTCAACACCATAATTTACATTTCAACCTCCTACTAACCCAGATGAATATACCAACTGTATTTTTGCATAGCTATCCCGTTGCTGCAGATTAATAAAACACTTATTTACAAGAAGAAGTGGATGGGAAGAAGCATGACTTAGTTTTCTTGATTTAAGGGACCTCATGGTATGAGACCATTAATGTGTAAATCTGTGAGAACATTAGCCTCAATTAGATCAAGTACTTCTTATTTATAGTACAATATACAATAGTATATTATTATTCTATGTATATCCTGCCTATGTATATCCTTCCTATACATATCCTATGTATTTCCTCCAGGAGTTCAAGGCTGTATGCATTGCATATACCGCTTCCAATTCTCCCTCCCCCTCCCTCCCTCCCTCCCTCCCTCTCTCTCTCTCTCTCTCTCTCTCTCTCTCTCTCTCTCTCTCTCTCTCTCTCTCTCTCTCTCACACACACACACACACACACACACACACACACACACACAGTTTTGCTCACTTTCATGGATGGGGTAGATTTGAACCTTGGTCACCCTCCTCCTAATCTAAAACTCTAACCGCTGTTCTAATCTTGCAAACAGCAAATGATACTATCCATATAATGTACGTTAGGATGTCAAGTTTGCTGTCCCTAAAGCAAAAAAAGACTATAATTAAGCATTGCTTGTTTTCCTAGTATTAGTTGCTGTCACCCGTTGACCATAGCTGGCATCTGAAATAATGGTCCTCAGCTTTAATTCAAGGTTGACTCAGCTTTCCATCCTTCTGAGGTGGGTAAAATGAGGACCCAAATTGTTGGGGGCAAATATGCTGACTCTGTAAACTGCTTAGAGAGGGCTGTAAAGCACTGTGAAGCTGTATATAAGTCTAAGTGCTATTGCTATTGCTATTAATAATATAGAAGATTGCCTTGTGCTGAGTCAATTAATTCTATATATATAAAGTTTATTGTCATTGTACATATATACACAGTATACCCATACAACGAAATTCACATAACACCCAGAGACCAAGCCCAACACACATGACAATCACCAGACATATCCCCACCCACCAAAAATTCCCCACCCCTAAACACCCAAACATCCACACAGCAGACCAAGTAATGCTGTCCAACAGCTCACTGATGGTGGCCCTTTAGTTCATTGTTGAGTGCAATTATAGCTCTGGGATGAAAACTATTCAGAAAACGTGTGGTCCGAGTTTTAATTGTTCTGTATCTTCCGCCAGAAGGCAACAATCCAAAAAGATTGTAAGCAGGATGGGAAGAGTTTCTGAGGATGTTATGCAACTTCCTCAAGCAACGAGATGTGAAGATGTCATCCAGGGCTGGTAGCTGGAGCCCGATGAGATTCTGGGCAGTTTTAACAATTCTCTGTAGAGCTTTCTTTTTTTTCAATTTGATTTATATGCTGCCCTTCTCCGGAGACTCAGGGCAGCTTACAATGCGTTAAGCAATAGCCTTCATACTTTTGTATATTTATACAAAGTCAGTTTATTGCCCCCACAAACTGGGTCCTCATTTTACCTACCTTAGAAAGGATGGAAGGCTGAGTCAACCTTGAGCCTGGTGAGATTCGAACTTACAGTAATTGTGACAGCTGGTGTTAATCACAATGCTTTTAGTCTGCTGAGCCACCAGCTTTTATGTTCGCTGCAGAGCTGCTCCCATACCATGCAAGAATGCCCTATGTCAGGACACTCTCAGTGGTGCTGCAATAGTAGGACAGAAGAAGATGCTGAGATATATTTATCTTCCAGAGCATTCTCAGGAAATACAGCCTCTTTTGTGCCTTCTTCACAAGCATCTCAGCATTCATAGTCCATGAGAGGTCCTTCGAGATATAAATGCCCAGAAATTTCAAACTACCAACCCTCTCTACCTCCTCACCATTTATGTACAATGCTAAATGTACATCTCTCTTCCTCCTGAAGTCAATTATAAGTTCTTTAGGTTTTTTTTTTGGGTGTTAAGTATAAGATTATTTTCTTTACACCACAGTGTCAGCCTTGTACTTCCTTTCTATAAGCAGACTCATTGTTCTTATTAATGAGCCCCACCACTGTCATGTCATCCGCAAATTTAATAATTGCGTTGGTGTTGTACAATGGTGTGCAGTCATGTGTATACAAGGAATAAAGGAAGAGGTTTAGCACACAACCCTGGGGGGCTCCTATGTTTAGTATTAGAGTAGAAGAATGGTGAGACTTACTGACTGTGGCCTATCTGTCAGAAAATCTTTTATCCACAAACAAATCCTCTAATTTATATTCAAATTGGTCATTTTAAGAAACAGCCTGTTGGGTAGAATGGTGTTAAAGGCAGAGCTATAATCCACAAATCATCAGGTTCGCCTGATTCACCAGTTGCGTCCCTTTCTGGATCGGGACTCCTTACTCACGGTCACTCATGCCCTCATCACTTCCCACCTGGACTACTGCAGCGCTCTCTACATGGGGCTCCCCTTGAGGAGCATCCGGAGGCTCCAACTGGCGCAGAATGCGGCATCGCAGGTGGTTATGGGAGCGACATGGCGTTCCCATGTAACACCTCTCCTGCGCGAGCTGCACTGGCTCCCGGTGGTCTTCCGGGTGCGCTTCAAGGTTTTGATTACCACCTTTAGAGCGCTCCATGGCTTAGGACCTGGTTATCTACAGGATCGCCTGCTGCCACCAATAGCCTCCCACCAGCCGGTACGCTCTCATAGAGAGGGGCTCCTCCGGGGGCCATCGGCCAAACAATGTCAACTGGCGGCCCCCAGGGGGAGAGCCTTATCTGTGGGGGCACCTACTATCTGGAATGAGCTCTCCCCAGGGATACGGAGGATCCCGGATCTGCGCACCTTCCGCTGCGCTCTTAAGACCTTTTTATTCAATCAGGCTGGCCTGGCCTAATCTTTTTCCTTTTTTCCCTTTTTAAAATGTAAATTTTAATCTGTTTTAAATGATTGGGGTGTTTTAAATCTGTTTTGGGCCAAATTGTTTAATTTGGTTTTACATTGCTTTTAAATTTTGTATTTATGTGTTTTATATTGTGGCTGTTCACCGCCCTGAGTCCTTCGGTAGTAGGGCGGTATATAAATCAAATAAAATGAAAAAAAAAATGAAATGAAATAACAACCTTACATATGTTCCCTGTTGTTCCAAATGATTCAACACAGTATGGACAATAGACATAGCATCATCAGTTGATCTATTACACCTATATGCAAATTGGTATGGGTCCAAAGCAGGGATGAAATCCAGCAGGTTCTGACAGGTTCTGGAGAACCAGTAGTGGAAATTTTGAGTAGTTCAGAGAACCAGCAAATACCAACTCTGGCTGGCCCCAGAGTGGGGGAGGGAATGGAGATTTTGCAATATCCTTCCCCCAGGAGTGGGGTGGGAATGGAGATTTTTCAGTATCCTTCCCCTGCCATGCCCACTAAGCCACATGAAGTCAGCTGGGAAGGTTACAAATGGGATGACATGATGCTAGGACAGTGCATCTGTCATAAGTACATGCCAGTTGCCAGGCATCTGAATTTTTGATCACGTGACCATGAGGATGCTGACACAGTTGTAAGTGTGAAAAATGGTCATAAGACACTTTTTTCAGTGGTGTTGTAACTTCGAACTGTTGCTGAATGAACGGTAAGTCAAGTAAGTCAAGGACTACTTGTACCATCAAATGTGTTGGAGTTCCCCTGTTCATTCCATGGTAAGATTTCTGGCTTAATCAAACGATTTCCCCCTATTTACTTTCTAAAAAGTTTTGAATAATTCTGTTTGTAATTTGTGTTCAAAAAGAGGGCTGCTCCTGCAGGGAGCTTCATATTTTTGAAAATGAAGATGGTAATTCAAGGTGATCAGATCTGATTAGACAACACCATAGGAGGCTGAAGACTTTCCGTGTATGGTACCAACTTACCTCTCTCATCTTCCTTTTCGGCATGAAATGCGCTTGAAAAGAAATCATCCTCCAATTACAGATTTAATGATTTTGCTTTCCATAATGGAAGCTTCTTCTTTAAATCTAAGTAAAATGCTCCAGACAGAAGAGACAGATTTCTTACTTTCCAAATTTTAAACAGGGCTGCAATTTTGCGCTTTGCATTTAAATCCACTGGGTTCCATTTTGGTAAACCTTCAAGTTACAAGTCTATGGAGATTCTCCATCATCCAGGTCATGGTTTTCAAGAGGCAACTGGAGTTTCTGGTTTTTCTTTGAAGACATTTCGCTTCTCATCCATGAAGAGCTGAAGAAGCTTCTTGGATGAGAAGCGAAACGTCTTCAAAGAAAACCAGAAAGTCCAGTTGCCTCTTGAAAAAGCACCTTTGGGATTACAGTGTTTCAGTGATCTTACGTGTATTACATTTTGTCCTATACTGGTGGTCATTGATTTATGATTGGTTGCTTAGTCATTGTTCGAAAGACCCAAAAATCATATTACGTGACCAAAGAAGAGTACTTATGACCCTGATTATTCTAGTATTACTGTGCCAATAATTGAAGGAAGAATTTGATAGCAGTGTTCTGATATCTCTGGGGCTGCCATAAAGAAGAGGGAGTTAAGCTATTCTCCAAAGCACCTGAGGGCAGGACAAGAAGCAATGGGTGGAAACTAATCAAGGAGAGAAGCAACTTAGAACTAAGGAGAAATTTCCTGCCAGTTATGACAATTAATCAGTGGAACAACTTGCCTCCAGAAGTTGTGAATGCTCCAACACTGGAAGTTTTTAAGAAGATGTTGGATAACCATTTGTCTGAAGTGGTGTAGAGTTTCCTGCCTAAGCAGAGGGTTGGACGAGAAGACCTCCAATGTTCCTTCCAACTCCTATTCTATTCTATTCTATTCTATTCTATTCTATTCTATTCTATTCTATTCTATTCTATTCTATTCTATTCTATTCTATTCTATTTAAATAGAATACAAGGAAGCTTATATAAAACCGCCTGGAAAATGCTAAGACTCCCATTCTGTTTTATGTCTGGTAGGAAATAAACAACCTTTGGTTGTCCCAAAGGTGCTTTTTCAAAAGGCAACTGGACTTCCTTTGTTTTTCCTTGAAGACATTTCTGAAACAGTTCTGAAGAAGCTTCTTGGATGAAAGGTGAAATATCTCAACAAAAAAACAGAGTCCAGTGCCTTTTGAAAAAGCACCTTTGGGTTCTGCAGAGAAATTTAGCTGTAAGAAGTTGAGAAAGTCCTTCTCCAACCTAGTGGTTAAAAGATCCCTGGTGGCGCAGCAGACCAAAGCACTGTTATTAACACAGCTGCCTGCAATTACTGCAAGTTCAAATCTCACCAGGCTCAAGGTTGACTCAGCCTTCCATCCTTTCTAAGGTAGGTAAAATGAGGACCCGGATTGTGGGGGCAATAAGCTGACTTTGTATAAAATATACAAAAGTATGAAGGCTATTGCTTAACGCCTTGTAAGCCGCCCTGAGTCTCCGGAGAAGGGCGGCATATAAATAATTAAAAAAAAAAAAGCTAAGGCAGGACTCTTGGAAGATGCAAGTTTTTCCCAGTGTAGTAGATTCACAACAATATAAATCTCTGAACTTCTCTGGCTATTTACCACCAACCGACTAAGAAATAGGGCTCCAGATGGAGCAAAAAGTGATGGAGGAAAATTTGAAAAACATCCCTTGAAGCTGCTGCAAAGCACAATAACAGGCTTCCAGGCCTGACAGTTACTTGGAACCCCGACACTGCATATCTTCGGAGACTATTTCTGTTACAAGGAAGGAAGAAATCCAAGGTAAGGAAGACAATGTGGGATGGCAATTTTAACTTGATTTATTCTAAAATTTGGAATATTTTGCAAAACTTTATTTTCTAAGTTTGCATCTCAAATCATAAACTAATGAAATAGGCTAGGTTTATGCAACTGGCTAAGCTTCCCACCCCAGACAACAGTAACTACCCATTGTTAAAATTAGCTAAGAGTCCCATATGTGAACACAGCTGCTAGATCATTAACTAACCCAGTTAAGCATGTTGTGCAATTCCAGGCAGTCTCATTATAATCCTTCCAAAATTGGAGACATTCATTACTCACTCAGCTGATTATTTATAACAAGGGTTCTTAACCTTTTTGTGGCACGGACCTCTTTAATAGTCTAGTGAAACCTACAGACTGCTTCTTAGAAAGGTGTGTTGAAATGCATAAAATACAGAGATATAGATTGTATTACAAAGGAAACCAATTACGTTCAAGCCTTTTTGGAGTCTAGAGGCCATAAATTACTTGATTGCCTACATTCATTATTGAATAAAAAGCTATATTTCAGTTAGAGGTTAGTGAAAATAAGCTTGTAATTTTTTCCCCCCATCCAAGTTCACAGACCCCCTGAACTTGACTAAACCCCCCTGATTTATGAGAACAAAAAGCAGACTCTCAAGACAAGCCCGTCTCCTGGTGACAGTGTGAACACATCTGAGCTGTTTTCTTTGCAACAACAGGGAAATAGTTTGCCACTGGCTTCTTCTAGATATTTTTTTAAAAAAAAAAAACCTTTCAGATTTATAGGCTACAAGCTTGTGTTTGTTTGTTTAAAATGAAATGTCTCCCATCTTATTGACAAGTGACTCTAGATTACTTACAAACATCATAAAAGCAGAGGTACAGAACATTAAAATATTAAATAAACCAAAATTAAATAAGTTACAAAACAAGTTCCAATATCTAAAGGGCTTCCACAAGGAAGAGAGGGGTCAACCTGCTCTCCAAAGCACCTGAAGGCAGGACCAGAAGCAATGGATGAAAACTAATCAAGGAGAGAAGCAACCTAGATAGGGTTGCCAGGTGTCCACTATTTGAGCGGACAGTCCACTTTTTTCACATTATGTTCACTATTTTTTTTCACAAAATAGTGAACATTTTTTTTATTCAAAAGCTTTATGATGAAATGGTACGTAATCTAAAGCTGTACTGTCTAAGAGAATAAGGATAGGAGAATCGCGTTTTGTCTTTTTTTTCATAAGTTAGAATGAGGCAAAGATCGAATATCCATTGAACTCGATTCTCCGAAAAAATTAATGATGAGATTAAAATAAAAATATATTATAAAATTATGTACAGTTCACATTTTTAAAATGTATTGTAGCTTGTGTCGACTGACCTAAAATGGCGTGTTAAAATGTTTGTAAGAAAATATATAATTTAATTGTAAAAAATTTTTTTTATTTTTTTACTACTTTACTACCCCCCCCCACCCCCCGCTTGTCCGCTATTTTTTGGAAGCAGACCTGGCAACCCTAAACCTAGAACTAAGGAGAAATTTCCTGACAGTCAGAACAATGAATCAGTGGAACAACTTTGCCACCAGAAGTTCTGTGTGCTCCAACACTGGAGGTCTTTAAGAAGAGATTGGACAACGATTTGATTGAAATGGTATAGGGCAGTGATGGCTAACCTTTTTGCCATCACGTGCCAGGAGGGGGGGCGGGGGAGGTTCATGCGTGCGCATGCCCACACCCATAATTCTATGCGCCCCACCCTGCGCTTTCGCACACAACCCCTCCCTCCTCCCCTGCTCTTGGCATGTGATGGCCCGGTAGGCCCGTTTTTCTTTCTCATCTGGCTCCAGATCCTCTGTGCCTCTGGAGAGGGCGAAAACAGCCTTCATCACCCCCTCCGAGGCCCTCCGGAGGCCTGAAACGGCCCATTTCCCAACTCCAGATGGGACAGGAAGTGACTTTTTTGCTGTCCCCCAGCCTCCAGAGCCTCTCTATGAGTCTCTGGGGGAGTGGGAAAGGCTGTTTTCGCCCTCCCCAGATGCATAGAGAGAATCTGGAGCCAGGTGAGAAAGAAAAATGGGACTTCCCCATGCCCCCCCAGGCCCTCCGGAAGCAGGAAACAGCCTGTTTCCCTACTTCTGGTAGGCCCAGAAGGCCCAAAAATCAGCTGGCCGATGCGCACATGCGCGCCAGAGCTGAGCTGGCATGTCCACTGATATGGCCACCTGTGGCACGCGTGCCATAGGTTTGCCATCACAGGTATAGGGTTTCCTGCCTGAGCAGGAGGCTGGACTAAAAGACCTCTAAGGTCCCTTCCAACTCTGTTATTCTGTTATTCTTAAGAATCAGAATTCTATGGGGTGGAGGTAGGATCTTCTTCCTACTCCACTAACCATTTCCAATATGTAATGCCCCCATTAGGACCCTAGGCCTGTTGGCACAGTCAGTTTTTGAGGTTATTACAGAATAAGAGGGCAAGGACAGATCTCACCTCAAGAGGCACAATGCTCCAAAGGGCAGGGAGCCACAACAAAAAAAGCCCTTCTCTTAGATCCTGACAACTGGAATTCCTTGGCTGAACAGGTCCAGAGCAAGCCCTTTCTACCAGAATGAGTGGAGTGGGCCTTGACTATGTGTCTGAATGGTCGAACAATTGGCAACTCCAAATCTCAACCAACAAATGCTCTGTCTTACACATTGGCAACAAAAATCAGAACACCAAATACAAGCTGGGCAGATGCAACCTCGTAGATGACCCTAATTCTGTCAAGGACCTAGGAGTACTCATCTCAAATGATCTAAGCCCCAGAGCTCACTGTAATAGCATTGCCAAAAAGGCATTAAGAGTTGTTAACCCAATTTTGTGAAGCTTCTTCTCCAGTAACATTGTACTACAAACTAGGGCATATAAAACCTTTGCCAGACCAATTCTCGAATATAGCTCATCTGCCTGGAATCTATACTGTATATTTGATATAACACAATTGAGCGAGTCCAGAGGTATTTCACGAGAAGAGTCCTCCATTCCTCTGCTCACAATAGAATCCCTTATGCCACCAGGCTTGAAATTTTGGGCTTGGACAACCTAAAACTACGCCGCCTACGATCTGACCTAAGTGTAGTACACAAAATTGTCTGCTACAATGTCTTACCTGTCACCAACTTCTTCAGCTTCAACCTCAATAATACACGGGCAAACAATAGATATAAACTCAAAGTAAACCACTCCAAACTCGATTGCAGAAAATACAACTTCAGCAACAGAGTGGTCAATGCCTGGAATGCTCTACCTGACTCCATTGTTACATTCTCAAACCCTCACAGCTTCAACCTTAAACTGTCTACCATGGACCTCACCCCAGTCCTAAGAAGTCCGTAAAGGGGGCATGCATCGTGCCTACTGTCCCTGTCCTACTGTCCCCATTTATTTGTACTCATTCCTTGTTCATGTCCATGTTCATACTTATACCTGTTATCTAGTACATGTTCGACAAATTAAATAAATAAATAAAAATAAATAAAATAAATTCCACTGGGATGACATAAGTAGCCTGTACTCATGCCATAAAGAGCTTTAACAGTCATAAATCAACAAGTTCCTTGGGTATTTCTTCTCCAAACACTTACTTAACTCATTCTCCTTAGCTTTTTCCACAGAACATCATCCAGGTGGTAGCACCTGCAGAGATGAATTTAACAACACAGCTTGGTCAAATATTAGTGGTATTTTTTTTCAGAACATATTTTTCTCAGTGGGTAAAATCACAAGAATTTGTAACAGATAAAGTTTGGCTGAATAATATTTAGACAGCAGGGTCTATAGGAATCAAGGTGGGTTATGCTGATGGAAGCAGAATTGTGGTACTGCCACCCAGGTCCCACCTCTTTTCTACGTTTGTCATGATTTTTCCTGCATACTCAGAAAGGACAGAGCTTGAAGACAAGACATTGTGATGCTTTCATCCTTCTATTAAAGGCAGTGAATGCTCACAGACAGTGTTGCGTTTAGGCATCCCATGAGGCTTTTGTTTATCTCAATTTCTGTAGAGATCAAGTGTTATGGAACAAACATTTCTATTCCTGTGACTTCCGCTAAAATGCAGACCTTTTTAGTTTCAACTTCAAAATCAGCATGAAGATAGTTTTTGAATACCAGATTAGATCAGAGAGAACTCAAGGTTAACTTTCAGTAACTCAACAGACGTGCCCATGGACTTTTCTTGGCAATACTACCAAAGTGGTTTGCACTTTGCCTTTTTTTCTGTCTAATTTATAGCGCTGATATTCCCTTAAAGTCCCCCACAGAAGTTCTAACAAGATATGACCCTACCTAGCTGTTGTGCCCACTCAAGGTTGTCTGAGGCCACAAAAAGTCAGGTTCCTGTTCTCTTCTGAAGCTGCATGATCATTAATCTTACAGTCAGCCTAACTTTCCTCAAGGTGTTGGGATGAGAACTAAATATGGTGCCTTGGAAGAACATTGAGACAGAAATGTGATAAAGATCTAAATATGTCATAAAGAATATAAATGAAATGAATATAGCCATTCCAGAAGCAATGCATTAGGGTGACAATTCTAGCTTGTTGGGATGGATGGCTGGAAGGAAGGAAGGAAGGAAGGAAGGAAGGAAGGAAGGAAGGAAGGGGGAGAGAGGAAGGAGGGAGGGAGATAAAGGGGGATAGCAATAGCACTTAGACTTATATACTGCTTCATAGTGCTTTACAGCCCTCTCTAAGCAGTTTACAGAGTCAACATATTGCCCCCAACAATCTGGGTCCTCATTTTACCCACCTCAGAAGGATGGAAGGCTGAGTCAACCTTGAGCCAGTGAGATTTGAACTGCCGAACTGCAGCTAGCAGTTAGCTGAAGTAGCCTGCAATACTGCACTCTAACCACTGTGCCACCTCGGATCATGCAATGAATGAATGAGATGGTCTGTATTGATGGACAGATTCTAAAATGTAAGGGATACACATTGCTCCCTTTTTTATGATCCCATAATCCCTTAATTTTGGGTCGAGTCGGGGTGACTAGATGGAGCTGGGTGTTTATTGGCTGGACGCTACACGGAGTTTGCAGCAGATATTTTTTTCTTTAAGTCCTACGAAAGAAATATTACATATTAAACTATAAAATTATTTTTTTTATTAGAAGAAGAAACAATAAGGTAATCGATTCCACCAAAACAAAAAACAAAAAAACCCCACCCAATCCTTGTACTCATGAAAAACCTTTAAACTTTGTTATTAATAGCCAGAAAATATTCCTGCTAGCTTTCTAATCCAAATCCTACAGCAAAAAAGAGAGGAAATAATAGCTCATTGTTTTGCAAGATGAACATTTTCAACAGGATAAACAGGAATATCCAGGCATGAAGTAAGCAGATATTTATTTACATTTTGGATTCTCTTTCCAGAAACTATCCCTTACAATGGCATTACCATAATGGGGTTCTTTCATTAGGCACTACAGGTGGAAGATATTCTGAAGTGTGAATGCCTTCCCTTTCATTTCGGTTGTTCAGTGGAACACTGCCATCTACAGGAATTTAAATCCAACTGTGGCTACTCACAAACCTCGCCTTTGCAATCAAGAACTAGAAATCATTGGAGTTGAAAATGTAAGTGTCAAAAATTAGCCCTGGTCGATCAGTCTGACAAACTGTGCTATTTTACAAATTGTCCAATATCATGGCTCACCAACAAAAATATTATATTAAACCAGCTGCTAGTGGTGATTAGAGTTGGCTCATCTCTCATTTCATGGAGTTACAATGCACACAGGGTTTCTTTGTGTTGCAATATAATCATGTCTTCTCGTAGTTCGTTATGCTGCAGGCCTGAGTTCATTTGCTGATCCGCATGAGAAGTTTGCACATTTTCTGTGAATGCGTCTAGCTGGACCATTGCACATCTTTCTGTACAGATGTTATTGGCAGGTCTTAATTTACAAGGGAAGCCCTCTTCACACAATCAATGCAAAGTTCCATAGGTGCTTTTTCAGGAGGCAACTGAACTTTTTTGAAGACATTTCGCTTCTCATCCAAGAAGCTTCTTCAGCTCTGACTGGATGGTGGGGAATGGTCATCGGTGTCCTTTCTGAGGGTCGTTGAAGCACTTGGAGGTTTATCTGTGTCCTCAGGTCACCTGAGTAGTGCTAATGGTTCCTATAGACTGCAATTTTTCTGGAAATCCATTCATACTCCCACGCACCATCTGAAGGATGTTCATCCCAAATTGCATAGCTAAAAGTCTGCAGAGATTCTCAGTCATCCAGGCAGTGGTGAAATCCAATTTTTTTTACTACCGGTTCTGTAGGCGTGGCTTGGTGGGTGTGGTGTGGCTTGGTGGGAGTGGCTTGGTAGGCGTGGCAGGGGAAGGATATTTCAAAATCTCCATTCCCACCCCACTCTGGGGCCAGCCAGAGGCAGTATTTGCCGGTTCTCTGAACTACTCAAAGTTTCCACTACCGGTTCTCCAGAGCCTGTCAGAACCTGCTGGATTTCACCCCTGCATCCAGGTCATGGTTGTCCTAAAGGTGCTTTTTCAGGAGGCAACTGGACTTCCTTGTTTTTTCTTTGAAGACATTTCATTTCTCATCCAAGAAGCTTTTTCAGCTCTGACTAGATGGTGGGGAATGGAAGGATTTATACTCCTTGCAGACAGCTGGTCATTTACATTATTTTATTGAGTTGTTAAAGCTACCTGGAGGTTTATCTGTGTCCTCAGGGCCACCTGAGTAGTGCAAATGGGTGTGAAGACTTCTTGGAACTGTTGACCTATGTTGTAGACTGGGCTATGTTGTAGACTGGAGATAGATAATGTTATATCCCTCCCCCACTGTTGAGAGAGGGCTGTTCAATTTTGACATAGATGGTCTCACAGATAACCCTCCAGGTGGCCTCAACGACTCTCCAAAAGAATGCAAATGACCAACTATCTGCAAAGAGCATAAATCCTTCCATTCCCCACCATGCAGTCAGAGCTGAAGAAGTTTCTTGGATGAGAAGCAAAACTTCTTCAAAGAAAAAACAAGAAAATCCAGTTGCCACCTGAAAAAGCACCTTTGGGACAACTATGACCTGGATGACTGAGAATCTCTACAGAATCAATTGCAAAGCCAAATCATGTTGCCTTAACTCAAGGCATTCCTTCTATTCCTTCAGCATGAAGACGTATTCATACTTTGTCCCTATTTAAGGGATTCAATATAATGAGCTTGCTGGTTCAAAAGGGAAATTAAATGTAAGCAGATAAGAGAAATGAGGGATTGATCCGATAATTTGCCCATTAATTGTTAGCGCTGGCTTTTTACCAGCTTGCGCAGGCTCCCAGCATTATTCAGTTACTATTCTCCCCATGATAATGTAATATGTTGCATTTCTTGCTTAAATCAAGAATGGATAATCCATTTTTAGCTTGAAGGCCATGTATACTCTGCAAGATCCCATTGCAGAAATTTGAGGGGATTTTAAATAAGAATATATGGGGTGAAATGCCCTGCTAACCATAGTGCTTTTCTACTATTTTTCTGTAGCAGCTGGTATTATGCTGCCTGTGATTAGAGACGTGATCAACAGAATTTCAGAAGTAAAAAACTAGAGTAGTTTGAACCTCTATGAATCTGCCCAGTCACCATCTTGTCTGTTGTCTTTATTTTTTTTTCCCCATCATCAATAGTCATCTTTTGTGCTGTACATTCCCTAGGGGTCCCTGCATACCATAAGCTTTTTTCCTATTAATAATAGAAATAAATAAACCATATAGTATGCAGAAAAAGAATTACCATATTTTTCAGAGTATAAGACACACCTTTTCCCCCCAAAAAAGAGGGTGAAAATCTGGGTGCATCTTATACTCCGAATGTAGCCCCACCCAGCCTCGCAAATGGAGATTTCAGAGGCTGAAAGAAGCCTCTGAAAGAAGCTTCAGAAAAAAAGCCTCAGGAACGAAGCTTCAAAAAAAAAAAAAAAGCCTCCAAACAGAGCTTCAGAAAAAAAGCCTCTGAAGGCTTACATCTAATATAATATGGCAAGCAACAAAAGAAGAATCAGTAAAGGTTTTAACCAAACTATGTTAACAAATCTGGAGAATGACACAATAACCAACTGATCGGAAGAGGTTAATCTACATACCAATACCAAAGAAAGGAGTTTGAACAGAGTACAGATAGTTCTTCAGAATAAAAGCCCTGAAAGAAGCTTCAGAAAAAAAAAAAGCCTTTTTTTCTGGAAAAAAAAAAGCAAGGCACAGAGCTGACAACCAAGGAACCTGTTGCTAAAATTCACCTCTGGGAACAGCTGATTGGGGGTATTCCAGGAGGCCGATCCACTCACCAATCAGCTTTTTTCTTATTTTCCTCCCCAAAAACTAAGGTGCGTCTTATACTCCTGTGTGTCTTATACTCCGAAAAATACGGTAAACTGTCAGATGTTTCTACCTATGAAATGTAGAAGGAGGACACTCAGGAAGATTGATCGCAAGTAGCAGAAACTGTTGGAAAGAGTACAGAGAAGAGCAACCAAGATGAATAGGAGGCTGAAGGATAGAACATATCAAGAAAGGTTTCAGGAATTGGGTATGTCTAGTCTAGTGAAAAGAAGGACTAGGGGTGACATGATAGCAGTGTTCCAATATTTCAAAGACTGTCACAGAAAAGGAGGCGGGGCAATCAACCTATTCTCCAAAGAACCTGAAGGTAGGACAAGAAGCAATGGATGGATGTTGCGACTATTGTGAATACATGCTGGTTGCCAAGCACCCGAATTTTGATTGTTTGATGGTTAGGGATGGCCGTGATAATCCTAAATGCGAGGACTGATTGTAAGTCACTTTTTTTTTTTTAGTACTGTTATAAGTTTGAGCAATAGCTAAATGAATGATTGTAAGTCGAGGACTGTTTTGTGTTTCAAAATGTCAATTCTCCACATTGACATATTGATTAGGGCTGCTGGGCATTGTCGTTGAGGAACGTCACTCTTTTTATTCTTCTTTTTGTCAAAAGATGAGCCACAGTGGGGCAGTGGTTAGAGTGCAGTATTGCAGGCTACTTCTGCTGACTGCCGGCTGCCTGAAATTTGGCAGTTCAAATCCTACCAGGCTGAAGGTTGACTCAGCCTTCCATCCGTCCGAGGTGGGTAAAATGAGGATCCAAATTGTTGGGGGCAATAGGCTGACTTTGTAAACCACTTAGAAAGGGCTGTAAAGCACTGTAAAGCGGTATATAAATCTAAGTGCTATTGCTATTGGCACAACTTGCTTTGTAGCCTCCTCTCTTTTTCCAGCAAACAGCTACCAGGCTGGGTGGTTTCAAGATATTCAAAATCCCATAGCATGAGCCAAAGCCACTACTCTTTCCTACAGTACTTACTAAAGAAAGAAGGTCTCCATCTTCTTTCTCAGGAGAAGGTTGAGAGACACTGTAAAGTAATGTGGTTGGTATACTTCATTCTTAGAAGCAAAGGGGCCATGAAGATTCCTGAAGCATCTTCAAGGGAATGCTTCACTCAAATTTTGATTGAAGCAAATCACCCCTTTGGAGAGGCCTAAGGCCCTGAGCTCATGTTCACCATGGTATTCTTCTAATAAAGCCATAAAAATTGAAAGGGTCTCATAGGTAATCTTGTCAAGCCACCACAATGCACTTGATATATCTAGACATAATGGAGAAATGATGTTTTTCAGGGGATCCTTTAAAAAAAAAATATAAGAACTTGGAAAAGGAAAAAATATCCATACCAGCACAGAGAAACATCTTTGCCAGTTGTCAGGAGACAAAACAGTGCAAAATTCTTGTACATCATACACTGTTTCGATATATGGCAAAGGAAAAAGATCCTAAATGCTTTGTTTAAAAGGTTGTCAGAGCAAAAAGGTTTTCATCAGAGCTTGGATCCCAAAATTAAATGCTTCCAAGAAAATTGAGGGGGGGAGAGAAAGAGGGATGGTCATGTCAAGATCAGAAATTTCACCTACTTTTAAAGGTTTGTTTCAAATATTTGTTTGGTGACCAAACAGACAACTAGTAGACTCTTTTTCAGTTTTTATTGTTATATTATTTTGCCATTTTGTCTAGAAATGCATTTCTGACCATTTAGACAGCTCCATCTTCAGTATGACCTCCAAAGTCCCTTTCAGCCCTATGATTCTATCATTCTATTCCAGCAAAGATGGACAAAGCTCATGAAGATGTCTTCAGAGTAGATAATAGGTGCTACCTTGAACTATCTGGAGAAATGACTAGATTGATACCATATTTTTTTTAAAAAAACTAAGAATGTCAAAAATGTACATAATATGACGGGAAGATATGCTGAAAACAGAAATGTTTTGGAATTAAATATGAAATGATTTGATAATATTTAGCATTCCAATATACAAACATATATGACTGTGTATGGGTGAATTCTGTCTGATTTCTTCAACCTCAGAGGTTTTGCTTCCTGCTTTTTTCCAGAAATGATTCCTTGATCACTTCTGAATTTCTCTTGTTCTGCCTCTCTGTCAAAGTCAAAAACCTTCCTTCAGTTGTAATCTGAACGGATGATTTTTTAAAAAACTGCTGATAGCACACTGAATAATTCTTCTCAGGTTTTTTTAACTCACTTGATATTGCAGATGAAGTTTGAAATTTATTTATTTTTTTCAGAAAATAAATCCAAATTCATTCCTTACAATTCTAGAGTTCAGGATGCCAAATAATGATCTTAAAATAACTACAAATTAGGAGGGGAAATCCTAATGGTCAAAGTATTGGGACAATGAAACCAATGATCAAGAGAAATGGTGCAGCCCCCTTTACTGATTGGTCCCAAGGAAAATATGGACAGCATCTGTTGTACAGTAGATGCTTCAAGTTAGATTTCTAAATTGAGCAAGTGGTTGGAACCTGGTAGCCTAAATTCCTACTTCCAAATACATTTTTATGAAATACTGTTGACCAGGCCAGGCCTATTTTTATTATCATAATCATATCATAAGTTTATTTGTCAAGCATATATAAGATAACAGGTAAAAGTATAAACATAATTTGAATACATGAAAAGAGTAAGTAAAAAGGAATATTAGGACAGGGACAGTAGGCAAGCTGGTGCACTTATGCACGCCCCTTACAGACCTCTTAGGAATGGGGTGAGGTCAACAGTAGACAGTTTAAGGTTAAAGTTTTGGGGGTTTGAGGATTTAGCCAGTTTTTGAGAGAGCCTTTTATTTCAGTCTGTCATTTGTCTCTCTTGATTGACAAAGCTTGTTCATGAATACATGATATTTCATAGAAGGAGGAGGAAGAGGAGAGGAAGAGGAGAGGAAGAGGAGGAGGAGGAAGGAGAAGGAGGAGGAGGAGGAGGAGGAGGAGGAGGAGGAGGAGGAGGAGGAGGAGGAGGAGGAGAAGAAGAAGAAGGAGAAGGAGAAGGAGAAGGAGAAGGAGAAGGAGAAGGAGAAGAAGAAGAAGAAGAAGAAGAAGAAGAAGAAGAAGAAGAAGAAGAAGAAGAAGAAGAAGAAGAAGAAGAAGAAGAAGAAGAAGAAGAAGAAGAAGAAGAAGAAGAAGAAGAAGAAGAAGAAGAAGAAGAAATCCATTCAGTCATGTCTCAATCTTGGCAATTTTGTGGGCCAGATCTCTCCACATCTTCCAATCTTGCACTGCTTCATTAAGTTGTTCTATGCTCTGGCTGGTGTCAGCTTTGATGGTGACTCCAATTCTAAGCCATCATAAAGGATAAATCACTTGGTCAGACGAAAGCTCCATAGCCTTGGCCTATCTGGTTGTACAAGGACACATCAATTGTTTCTCTTTTTTAAAACACAAATTGATTGATTGACCATATGCCTTGAAATTGACATTGACTCTTAGCAACCATGTAGATAGATTTTTCTCCAGGATAATCTGCCTTTAGATCTTTAGATCTTCCAATGATACTTTCATCATCTTTTTATATTTTTTTTATCCATGGGCAAAACACAGGAATGCCTTTTCCCATATATTATACAGTAGAATGATCTTTTCCATGGTATTTGCTATGATCTATTTGCTACATCTTTCCATCACTTCTGCCCAATATTGGTGCCTCCTTGCTTTAGATGGACAGCTAGGATAACCTTTACACCTTTGGTGACCCTGCTGAGATTATGTACTCATGGTATACAGTTCCAGCATTTTTCACTCATCCCTCCCAGGAACAACCTTCCTGCCACAATGAAGCAACACAGCAGGACGTGGGTAGGCTTAAGCAATGATGAAGGCTTTTAAATACATAGCTGAACAAATTCTATAGAGCTGTCATTTATGAAGGCATCCCACAGATACTGAATTGACTAGTGGATGTGCGCTGCTTCTAAATTTGCAAACAGCTGTTGTAACGCTTCCCATCCTCCACATCAGATTGCAGAGAACTATCAATTCTCTCTTTCTTCTATGGCACTAAGCTTTCTGACTGGCATCTGTTCATCAAGGGGAACTTAGAATGCTCCAGCAGAGACATTGTAGGCATCATGAAAACATCTGTGGCCATAATGCCAACAGAGATGTTGATCACATGACTTCCAAGAGCCAGGTGTGAAGGTTGGCATAACAAAGGCATCAGCTGGGCTTGTAAGAACCCCCAACTGATAATAGCTCTTCTGCAATGAGAATTGCCTTCAACTAGGTGAAGATTTGGAACAGAGATTATTACAATTTGAAAATAAACCTTTCAAATATTTTCAAAGGAGGCAACTTTGCATATCACTGCTTATGTATTCACTGTCTGCTTTTCCATCCCAAAGGGAGATGAATTCTAAAAAACAGTATAAAATTGTAGCAACATAAAACAACAAAGCAATAGCATCCAAAGAGAAAATAAATAACTATGCCCTGCCAATGTATATCTATTGCTGCTGTGTGCTATTCATTTTCCCCAAAGCCTTCGTATTTCCACCGTTGACTAAAAAACAAGGTGATGGATCTGGAAGATTGCATCATAAGCTAAGAAACCTTTCTTAGAAGCTCATGTGTTTTACTTCTAGCTATCTGGGAAACAGAGAGAGGCAATGCAATGTTGTGTAGTTATTACAGAAGCTCTCCCAAATCTGATGCCTTCAAGATTCATTATTCCTAGAACCTTGTTTATGATGACTGGAGGCCACCACGTTCGAGAAGGCTAGTCAAGAGTTCATTCAGATTCTTCACTCAGTTCACATCACTGCAGGTTATCAAGAAGGGACTGGACAGCCATTTGTCTGGAATAGTATAGGGCCGTGATGGCAAACCTATGACATGCATGCCGCAGGTAGCACGTGGAGCCATCTCTGTGGGCACGCGAGCCGACGCCCAGGTCAGCTTCAACACGCATGCCCACAGGCCACCTCCAGCCATCTGATTTTGGGGTCTCTGCTGGGAGGCGTGCATGCGTGGGGTGGGTGGGTGGGTGGGGTCGTGCGTGCATTTGTGAGGGGGTGCGGTCCCCCCCGTGCCCCATTTTTGGTCCCAGGAGGCTTCAGGGAGGCCTGGGGTTTGCGGGTGCATGCACGGGGGGCAGGGGGAGTGCAGAGGGACACGCACGCATGTGCAGGGGGAACACAGAGGTCCCGTGTGGGGGATGGGGCCTGCCAGGGGGCATTGCATTATGGATGTTGGCATGTGCACCCGAGGAAAAAAAGGTATAGGGTCTTCTGTTTGAGCAAGAGGTTGGACTAGAAGACCTTTAAGGATCCTTCCAACTCTGTTATTCTCTTATTGTGATTGTCTGTTATTCTGTTATATGAGCTATCATAGAGCCAGTGTGATGTAGTAGTGTATCGGCGCAGGACAACACCTTCCTAGGAGCAGGAAAACTGACCTTCTAGCATATTCTCAGCCACAGAAACTCACCGAATGGTTTTGGATCAGTTATTCTCTCTCTCAGCCTAACCAGTCATAGGATTGAAGGAGTGAGTCGTATATGGAGTTAAGAGCTCCTGAATAAAATACTGTATGGGGTACGCATCTAAATAAAAGCCAACAATATGGGCATCTTCTATGTTCTCTTATTGTGATTGTCTGTTATTCTGTTATATGTCATAAATTTTCTGAACATGTGATTGCCGGATTCTGCAAACAGCTGTAAATGTAGCCCAGTTGCCAAATACCCCAAATGTGATCTCATAATGGGTGTGGGGGGAGTGGAGTGGATATTGGAACTTCAAATTTGAGTTGAAATCCCATTTTTTGAGTCTTTGGTAACTTGCAACTGCCACTAAGCAACTGGTCGTAAATCAAGGATTACCTGTATTGAATAGATTAGGCAAAGTCATGTTCTATACTCAGTGGTGGGATTCAACCGGTTCGTACCACTTCGGCTGAACCCCTCCCCACCCCACCTCTTCCAGGAGTGCCTACGTGCCCTGTTTTGGCTCCCAGGAGGTTGCAGGGAGACCTACTAGGCCCAAATCGGGGTGCGGGGGGCAGCATGCGCCCCCATGGCCCGTTTTTGCTCCCAGGAGTTGCAAAAGGCCTAGTGCTTGCTGTCACACACCCCTGGCCATGCCCACCATGGCCACGCCCACCCAACCAGTCATTAGGGCAGAGAACCGGTTGTTAAATTATTTGAATCCCACCACTGTTTATAATGAACCCTAAATTAATCAGATGAATTAGGTTTCGAAAACATGCAAAGCTGCATGCTCACATAGACGCAGCTTAAACAAGGTTACATTCATCAACCTGAGCATGCTGTGTTAACATATCTTGACTTGATTTGGTTTAGTGTACAACAGTAAGGTGACCAACTTTTCTACAATGAAGAAAGAAAATATTGTAATGAAATTTAAAATTAAAAATAAAATATAGAGTTACATAAATGATGCAAGCACATTCATTATGAATAAATAAAATTAATTATTAAAACTGAAACAATAACATAAGCGAATAAACTTGTAAATAAAATTATACATATTTGGAAATTATTAAATAGAGAATGAATTAATAAAACATGAATTATTGTGCTCACCTGTGTATGATTGAATATTCACTGAGAAAGAAGTGAGTCTAATGCGTGGGTGCGTGGGTGCCGTGTTGTGTTTTGGTAAGAAGTAAACAAAGCCACTTGCGCACGGTGCACTCTCTCAAAACAATTCTCCTGTGCGTAGTGCATGCGTCTCATAATCACGTCTCGCCACACTGTACCGATCCTTGATGAATCATCATGTCAGATACAAATACGTCACATTACACGCAATGGATTGGATCGGCATCGATCGAATATATAGATTTACAGATTCGTCTTCAAATATCGAAAAGGAGGACATGTAGGAGGACACTTTTTGAGTGAGACAGAACTTACAAAAGAAGGACTGTCCTCCCTAAAGGAGGATGATTGGTCACCTTAACAAAAGGATATATGAATATAGCGTCTGACTCAAGGTCTCACTTATCCTGATGCATATTTATGAGCTATAATCAGTGTAGAGGGTCTGTGTGCTATGTGCTTCATCCGATGATTGTACCTGGATGATTCATCCAGGTATAATTATAATTTTAAAAGTTGTTGTGGAAGGTGGTTTTTGCCAGAAAGACTACAAGGGATGAATTACTACTTCAAATTCTCTGTTCTAAATTGAGACTTTAAGTGTCAAATTTGTTCCATTTAATATTCCTCCAAACATATTTTTGAGGCAACTTACAATAAAATATTTTAAATGTCACAAAATAGCTAATTCATAAAACAAAAACAAAGACTAGGGATTGTACAAGAGTAATAGAAAACAGTTATCAAAATAACTGGAGTAAAACAGATGGACCATTTCTCTGTGGAAAACCGTCCGTATTAGTTTGCTGTGAGCTGATTAATTCCCAATTCCCCCCAAATAGTGACAGACATATTAAAGTGGAGTAGTCACCTAAATCACCTATCTAGATTTTTTTCTCTTTTTTTGCTGCCTTCAGATAAGTGCTGACTCCTGTGACTCTCTGGACAAGTCCCTGCAGCTTTGTTGACAAGATTTCAGAAATGATTTACCATTGTTTGCTTCCTAGGGCTAAGTGAGTGTGACGGGCTCAAGGTCAGCCAGCTGGCCTGGTAGCTAAAGCAGAACTACAACTTACGGACTTCTAATTTCTAGCCTGGTGCCCTTTCGAGCATATTTATCTAAAGCAAGACCTGCATCAAAATACTTCCTCTGGATCTACCCTGACAGAATCATGGTGAAAAAAAAATGAACAAATTGTCCAGCATGCTAGTAGGATCTGCTTCAGATCTGGGTTTACACTTCTGATTCAAGTGACTCTGAGGATACAGATAAACCCCTAAGTGGTTTCAAGACCCTAAGAGAATTAACTATCAACCCTCAGAGTGCTAATGACCCGATGACTGCAAAAAATATAAATTTAAATTCTTTCATTCCCCACCAGTCAGTTAGGACAAGAAATAAAAGGTTTCTTGGACAAGAAATAAAAGGTTTTCAAAGAAAACACCAAGAAAATCCCGAAAGTACCGGAAGTCCAGAAATGAGCCATTTCTGGCCTCCAGAGGGCCTCTGGAGGGCCGGGAAGGCTGTTTTTGCCCTCCTGGAGGCTCCAGGAAAGCCTATAGAGCCTCCAGAGCCTGGGGAAGGCAAAAAATGAGCCCACTGGAAGTCCAGAAAATGGCCATTTCTGGCCTCTGGAGGCTTCAGGGAGGCCTGCTAGGCCCAAAACGGGGCGCAAGGGGTCATACACGCATGCGTGGGGGGGTTGGGGAGCACGGGGGGTTATGTGCACCTGTGCAGGGGGTGAGGCAGTGCGGGGGGTTGTGCGCACATGTTCAGGGGGTGGGGAATGCGTGGGTGGCATTGCATTATGGGTGTGGGCATGCGCACATGTGTTTTTGGCACCCAAGGAAAAAAAGATTAGCCATCACTGATCTAGAACAGTGTTGTTTTTGTTTTCAATCTTGGTAATATTAGGATGTGTATACTATATCTTTTGTGCACCACTCTAGTTCCTGCCACATTTGTAGACTGTTGTCTCCATTCCAATCCTATAGTAGCTCTGAAACTCATGGTTCCTCTGATCCGGTCCTTTCATTTATCTCACAATCACCTTGCAATGTTCTGCTACTCTGAGAGTGAAATTGTGAAACACAATGCAAATGGGTGTTGCTTTCTTCATCTTCAATTTGATATCTTTTCTGAGCATCACATTATTCAGAGGTTCCATTTGACTTGTTTTGTTCTACTAAAGGTAAGCTATCTAGAACCGTTCTTGTGAAACTACTATGTCCTTTGATTGCTGCACAACCTTTCCTCAAGTGATAAAAATGATGATGAGTGTAGTTGGGGTTATTCATCTAACAAAGAGCCACCATCTTACCAGTGGCCAACACCAGCACATCTATCCCAACCTTGTTACCTGACCCAAGCCAAGAGGTAGAACTCTCACCTCACAATCAGAAGACCGTGAGTTCAATCCTAGGTAGCTGCAGATATTTCTCTCTCTGGGTGCAAAGAGAAAATATCTGCTATGAGCTCCATGTAGGCATCAGGAAGGACTTCTTTCCAGTAAACACTCAGTTCCATTCAGTCACATCAACTCCACCTCGAGGGTCATTAAAAGACAAAAAAGTCCCATTACCTCCTCAATTTGGTCTGTTTTTGCTCCTGCCTCCCAGTACTTTACTTTGGACATCATCAGCTGGCACTCTTAAGATCCTTCTGTCTTCACAAATATCATGCTGGTCTATTACCCATATAAATATCATAGGTGTTATTACCATCTTTGGTATGATATGTGACAGAATGGTTTTAGTATAACCCAGTGGGAAAATTGGAGTAACAGTGGGGGAGCTGCATCCTGTCATTTGCAGAGATAACAACTGCCCTGCTCTGACATTTGATCACCCGGAGCTCAAATGTCGATAGTCATACTGTGACTAACTATAGGTAATGCACGATTTTTGCATTGTATTTGTGGCATTTTATGCTGTATCGGGATGAATGACTTTGAAGGGATGACATTTTGCTAAATGCTGGAAACTCTTGAGTGAAATTGGTCATCATTAAAGGAGGAAAGGTCTTATGGTGTGACTTAACAGCCATGCAGCTGAATGACCCATTGTTCAAAATATAGTGTGGTATAAAAAAAAAAGATGCACAAATGGTTAGGTGGAGGATAAATGGCTTTGTTTGATACTGTACTATACAGGAATTGAGTTTAAAATACTTTTAAAAAAATTAATAACAGGAATTAAAAGTCATTATACTCAAACACCTCTCCTGCGTGAGCTGCACTGGCTACTGGTGGCACTCCGGATACGTTTCAAGGTGCTGGTGCTCACCTATAAAGCCCTTCATGGCTTAGGCCCGGGGTACTTGCAGGACCATCTCCAGCCGTTCTCCCATCGTCCTGTGCGCTCTCACAGAGTTGGCCTCCTCAGGGTGCCGTCGGCCAAACAATGTCGGCTGACGACCCCCAGGGGGAGGGCGTTCTCTGTGGGAGCCCCGACCCTCTGGAATGGATTGCCCACTGAGCTCAGGACAGCCCCCGACCTTCTTTCCTTCCGTCGCGAGCTGAAGATGTGGCTCTTCTGCCAATTAAACTGATCCGTTTGGGGGTACACTGGTATAATTTTAAATCGTTTTTTAATTGGGTTACTGATTTTAATTTGGTATTGTATTGTGATTTGTATTGAAGTTGTCATTTTGTAAGCCGCCTTGAGTCCCTAGGGAGAAAGGCGGCATATAAATCGCAATAAATAAATAAAATAAATAAATAAATGCTACTAAAACCACATTGGGTTTGTATGTTTCTAGTCTATTAGCCCAAACGATGCATTATATGGCAACAATGTTTGAATCAAAGTATCTAAAATCTTAAATCTGATCATTTAAAGAATGTATAAAAATACTGGATCCCGTAAAATTGAAATTTTCATGATGTTCAGATGAACTTTATTTACAAAGTCATGACCATTGCAGCATCCCCACAGTCAAGTGATTGTAATT